>NC_135812.1:18542096-18852250 GCF_964213995.1 Mustelus asterias
CAATGGCCCTGCCCGAATAAACGTCAATAAAATAGACCTCAAAATCCTGATGAAGAGATCAAAGTGACCACATCACAGCTCTCAGCCCTGAATAACTGTATCCACCAGTCCAGTGAATTGAAACAAGAGTTAATCAGCCAGGCAAAGATAAATCAACCTCATGAATGCTGGATGGTGGCGATGGTTGAATGGAATGGAACAATACCCCAAATTAACAAGCCTTAATGGCCAATATAAATTGGCGACCATATTCAGTCACTTGTAGGTGACAATAAAAAGGAGTTGTTAAGCTCTGAATACTGCCCTGTCCACTATGACATCCTCCTTTTCTAACACATTTTTTTTCAAATCCATGAAAAATATTTATTTATTCATTTTTTTTAGTTTAAAACAAATAAATAAACTTTACCTATTAACCTATCAAATTTAACCTATCAATATGAATTTAAGAGCAAGTTAAACCTTGGGCAGGCATGGTGGCACAGTGGTTAGCACTGCTGCCTCAGAGTGCCAGGGACCTGGGTTCAATTCTGGCCTCGGGTGACTGTGTGGGTTTCCTCCGGGTGCTCCAGTTTCCTCCCACAGTCCAAAGATGTGCAGGTTCAATGCATTGGCCATGCTAAATTGTCCCTTAGTGTCAGGGGGATTAGCAGGGTGAATATGTGGGGTGAGGGGGATAGGGCCTGGGTGGGATTGTGGTCGGTGCAGACTTGATGGGCTGAATGGCCTCCTTCTCCACTGTAGGGATTCTATGATTCTATGTCCAATGCCTGCTGTTTTAGGGAAGAATGAATGAATTAAAGTATTTCAAAACTCAACTCCGCTCCAGCAATCAATGCTCCAGATATCACTTCATGCTTGGGAACTAACCTTTCTCCTCCTGGCTCCAAGATTCCAGCCCAGTGCACGGCAGAAGCTATTGGGAGATGGTCATAGTGGGAGTGGCGGCAGGATCATCTCAGAATGAGATCTAGCCAGCCCGCTCACCAGTGACCTCTTCACGCCCACAAGGGAGTGAATCTGATTGCCGTGGATTAACATACCTTTAAATATTCAAAAACAGCCTCGCACCGTTGTTTCCAGATTCACTGTGTGCATACCCTCCCACGCCCTGCCCTCCTCCTGTGTGACGTCACACCAACGGGAATCACTACTGGTTTCCAAGAATGGAAACTGGTCATGATGATCACACCGGGGACGCAGAGGCCAGTATAGCCCGCAGATGGTCAGGGACATGGCATGGCAGGGGCCGAAAGTGGGGGGGGGGGGGGGGGGTGGGAGGGGGGGGGGGCCAGGCCTAAAGAGAGAAAGGCCTAAAGGAGTTGGGGCCTAAAAGGGTGGGGTCTAAAGGGGGTGAGGCCTAAATGGGCATGGCCTGAAGGGGGCAGGGCCTAAAGGGGATGGGGCATAAAGGGGCAAGGCCTAAAGGAGTGGGGCCTAAAAGAGGATGGGGTCAAAAGGGGGAAGGGTCTAAAGGGGATGGGGCCTAAAGGGGACTGGGCCTACAGATAAGGCTTGAAGAGGTCACTGGTGAGCGGGCTGGCTAGATCTCATTCTGAGATGATCCTGCCGCAAATCCCACTATGACCATCTCCCAATAGCTTCTGCCGTGCACTGGGCTGGAATCTTGGAGCCAGGAGGAGAAAGGTTAGTTCCCAAGCATGAAGTGATATCTGGTGGGGGTTTGCTTCACTAAGGGAAGGGGTGCAGATGGGGAGGGTGCTGATGCCCCAATGCCAGCGATCGAGGGAGTGTGCCCAATGCCTCGAGACCCGATGCCAACGGATGGTGGGGGGGGGGGGGGGGGGTAGTCCTTAATATAATTTGAGGTCGGGACACCCTTTCTGTGGAGTCGGCTATGACAGCGGATGAATGAACACCACTCGACAATCACCAGGCAAGACTGTTCTCTTCCTGTTGGGGAGCACTTCAACGGTCACGGACATTCAGCCTCTGATCTCCGGATAAGCGTTCTCCAAGGCGGCCTTCATGACACACGACAGCGCAGAGTCGCTGAGCAGAGACTGATAGCCAAGTTCCGCACACATGAGGACGGCCTCAACCGGGATATTGGGTTCATGTCACACTATCTGTAACCCCCACAACTTGCCTGGATGTGCAAAATCTCACTAGTTGTCCTGTCTGGAGACAATACACATCTCTTTAACCTGTGCTTAATGCTCCCTCCACTCACATTGTCTGTACCTTTAAGACTTGATTAGCTGTAAAGACTCACATTCCAATCATTTTTCATGTAAATTGAGTTGTGTCTTTGTGCCCTGTTTGTGATCAGAACTCCCACCCGCCTGACGAAGGAACAGCCTGTTCCGAAAGCTAGTAGCTTTTGCTACCAAATAAACCTGTTGGACTTTAACCTGGTGTTGTTAGACTTCTTACTGTGTTTACCCCAGTCCAACGCCGGCATCTCCACATCGAAACAGCCGTAACCAAGGTTACCATGGATAACCCCTGACTTTAACAATGACTGTGATGGGTTACCCCTCTCAGCCTCTTTGATACGGTCAACCATGCCACCCAACTCAATCAGACTACCTGCATTTGTTTCCAATCATACCTCAATGAAGTTACTGTGAAAATCCCCTTGTCGCCACACTCCGGCGCCTGTTCGGGTACACTGAGGGAGAATTTAGCATGGCCAATGCACCTAACCAGCACCTCTTTCAGACTGTGGGAGGAAACCGGAGCACCCGGAGGAAACCCATGCAGACACGGGGAGAACGTGCAGAATCCGCACAGACAGTGACCCGAGGCCGGAATTGAACCGAGGTCCCTGGCGCTGTGAGGGCAGCAATGCTAACCATAACTTTGCCACCATGCCGCCCTTGTATCCACTTGTATTCCATTAGTGGGATGACAATCGGTTTGACACCGGCCTCTCATTGGGTTGGGGTGGGGTGGGAGATGGGACGGGAGAGAGGGGCGCAGGGAATAAGTCTGAGACAGAGTGAGGGCCAGGGAATGGTTGGGTTGGGGTGGGAGATGGGACGGGAGAGAGGGGCGCAGGGAATCAGTCTGAGACAGAGTGGGGTCCAGGGAAAGGTTGGGGTGGGGTGGGAGACGGGACGGGAGAGAGGGGCACAGGGAATCAGTCTAAGACAGAGAGTGAGGGGGTGGGTGGTAGTGGGAACTCCCTGTTCATCTTCAAAACAGTGTTGTTGGATTTTATTTTACATCCACTCATGGGGCAAACGGGGCCTCGGTTTAACATCTTACCCAAAAGAAGGCACCTCTGCCAGTGTAGCACTCCCTCAAATTACACTGCAGCCCTTGTGCTCAAGTCTACGGAGCAGCACTTTGAACCCAGAACCATCTCACTAGAGCCCAGGAGCACCAGCCCCTAAGCAAAGCTGCCAGCTTGGTGTGGCAAACTGGTGAAAGTGATATTAGAGTAGCCGCTCCTTTGAAAAAAGGAGAAGTCACAGTTTCATTATTCATTCAGGAGTGGTGACTGAAATACTTCCAGTGGAACAGATCACAAGATGAATGGTTTTAATTTGTACCTGCACCGGGGAGGCATTAATGAAGCTATTTCATTTCCTGCAGTCACCCCCTTCCTGCAAAGGAGACCTTGACTGACTTTATTTATGACCATTCAGTAAACAATAAGATGAGTGGGTCACCTCTACTGAAGAGAAAATGCACCAATGAAAGGATTTATTTTAACACCTCTGAATTTACATAGACGTTACATCAATCTTCATGACACACAGTTCGGAGCACTCCAGGGGGTTGCTGAGTCACTGGGTTTTCATTATATAAAAACAAATGCTAACAAATAAATGAGTCTCCTGACAATCTGTTCACTAAATCTTCCACAGCTCCACTCACTATAGCCTGACATCATTCGAAGCTTCAATAAATAAATGCACTCTGAAGCCATCCAGCTTGAAGTATGCTATTCATAATTTAAATCTCACACACAATTTATGGAATAAAAATACAGAATAATAAACATGTTAAAAATACAGAACACAGAAAGTGCATGTTCTCCGTGTGCCTGCATGGGTTTCCTCCGGGCGCTCCGGTTTCCTCCCAAAGATGTGTGGGTTAGGTGGATTGGCCATGCTAAATTACTCCTTAGTGTCAGGGGGACTAGCTAGGGTAAATGCATGGGGTTACGGGGATAGGGTCTGGTGGGATTGTGGTCGGTGCAGATTCGGTGGGCCAAATGGCCTCTTTCTGCACTGTAGGATTCTATGATTCTATGAAATTGAAATGTTTTATGAGCTTTATCTCAATCTTAACACGTTACTCTCTGGAGCCATTTTTCACACGTCACTCTTCATAACAAACATTTATTAACTTTACCCGTGATAAGAAGTTGTATTTTGGTTTCATGTCAACAACTAATTTGCAATGCGTGGTGAATTTAACGATCATTTTTATACAAGCCGGATGAATAAAGTGTCACTTGTCATACATCGTCTCCCATCATGTGATGTGGTCATACTGCGTAGACACAGGCTCTTCAGGTCACCATGTCTATGCCGATCCGTAGGTCAAACAGTTGCCTCGGAATAGCAGGCAGCATAATTAAGGACCCCACGCACCCTGGACATTCTCTCTTCCACCTTCTTCCATTGGGAAAAAGATACAAAAGTCTGAGGTCACGTACCAACCGACTCAAGAGCAGCTTCTTCCCTGCTGCTGTCAGACTTTTGAATGGGTCTATCTTATATTAAGTTGAGCTTTCCCTAGCTATGACTGTAACACTACATTCTGCACCCTTTCCTTTCCTTCTCTATGAATGGTATGTTTTGTCTGTATAGTGCACAAGAAACAATACTTTTCACTGTATACTAATACATGTGAAAACAATAAATCGAATCAAGCTGTACCCTAACCTCAACCTGGTGTCTGTTCTAAAGTTGCCTCAAACCAGTGCTCTCCATCACCCTGCGGTTGGCATTTCTGAAAGTACTGTTCCCTATCTTATTCAGTTTCTATCATAATTTCCCCTTGGATACATCAAACAGTCGGAGCTTATCCAATTGTTTCTCAAAGCTCATTACGCTGAGTCACAATCTGGGCGTTGCTTTTACGAATACACATATAAACTACTGATGGCGCATTCGAGACTTCAGTTGCCAAAGGAAAGGCAAACTTTTTTAAAGAAATATTTCTAAAGAAAAATGGTAGCGATAGTGCAGGTGCAGGAGGAGATCAACCAGCCAGCAATTCCATGAGATAATGGCTGATCTGCTATCTGATTCCATATGCTCTTAACAACTTTGATTAACTAAAAACCATCAGTCTCAGCCTTCAAATTAACAAATGATCAAACATAATTGCTGCTTGCAGAACAGAGTTCCAAATTTCTACCACCTTTTGTATGAAAGTGTTTCTGAGTTTCACAGGGGTGGCACGGTGGCACAGTGGTTAGCACTGTTGCCTCACAGCACCAGGGGCCCAGGTTCAATTCCTGGCTTGGGTCACTCAGAGTCTGCACATTCTTCCTGTGTTTGCGTGGGTTACCTCTGGGTGCTCTGGTTTCCTCCCACTGTCCAAAACACAGTGCTGGTTAGATGCGTTGACCATGCTAAAGTCTCCTTCAGTGTATCCGAATAGGTGCTGGAATGTGGTGACTAGGGTATTTTCCCAGTAAGAACAAAGACCAAAGTCAATTATAGCACAGGAAGAGGCCCTTCAGCCCTCCAAGCCTGCACCGACTATGCTGCCCATCTGAACTAAAATCCCCAACCCTCTCAGGGACCATATCCCTCTATTCCCATCCTATTTGTGTATTTCAGTAACTTCATTGCAGTGGTAATTTAAGCCTAGTTGTGACAATAATAAATAAACTTAAAATCTGAAAGGTCTAGCTAATCTAATTTTTAGATTCTGCCCCCTTGTCACAGACATCCAACGAGGGGAAATGCTCTTTCCTCTCTCTACCTCAGTTCTCTTCCTCAATACCTTGAAAACTTCAAGAAATTGACTCCTCAACCTTGCAAATTTCAGGAAATCCCGCACACCTTGATTTGACGAACCTCCCCTCATAATTTAAACTGGAGTCCAGGTATCATTCTGGGGATGATTCCCTCTCCAGCAAGATCCTTGTCTTAGCCACCGCACCAGAGGAAAACATCCTACTTAAAACTTGAAAGAAGTAAATAAAAAAAGTGTGAGGCATTCACCGAAAGTTTTCATCCATTTCTTGAGGTAAAAGCCCGGGGAACACTCTAGCAGGGCATGGCATGCAGCACCTTGGCATGGAGGGGAACATCATTTTAAATTGTACCAGGAAAGGTTTAAAGGTGGGTTCACAATACAATTGCAGCATTGTTAACAAGTGCTTTTGCTTGTCTATTGTGGCACCAACACAGCATGAATCTGCAACATGCATCCAACCCAATAGCAGAATGAATGAACCTGAGCAAATAAATGAGGGAGTTTCAGCCTTCAACTTTCAATCAATTTTTATCACCAATTTTTATCACCTTTTTATTCGCATTGCTGCCTCACAGCGCCAGGGACCCGGGTTCAATTCCGGCCTCGGGTCACTGTGTGCTTGGAGTTTGTATGTTCTCCCTGTGTCTGCGTGGGTTTCCTCCGGGTGCTCCGGTTTCCTCCCACACTCCAAAGATGTACAGGTTAGGTTGGTTGGCCATGCTAAATTGCCCCTTAGTGTCAGGGGGACTAGCAGGGTAAATATGTGGGGTTACGGGGATAGGGCCTGGGTGGGATTGTGGTCGGTGCAGATTTGATGGGCCGAATGGCCTCCTGCTGCACTGTAGGGATTCTATGATTCTATTTTTCCACTTCTCCATTCTCGCTCTCCATCTTGTCTCTAAACCAGCACCCCCTCCCCCCAGCCCCACATTCCTCAGGCAGTCTCTCAACAATTTGTACGTCTGTTCTGCCATTCACATATTCCAATCACTTAATGGGCACTTTTAGCATCTTTCTCAGCCTTCACCATTGCCAATTACATTTTCTTTGTCCAAATACAGCTCCCCCCCTCCCCATCCCCCACACCCTCACAGTATAAATCTTGTCTGATTTTCTTTACTCTTAGCTCTGACAAAGGGTCATCCAGACTCAAAACATTGGCTCTATTCTCTCGCCACAGATGCTGTCAGGCCTGCTGAGATTTTCCAGCATTTTCTGTTTTTCGTTACAGGCCCTCACTCTCTTTTGTTTAGTGTCAGAGTGGATTCGGTTTTGTACTGCTGCTAAAGGGGCGGATATATAAACGTAGAAGAACTGACTGGAAAGGTTAAAAGTTTGCAATGTATTCATCACGGAAGGATCAAGTAGTGGCCCGTCAAATGTCTGAAATCAGAGAGGCTTCAGGAGTAGCCAAGCTCCTCAGTGATGTGGTTCTCTGTTCAGTCTAGTTTCCAGCCCCGCATCCTTTTTTGATGCAGCCTTGCTTAAAACAAGACTTCCCAGCTCAACTCCACAAGCAGAACCAGAGCACTGCACTGTGACTGAATGCACCAACCCTTACTCTAACACTCAGCAAAACTAGGCTGCAATGCCTGCAGTCAGTCACCTGACAAGCCTCAAAGCTCTGGTCTAAATACCTGTGGTGTTCGAGGATATGATGCATAGGGCTGTCTTTGGTGTACACAGAAGCTGTGGATTTGGCAGCTTTATCAAGCGAGCCATCACAGCACTTCCAACATTTCACAGAAATTACAGTACGCAAGGTGACATTTTGCCTGAGTCAATGCTAACTCCTGAATTAGCCCATCTACTCGAACCACATCTTCTTACCCCTTTCCCTGTCTCTTCTTTTCCTGCTTCCTTCTCATTTATTCATTTTAAAAGATGTTACCATCTTTGTTTCAATAATCACTTCAGGTAACGCAATTTGTTTTCTTCCCAAGAAGAAGCCCCCCAGAGCGAGGCGACTTCTTGCAAGCTGTGCCCAGCATACCATCTAATTCTATCTTTTACTCTTGTTCTATGCTTTTAAAACTTCATTCTAACTCTTTTAAACTCTCTAACAATTCAATTTCTTACATCAGACTTTTGAATGGACCTACTTCGCATTAAGTTGATCTTTCTCTACACCCTAGCTATGACTGTATCACGACATTCTGCATTCTCTCCTTTCCTTCTCTATGAACGGTATGCTTTGTTTGCATAGCGCGCAAGAAACAATACTTTTCACTGTATACTAATACATGGGACAATAATAAATTGAATCAAATCAAATCAAATCATCCATGGAAAATTCTTCGGGGGTTATAATCCAGAGTCAATGTTTTTTATTAAAACTTCCCCCAGGTTCTTTCATTCTTTAAAGCTCTGAAGCATACCATTTTTTTAAGAAAAGGCATCACCTCGTTTTTCTTTCATTCATGGGGTATGGGTTTATTGCCCATCCCTAATTACCTTCGAGAAGGTGGTGGTGAGCTGCCTTCTCGAAGCGCTGCCGTCCACGTGGTGTGGGTTGACCCACAGTGCCATTAGGGAGGGAGTTGCAGGATTTTGACCCAGTGACAGTGAAGGAACGGTGATATATTTTCAAGTAGTGAGGTTGTGAGTGACTTGGAGGGGAACTTGTAGGTGGTGATGTTCCCATGTACCTGCCGCCCTTGTCCTTCCACGTGGTAGAGATCGTGGATTTGGTAGGAGCTGTCAAAGGAGTCTTTGGAGTTACTGCAGGTGCATCTTACATATGCAGTGGTACACACTGCTTCCACAGTGCGTCAGTGGTGGAGGGAGTGTATGTTTAAGGTGGTGAATGGAATGCCAATCATGTGAGTTGCTTTGCCTTAGATGATGTCCTCATACATCAGTCATGCCATCCCAGGAAATCAGTCTGTTAAACCTTCTCTGCACTCCCTCTAGAGCAGGAACATCCTTTAATCCACTTTGAAACCACTTCCAGCTGAATAATGTCTTACACCAAGGGCTGCAGATACATGGGGACACCACCACCTGCAAGTTCCTTTCCAAGTCACTCACCACCCTGAATTGGAGCTATATCGTAAGAGTTTTAACAACACCAGGTTAAAGTCCAACAGGTTTATTTGGTAGCAAACACCATTAGCTTTCGGATGGAGTGGAAATGTGGGCACATTTCCACTCCATCTGACGAAGGAGCAGCGCTCCGAAAGCTAATAGTGTTTGCTACCAAATAAACCTGTTGGACTTTAACCTGGTGTTGTTAAAACTCTTACTGTGTTCACCCCAGTCCAACGCCGGCATCTCCTCATCATTGGAACTATATCGCCGTTCCTTCACTGTCGCTGGGTCAAAATCTTGGAACTCTCTCCCTAACAGCAGTGTGGGTGTACCTACACCACATGGAATGCAGCGGCTCAAGAAGACGGCTCACCACTATCTTCTCAAGGGCAATTGGAGATGGGTAATAAATGCTGGCTGAGCCAGTGATGCCCCATCACATCCCAGAGGAAATAAAAAAAATAATGACTTTTGAAACAAGAGACAAAAAAAAACATAAATGTCAGGCTTTAACAATGCTGAAGGTTGTTGCCTTATCAAAAACAATAGTAAAATCCATAATAGTTTTACAAGAAGAGTGATATATAATTGGGAAACAAAGCCTTGAATGCGTATGGTGGAACGACAGGGGAGAGGATCTAAGCTGCTAAGTGTCAGGGAGCTGACAGATGCACCGGAAAGAATGCACTCCTGTGTTGTAAAATTCCATGATCCAGATTCCCGCATAGTTGCTATTTTTCTTTTAAATGCCCTGAGATACTCTTCAAAACTCCCCCCACAGTGTGCGAGAGGGCCAATATGGAGATGACAAACCTAACAGTAAGTAATATTTATCTATCACCATCTTACTGAATGTGATGTCCATGCAATAATTGACCAGTCCTTACCATAACTGTACAGTCCTCCGAGCCGCTGGCAATGACATTGTCATTGTGTGGGCACCAGTCGATGTCGAGTACGGGCGCCGTGTGCCCACATACCAAGGGATGATTTTTATCCACACGCCCAGTCTGTAAAGGAACAGAGAAGCAACAAGTTTTTATCATGGCACCAAATAAAAAATAAATAAATGATTAAATTACCCCTTTCACAGGGAGAAGAAACTGGGATTAGTTCACCTGGGAAGATTTATGAACCCATTTAGTGTGTGACAACTGCCCATTACAGACTCACTAACACTGATTAAATGCAGGCCGAGTCCAGAGAATCCCTACAGTGCAGAAGGAGGCCATTTGGCCCATCGAGTCTGCACTGACAATAATCCCACCCAGGCCCTATCCCCGTAACCCCACATATTTACCCCACTAATCCCTTTAACCTACGCATCCCGAGACACTGAGGGGCAATTTAGCATGGCCAATCAACCTAACCCGCACATCTTTGGATTGTGGGAGGAAACTGGAGCACCCGGAGGAAACCCACGCAGACACAGGGAGAATGTGCAGACTCCGCACAGACAGTGATCCAAGCCGGGAATCGAACCCAGGTCCCTGTAGCTGTGAGGCAGCAGTGCTAACTACTGTGCCACCGTGCTGCTCCACACCTCTTCCTCTGTAGCAAACAATAGGCGCACAAGATGGAAGGAAAATGACACCTCGCCTTGGGAAGGATGGAGTTCAAATACTCACTGCACTCCCCATTATTTCAACAGGATTTTTTTTTAAATCACCTTGTACAGTCTAACTATGACAGTACCCAGTTCAAAACAAAATATTTTGTAGTGAGAACATGACGCAGTAAAACAAAATACACAGTTCGGCTTTGTACGTAGAAAGATCACTGAAATATGAGCCCAGGATGTAAAGCATCAGACCTCAAACACACACCCCTTGCACTTTATCCATATCTAGGCTGAGAGATGCAATACAGAAATCATTTTCTTCCCAATAATAATGACACACTGATCAGGCTCAGACAGGAAATGCACATCTGTAAAGCAACCCAATTGAAATTTGCCACATCCTGGACTGGAGTTGTGGGTTACAGATTTAAAACCCCCTTAAGTCTCGTTTTTTTTTATTCATTCGTGGGACATGGGCATCGCTGGCTGGGCCAGCATTTATTGCCCATCCCTAGTTGCCCTTGGAGGACAGTTGAGAGTCAACCACATTGCTGTGGCTCTGGAGTCACATATAGGCCAGACCAGGTAAGGATGGCAGATTTCCTTCCCTAAAGGACATTAGTGAACCAGATGGGTTTTTCTGACAATCGACAATGGTTTCATGGTCATCAGTAGATTCTTAATTCCAGATATTTGTTTATACTGAATTCAAATTCCGCCATCTGCCGTGCCGGGATTCGAACCCGGGTCCCCAGATGAATTTCTGGATTAATAGTCTAGTGATAATGCCACTAGGCCATCACTTCCCCCTTGTTGTCAGAGTGGATCTAGGCAACAAATCTAGCTAAGACTGATAGGAGAACTCTTCACAGTTTCTGAGAGGGGAAGTCTAGCCAAGCATCTCAGTTTGCTGATTGAACACCCCTCCCAATAAAGGGGCTGAATAAGGCTGACCGACGGTCATGGGGCAGGTTTCTCCAGCCGTTCATGCCAGCGGGATTCTCCAGTCCCGCTGCAGTAAACAGAGATATAATTGAAATTCTCCGTCCTCTCTGGCAGTGGTGGCGGGACGTGAGCGGCCGGAGGATTCCGGCCATAGTCTTTGACCAAAATTTTCCGTCCTCGTTGGCGGCTGGAGTTTCCTGGTGCCGTTGAAAGAGAATAGAGTGTTGGCGGAAACGCCAAATTTTCCGTTCCCGCTCGCAACAGGTCCCACCATGGGCAAGAACAGGAGAATCCTGCCTGAACTTTTACTGTCAGCGCGACAACAAAAATGACTATACTTGAACTGGAAATCAGATGGAAAGCCCAAACTGACCCGGAGGTGAAAGCAAGTCAGACTGTCTCCTCCAGAGAGTCTCCTTCCACTGTGTGCCATATCAGATTGACCTGGACTCCAAGTCACAGTCATCACTGGAGAGTAAAATGTTACAGTTGTACTGTAAATCCACCTTTAAATCCTGAGAAATTGCATCCAATTCCATCAGTATAACCTAACTGATCATGATTATCATAGAATCCTACAGTGCAGAAAGAGGCCATTTGGCCCATCGAGCCTGCACTGACAACAATCCCACCCAGGCCTTATCCCCGTAAACCTGTGGGTGGCACGGTGGCACAGTGGTTAGCACTGCTGCCTCACAGCGTCAAGGACCCAGGTTTGATTCCTGGCTTGGGTCACTGTCTGTGCGGAGTCTGCACATTCTCCCCGTGTCTGCGTGGGTTTCCTCCGGGTGCTCCGGTTTCCTCCCACAGTCTGAAAGACGTGCTGGTTAGGTGCATTGGCCATGCTAAACTCTCCCTCAGTATACCCGAACAGGCACTGGAGCTTGTGGCGACTAGGAGATTTTCACAGTAATTTCATTGCAGTGTTAATGTAAGCCTACTTGTGACACTAATAAATCAACTTTACCCGAGTAATCCCTCTGACACTATGGGGCAAATTACTATGGCCAATCCATCTAACCCACGCAACTTTGGACTGTGGGAGGAAACCGGAGCACCCGGAGTAAATCCATGCAGACATGGGGAGAATGTGCAAACTCTACACCGACAGTGACCCGAGGCTGGATTTGAACCCGGGCCCCTGGCGCTGTGAGACAGCTGTGCTAACCACCGTGCCACTGTGCCACCCTTGCTACTGGTGTTTTCCTGGAATATGCACTCTTCATAAAAACTGCAAACACTATTCAAATAATATTGCTGCGAGAGATCAAGAGGGCAGCTCAATGCATGGTCAGAAAAACTGCACCTGGTGCATGCCAGTGGGAGGGAAGCATATTTCCTGGTAGAATGCAGGACAACACTTTGTTGTATGGTGAGATCCTTCACTCGGAACCAGCTTGAAATAAAACACAAACAGGGTGCGCATCAGGGAACCAATACCAACTTCCAAAACGTCATTGATTCTGGCACTTTTTACAATATGATTTCAGCCAAGGTCTCAGGATTAGCATAACTGACTCCTCCTCAGTCCTCAGTATGTGGAGTAGTATGACCAGTAATTGGGCTCCTCCTCAGTATGGCAGCTTCACCCAATACCTGAGACCATGATGTTAGGAAAATTGGCTCTGGTTGTAAAACATATAAACCACTCCCTACTTGCATCATTCGAACTCTCCCGTTGATGCTTCTTTAGATCATCATAAGGACTCCTAGCCTTTTTCTAAATGATGTCTAAACTCACAGGGGCACAGCGTTGATTTTGGCCTTTGAACCAAAGGATTAACAGTTTCCCAACCTGAGCAATACATCCGACATGCTGCTTAGTTATAGTTGATTACATAGGAGCTGAACCCTTGACATGTCCCTGAATGTGGGCAACCATGATGTGGAGCTGCCGGCATTGGATTGGGGTGAGCACAGCAAGAAGTCTCACAACGCCAGGTTAAAGTCCAACAGCACTCCGAAAGCTCGTGATTCCAAATAAACCTGTTGGACTTTAACCTGGTGTTGTGAGACTTCTTACTGTGCACCCACCCCAATCCAATGCCGGCAGCTCCACATCATGGCTACCATCGATACCTCAAACCGCTGGCTCAAAGAAGGAGCAGCGCTCCAAAAGTTCGTGATTCCAAATAAACCTGTTGGACTTTAACCTGGTGTTGTGAAACTTCTGAATGACAGTGACCTAATGGTATTCTCTTTGGACTAGTATCCACGGATCCAGGGCAATTCTCTGGGGACCCAGGTTCAAATATCGTCATGACAGATAGTGAAATTTGATTTCAATAAAAATCTGAACGTAAAAGTCCTGGAAATTAAAATGTCCATGAAACCATGGTCGATTGTCGGAAAAACCCATCTGGCTCACTGATGTCCTTTAGGGAAGGAAATCTGCTGTCCTTACCCGGTCTGGCCTACATGTTACACCAGATCCAGAGCAATGTGGTTGACCCTTAACTGCCCTCAGAGATGGGCATAAAGTGCTGGCCCAGCGATGCTCACATCCCATGAATGAATATTTTTTTAAAAATAAACCTTACTAGTGGAATTTTCCTCTCCTGGTCCACCACGGGAATCATAGCAGGCGGGACACGGACCATGCAAAGATCTGTTGACCTTGGGTGGGATTTTCTGGCCTTGGAGTGAATGCGGCTGGAAAATCCCGTTCGGCCTCTTTGAGCTTTATGTCTCTGAGCTTTATGGGAAGACACAGTAACAGTTTTAACAACACCAGGTTAAAGTCCAACAGGTTTATTTGGTAGCAAATGGTATTAGCTTTCGGAGCCCTGCTCCTTCGTCAGATGGAGTGGAAATCTGCTCTCAAACAGGGCACAGAGACACAAAATCAAGTTACAGAATACTGATTAGAATGTGAATCTCTACAGCCAGCCAGGTCTTAAAGATACAGACCTGGTTAAGACCTGGTTGGCTGTAGAGATTCGCATTCTAATCAGTATTCTGTAACTTGATTTTGTGTCTCTGTGCCCTGTTTGAGAGCAGATTTCCACTCCATCTGACGAAGGAGCAGCGCTCCGAAAGCTAATGGCATTTGCTACCAAATAAACCTGTTGGACTTTAACCTGGTGTTGTTGAAACTCTTACTGTGTTAACCCCAATCCAACGCCGGCATCTCCCCTTTATGGGAAGCCCATTTTTCTCAGTCTCACTGTGAAATACTCAGGCATCACAAGCTTCTCTCTGCTGCCCTCCTCTCACAGCCTACTCCAGGTTTCATTTCTCTATCAGTTGGAATTAAAGAAAACAATTTGCGGCTGTTTCTTGCTACTGTTCTCCCCTGGAAATTTGTTCTGGTGCCTGGGGCCTCCTGCCTCGATCTCAGCCTCTCCAAGGACCCTGGTTGCAGCTGTAGGCGGGCGATAGAAATCGAACAGGCCCCACCTGGTGCTGCCCATCACAGCGCCTGAACAGAAAGCAATCCCTGCCCAAAAACATTGCTTTACACTTGTGTGAACGCCATTGTACTTGACTCCCGCTCATCTCTCCACCTGTTCTCAGCTGTCCAAACCCCTTAACTCTCAGCAGGTTCTGCCAAGGATTCATTCACATTGTTCCCACAATTCCGTGGCCTAACTAACAAATTCCAACCCCCTCCCAGCAACGACGATGAATGCGACACGGAAAATAAGGATGGATCTTAGAGGAAATGCTGACCCACCCCCTTTTCTCTTTGTAGACCCTGACTGAACTGCTATGCTTTTCCAGGGCTTTCAACTCCCGCTTTCAGGGGCGCAGTATTGGCGGTGGGGGCTGGAAATCCTGCAGGAGTCCCAAAACATTTTATGCCGGCGGGATTTTCCGTTGCGATTGTTCCCCCCGCCCCCCCCACCCCGCTTCGGGCCGGCACGGTGGCACAGTGGTCAGCACTGCTGCCTCACATGGCGAGGGACCCGGGTTCAATTCCTGGCTTGGGTCACTGTCTGTGTGGAGTTTGCACGTTCTCCCCGTGTCTGCGTGGGTTTCCTCTGGGTGCTTCAGTTTCTTCCCACAGTCCAAAGATGTGCGGGTTAGGTGGATTGGCCGTGCTAAATTCTCCCTCAGTGTACCCGAACAGGTGCCAGAGTGTGGTGACTAGGGGATTTTCACAGTAACTTCATTGCAGTGTTCATGTAAGCCTCCTCGTGACACTAATAAATACTTTAAAACTTTAAACTTCCCACTTCACTGATGTAATGGATATTGTGACAGTGAACATCGGGATCCTGAATTGAATATATTTAAATATCATTATTAGGCCTGAAAGTGCCCTTCCCCCACCGTTAAATTGTCCATTCCCACCCGGGCATGAATCACGACAGGTTCCCCCATGACGTGCCCCACCTGATGAGCAGAACCAACCGGAGGTGCTCAGGTGGGTACAGCCCCCAGGGGAGAGGGTCATGCTCAGCCAGTGCCCAGGCACTGCCCACTGGGGTGTAGAGTGGTCCTATGTTCTGCATGGGAGGGCTTCCGTGAGGGGTTTCCACGGGGGGGCTCTGTATGGTGGGGGTTCCATGTCCGAGGTGGAGCGGGGGGAGCTCCGTGATATGGGGGAGAGCGTACCAAGTGGGGGCGCCGTTCTGTGGGGAGGGAGCAGGGGTAGGTTTCTATTTTTTTTTAAAGTTGCTGGTAGGATTGACTCAATTAGTGCACGTCCCACCAGTGTGACATTGTGGGACCTGCCTCTTATCTCCTTTTACTAAGGGCCTAAAAATACGGTGGATAAAGTCGCCCCTGGGGCTGGCAGCTTCCATACCGTTTCCCACTCCCACTGAGACAGAAAAATCAGAAAATTCCATCCTTTGTTCTTTTGCAAATTCAAATGCCTGTTTTAATTACTAAGATCTGAGGTTCCTTTGAGGTTGACTTAAATGAGCAGATAGGTTCAAGCTGGCAAGTCCACTCCTTACTGAGCAAATTTACTCAAACTCTCATCTTGAACAAAACACCAGAATGATCTTTGCTAAAGTAAGGCTCATCACTACTGAATACTTGCCCCTTTTAGTTTCTGAAAAAAACACTATTGAGTCATAGAATCATAGAGGTTTACAGCATGGAAACAGGCCCTTCAGCCCAACCTGTCCATGCCGCCCTTTTTTTTAAACCATTAAACTAGTCCCAATTGCCCGCATTTGGCCCATATCCCTCTATAGCCATCCTTCCCATGTAACTGTCTAAACTATTGGACAGCACGGTAATGCCGTGGTTAGCACTGCTGCCTCACAGTGCCAGGGACTCAGGTTCGATTCTGGCCTCGGGTCAGTGTGTGGAGACTGCATTTTCTCCCCGTGTCTGCGTGGGTTTCCTCCCACAGTCCAAAGATGTGCGGGTTAGGTTGATTGGCTAAATTGACCCTAGTGCCAGGGGATTAGCAGGGTAAATGAGGGTTATGGAAATAGGGCCTGGGTGGGATTGTGGTCGGTACAGACTCAATGGGCCGAATGGCTTCCTTCTGGACTGTGGAGATTCTATGGATTCTATGAAATACTTATGGCAAATGTTATCATATAAAAGTTCGGATGAAATTTTCACCATTCCCGATACGAAGGGTTATGTAGATACGGCCATTGTTTACTGGATGAAGTCCATGATTATGGAGTACAGTGAACAAGATCAAAGACCATGAGCCACTTCCCATTGAGCCCCTGTTAGTGTTGGCAAATAGGCAAATAAGCATCCAAGAAACATTTCACACAGCTAAAATCCCATACAAATAAACAGTTTATCCCCATACACAATTGCAGTCCCAGTAGAAGTTTAAGTTGAAGTTTATTTATTAGTATCACAAATAGGCTGACATTAACACTGCAATGAAGTTACTGTGAAAATCCCCTCGTCGCTACACTCTGGCGCCTGTTGGGGTACACTGAGGGAGAATTTAGCATGGCCAATGCACCTAACCAGCACATCTTTCGGACTGTGGGAGGAAACCGGAGCACTCAGAGGGAACACACGCAGACACGGGGAGAATGTGCAAACTCCGCACAGACAGTGACTCAAGCCAGGAATTGAAGCCGGGTCCCTGGTGCTGTGAGGCTACAGTGCTAACCACTGTGCCTCCGTGGATTTTCACAGTGACTCCATTGCAGTGTTAGTGTAAGCCTACTTGCAACACTAATAAACAAACTTTAAGATTTGATAATGCAGGTAACCAGGCAGCACTGAACATCATCATCTCCAAAAATGTGATGTGACTGTCATTGGCTGTTCTTTTCTGATTTTGCAAGTTGCTGTACAGAGGATGTAAGTAGTCGGGTTGATGAGGGGGAGCCAGTGAATGTGGTTTATCTTGACTTTCAGAAGGCTTTCAATAAAGTCCCACATAAGAGATTTGCATGTAAAATTAAAGTGCATGAGATTCAGGATAGTGTATTGAGATGGATAGAAAACTGGTTGGCAGACAGGAAACAAAGAGTGGGGATAAACAGGTCTTTTTCCAAATGGTGGGCAGTGATTAGTGGGATACTGCAGGGATCAGTGCTAGGACCCCAGCTATTTGCAATATATTTTAATGATTTAGATGAGGGAAGTAAGTACAATATCTCCACATTTGCAGGTGACACAAAGCTGGGTGGGAGGGTGAGCTGTGAGGAGGATGCAGAGATCCTTCAATGTGATTTGGACAAGTTGAATGAGTGGGCAAATGAATGGCTGATGCAGCAAAATTTGGATAAATGTGAGGTTATCTACTTTGGTAGATGAAACAGTAAGGCAGATTGCTTTCTGAATGGCCATATATTAGGAGAGGGGAATTTGCAACGAAACCTGGATGCCCTTGTACACCAGTCACTGAAGGTAAGCATGGAGGTACAGCAGGCAGTAAAGAAGGCAAATAGTATGTTGGTCTTCATAGTGAGAGGATTCAAGTACAGGACTAGAGATGTCTTGCTGCAATTATACAGGACTTTGGTGAGGCCACACCTGGAATATCGTGTGCAGCTTTAGTCTCCTTATCAGGGGAAAGGTGTTCTTGCTATAGGGGGAGTGCAGAGAACGTTTACCAGACTGGTTCCTGGGACGGCAGGACTGACATATGAGGAGAGATTGAGTCAGTTAGGGTTATATTCGCTAGGGTTCAGAAGAATAGTAAGAAGTTTAACAACACCAGGTTAAAGTCCAACAGGTTTATTTGGTAGCAAACGCCGGCATCTCCACGTTCAGAAGAATGACAGGGGATCTCGTAGAAACCTATAAAATTCTAACAGGACTAGACAGGGTAGAGGCAAAAAGGATATTCCCGATGGCGGGGTGTCCAAAACCAGGGGGCATAGTCTGAAGATACAGGACAGACTGTTTAGGACAGAGATGAGCAGAAATTTCTTCACCCAGAGAGTCGTCAGCTTGTGGAATTCACTACCACAGAAAGCAATTGAAGCCAAAACATTGTGGGGGCGAGTCTCCCAAAAAAATTCTAAGTGTTGAATTCGTGTAAAAACTGCAGTAAATTCTGCTGGTTTTTTCAGCGGGGATTTTCAAAATGAACCTCCCACACTCTGCACCACAGAGTGCACTAGCGTGAATCGCGATGCAAATCAGTGGGCGGGGCCTATCCCCGCTGGAGAGGCCAGCAGCATAGAGCTGAGCAGGACACTGCGCACGCGCCGATCTGTCAGCGCTGATATCAGCACTTGCGCAGTAGCCCCTGTCTGCCGGTCTCCCAATGGCTGGCCAACTCGATAGGTGGCCAGCCCCACTACCCCCGCATCGCTGGCCATACGATCCCCACAACGGCCTGATCGCTGGCACCCGGGGAAGTGTCCAGGCCCAGCTCCGAAAGCCCTCCTTTCCCCGGAAGCCCTGATCTTTCCCCCCGCTTCTGAACCCCTCTATCCTGCACTGGCAGCCCCACACCCACTCCCCCCAGGCATTCGCACTTTGCCCCTTGGGCACTTCCAGGGGGCCAAGACTGGCCCTGCTGAGGTGGCAATGCCCAGCCTCGATTGTCCCCCCCTACACTCCAGAGAGGTTGGGCTGCCAGCTCCTCGCAAGTGGGAAGCTATACTAAACCCTGCTGGAGTGAACCACTCCTGGTGGGGGAGGGGTTGGGGGGAGAGTGGGGGGGAGAGGCTAGAAATTCCACGCCCGCTAATGATATTTAAATTATATTAAAATTAGCTTTCGAATATAATAGGCAGTTCCTCGCCGATTCCTGGCACGGAGCTGACAGCGCTGGAAATCCGGCACCAGGAGACATGAGGAGGCCATGGTGTCCAATGGGGAGCCCGCGAAACAGCCTCCACTCGAGTCTCCAGGCCCACTGCACTACAAAAGCAGCACAGTGGGTAGGAGAATGTGCTGGCCTTGGAAAGGGTCCAGAAGAGGTTCACAGGAATGATCCCTGGAATGAAGAGCTTGTCGTATGAGGAACGATTGAGGACTCTGGGTCTGTACTCATTGGAGTTTAGAAGGATGAGGGGGGGAATCTTATTGAAACTTACAGGATACTGCGAGGCCTGGATAGAGTGGATGTGGAGAGGATGTTTCCACTGGTGGGAAAAACTAGAACCAGAAGACACAACCGCAGGCTAAAGGGACGATCCTTTAAAACAGAGATGAGGAGGAATTTCGTCAGCCAGAGAGTGGTGAATCTGTGGAACTCTTTGCCGCAGAAGGCTGTGGAGGCCGGGTCATTGAGTGTCTTTAAGACAGAGATAGATAGGTTCTTGATCAATAAGGGGATCAGGGGTTATGGGGAAAAGGCAGGAGAATGGGGATGAGAAAAATATCAGCCATAATTGAATGGCGGAGCAGACTCGATGGGCCGAGTGGTCTAATTTTGCTCCTATGTCTTATGGTCTTGTGGGAGAATCACCCCCTGTATGTTCTCAAGAAGCAGTTAGATATAGCACTTGGGAGGAAGGGGATCAAAGAATATGGGGGGAAGGTCGGGTCAGCCTGTTGAGTTGGATGCTCAGCCATGATCATAATGAATGGCGGAGCAGGCTTGAAGGGCTGAATGGCCTCCTTTCTGTGTTTCCATGATAGAAATGCAAATTGTTCAATTACAGATGTTTATGGTTCAAACAGTGTGACGAGCATTTCTAGGGCATTACCGCAACATTTCAAATCAAGCCACAGATCTCTCAGGTTCTGTAAAAAGATTGGCCAAACTCTGCATGAAACGCAGTGGCTGACAGGTGAGCAGGGAATGCTGGGATAACAACAGGTCTGGAAGTATCGTGGAGATAGAAAGAGAGTTAATGTTTCCAGTCAGTACAACTCTTCTCCTCAAAATCAAACTCAAAATGTTAACAGTTCTGTCTGTCGTGGGATAAGTTTATTTAGATTTTAGCTGTTAGACTAAGGCGATCCATATCCTATCTCGACGTGGGGAGAGAGAGAAAGAGAGAGAGAGAGAATGCCATATTCTTGCTAAAGGTAAATTATGGGTGGTACAGTGGTTAGCACTGCTGCCTCACAGCACCAGGGACCTGGGTTCAATTCCGACCTCAGGTGACTGTCCATGTGGAGATTGTACATTCTCCCCATGTCTGAGTGGGTTTCCTCTGGGTGCTCCGGTTTCCTCCCACACTCCAAAGATATGCAGGTTAGGTTGATTGGCCATGCGAAATTGCCCCTTTAGTGTCAGGGGGACTAGCAGGGTAGAAAGACATGCTGGCTAGGTGCATTGACCCGAACAGGCGCCAGAGTGTGGTGACATGGGGAATTTCACAGTAACTCCATTGCCGTGTTAATGTAAACCTTACTAACCTTACTAATAAATAAACTTTAACTTTAAATACGTGGGGATAGGGCCTGGGTGGGATTGTGGTCAGTGCAGGCTCGATAGGCAATCCTTTATTGATGTTTACTGTTTTGAGATAGACAAAGGGCCATGAACCCTTTGTCCATCACGCAAACCAGCCTCCCATCCATTGACTCTGTCTACACTTGCCGCTGCCTCGGGAAAGCAGCCAGCATAATCAAGGAGTCCACGCACCCCGGATATTCTCTCTTCCACCTTCTTCCATCGGGAAAAAGATACAAAACTCTGAGGTCACGTACCAACTGACTCAAGAACAGCTTCTTCCCTGCTAACCATCAGACTTTTGAATGGACCTACCTTGCATTAAGTTGATCTTTCTCTACACCCTAACTATGACTGTAACACTACATTCTGCACCCTCTCCCTTCCTTCTCCCCTATGTACTCGATAAGCAGTACGCTTTGTCTGTATAGTGTGCATGAAACAATAATTTTCACTGTATCCCAATACATGTGACAATAATAAATCAAATCAAATCAAAGTCTCCTCCAATCCCCAGTGACCGTTGCTCACAGAGTCCATGATGTCAACCCTGTGTGTATTTTCCAGGCCGCCCAGTTTAATTGCTAACCAGGCTATATCACGAGTGTTTTATTCCAATCCTTTGGCTCAATTCCTGCGGCATTCATAGCTAATCCTCCAGCCCAACAACCCCAACAAGAATCTAGTTTCCTCTGCTGGGTAGCAAGACTAGCACATTTTATTCTTATGCCAGTTATTTATAGGATGGTAGCTTGTCCTATGACTCAGCACAGCATTCTTTTGACATGTCTATTTACAGAGAGTCTTCTCAAACCATGCCTTTGATAATGAAATCAGAAGTGGACGTCAGGAAAATTAAATTGTGTCATTTCACTTGCATCAAAAGAAGCAAAACTGGAGTCACTGTCAATCCACCAAAGTCTTCTACTTGAAGCAAGCCCATCAATTCCTTCTTTGGTTTTGCCTCTGTCCATTTTGGACACTTGCAAGGCTATTTATTTTTAAGGTGATCAGACTGTAACTCGATCACATCATGAGGCATCCAATGGGAAGATCTGACTGACCAGCTGTGGTTTCTCATGGTCCTACGCTTCTCTTACACACTTCCCTTGCCATTCTCTACTGGCTACATTCATGGGCGGCAGGGTGGCACAGTGGTTAGCACTGCTGCCTCACAGCGCCGATAGAACCAGGTTCAATTCCGGCCTAGGGTCACTGTCTGTGTCGAGTCCGCACGTTCTCCCCGTGTCTGTGTGGGTTTCCTCCGGGTGCTCCGGTTTCCTCCCACAGTCTAAAAGACGTGCTGGTTAGGTGCATTGGCCATGCTAAATTCTCCATCGGTGTACCCGAACAGGCGCCGGACTGTGGCAACTAGGGGATTTTCACAGTAACTTCATTGCTGTGTTAATGTAAGCCTTCTTGTGACAATAATGAATAAACTTTAACTTCCACTGATAAGATGCTCATTACTGAATTCGTGTCAATTAGTATCTGAACCAGGCTGGGAAATGTAGAAAGTGATTAAAGGATAGAATGTGTTCAGAAAATTTCCAATCGCTGATTATTGTGTTTAATTTTGCACGAAATAGAAAAGTAATCACAAACCCATTACAACTCGGTTTTAAAAAAAAGTAATTTTGCCTTTTTTTAAATGTAATTAAAAGCTTCTGATGGGGAGAACAGTGTCTCCTCCAGTATCAGCGGACTGTATTTTTTGATTCATTCATGGGGATGTGAGCGCTGCTGGCTAGCCAGCATTTATTACCCATCCTTAATTATCTTGAGGGGGCAGTTCAGTGTCAACCGCATTGCTGTGGGTCTGGAATCAACATGTAGGCCAGACCAGGTAAGGACTGTAGATTTCCTCCCCGAAACAACATTAGTGAACCAAATAGGCTTTTATGACAATCGTTTCACTGTCATCATTGGACTTTAATTCCAGGCTTTTCTGTTTAAATGGATTCAAACTTCACCATCTGCCATGGTGGGATTCAAACCCAGAGCCCCAGAGCATTACCCTGGGTTTCTGGATTACTAGTCCAGTGACAACATCACAATGCCACTGCGTCCACCAGAGTCAGCTTTACTTAAGGGTGGAATTTCTAAGGTGTGGCTTTATGACATGGTGTCACAGCGCACTTCAAAGCATCAGATCAAATTGTACTGCACTTGTAGCTTGTGGGAACAGCGCTAGGAAAGGTTTAGAGGCATATGGGCCAAATGCAGGCGAATGGGGCTAGCTTAGATGGGCTTTTTGGTTGGCACGGACCAGTTTGGGCCAAAGGACCTGTCTCCGTGCCGTAGATTCTATGATTCTGGGAACACTAGCGGGTATCTGAATGGTCACCGGCTGAGGCATCAAGGTTTTTAAAAGATTCGCATTTACACTGCAATTTTTATGACTGTCGGACACTTCAGAGCACTTCACAGTCAATAAGTGCTTTTTAAAATGGAGTGACGGTTGCAATGTTGGAAATGCAGCAGCCGATATGCACAAAGCAACTCCCGCAAACAGCAACTTGACAAAGACCAGATAATCTGTCTTTGAAATGATGATTGTGGGATAAATATTGTCCAGCACTCCGGGGCTAACTCTCCTGCTCTCCTTCAAAATAGTGCCCTGGAGACTAATACATCCACCGAGCAGACAGATGGGGCCTCTCATCCGAAATAAAGTACCTCTGACAGGGCGATGCTCCCTCAGTGCCACACTGGAGTGGCAGCCTTGATTTTTGTGCACAAATCTTGGAGTGAGACTTAAACCCAAGGCCTTGTGATTCAGAAGCCAGAGTGCTCCAACTGAGCACATCTACACCTAGTGCTCAAGGAGACGGAGGGCCATTTGATCTGCCCCCCTCATGAGGGTTATGATTACAATTCCTTTCACTCGCCTGTAATCCGTCACCAATGGAAACCGTCACCATCTCAAATGAGGTGAAAGACGTATTCATACAGATGGCTGTCTTAAATGCTTCCCAAGAAATGGAATCAACTTGCAAGCTCCAGCTTGATAAGTACAATGCAGATGCTAAATGGTGACCATGGCCAGAATTCTCCAAACTCGCCCTGGCTGTGATTCTCCAGTCCCACTGCAGTGAATGGAGATTTGGCTGAGCGCCAAATTCTCCGTTCCCGCTGGCAGCGGTAGCGAGGCCTACCAAACTGGAGAATTCTGCCATTGCGGTAATGAACTGAAGCTATTCTGCCTCTGATTACTTCTCTTCAGTTTATATTTGATAACATCAAAATATTTTTTAGAAAGATGCGGATTAATCCGAGATAGTCAGCACGGATTCGTGAAGGGCAAGTCGTGCCTCACAAATTTGATAGAATTTTTTGAGGAGGTAACTAAGTGTGTTGATGAAGGTAGGGCAGTTGATGTCATATACATGGATTTTAGTAAGGCGTTTGATAAGGTCCCCCATGGTCGGCTTATGATGAAAGTAAGGAGGTGTGGGATAGAGGGAAAGTTGGCCGATTGGATAGGCAACTGGCTGTCTGATCGAAGACAGAGGGTGGTGGTCGATGGAAAATTTTCGGATTGGAGGCAGGTTGCTAGCGGAGTGCCGCAGGGATCAGTGCTTGGTCCTCTGCTCTTTGTGATTTTTATTAATGACTTAGAGGAGGGGGCTGAAGGGTGGATCAGTAAATTTGCTGATGACACCAAGATTGGTGGAGTAGTGGATGAGGTGGAGGGCTGTTGTAGGCTGCAAAGAGACATAGATAGGATGCAAAGCTGGGCTGAAAAATGGCAAATGGAGTTTAACCCTGATAAATGTGAGGTGATTCATTTTGGTAGGACAAATTTAAATGTGGATTACAGGGTCAAAGGTAGGGTTCTGAAGACTGTGGAGGAACAGAGAGATCTTGGGGTCCATATCCACAGATCTCTAAAGGTTGCCAGTCAAGTGGATAGAGCTGTGAAGAAGGCCTATAGTGTGTTAGCTTTTATTAACAGGGGGTTGGAGTTTAAGAGCCGTGGGGTTATGCTGCAACTGTACAGGACCTTGGTGAGACCACATTTGGAATATTGTGTGCAGTTCTGGTCACCTCACTATAGGAAGGATGTGTAAGCGCTGGAAGGAGTGCAGAGGAGATTTACCAGGATGCTGCCTGGTTTGGAGGGTAGGTCATATGAGGAAAGGTTGAGGGAGCTAGGGCTGTTCTCTCTGGAGCGGAGGAGGCTGAGGGGAGACTTAATAGAGGTGTATAAAATGATGAAGGGGATAGATAGAGTGAACGTTCAAAGACTATTTCCTCGGGTGGATGGAGCTATTACAAGGGGGCATAACTATAGGGTTCGTGGTGGGAGATACAGGACGGATATCAGAGGTAGGTTCTTTACGCAGAGAGTGGTTGGGGTGTGGAATGGACTGCCTGCAGTGATAGTGGAGTCAGACACTTTAGAAACATTTAAGCGGTTATTGGATAGGCACATGGAGCACACCAGGATGATAGGGAGTGGGATAGCTTGATCTTGGTTTCAGATAAAGCTCGGCACAACATCGTGGGCCGAAGGGCCTGTTCTGTGCTGTACTGTTCTATGTTCTATGTTCTATGTTTATTAGCAATTCCACCACCAACACTGGTAAATTAAAACATGTCTCTCCTTTCAATGTGAATTTTCCCGACTGAGGAAAGGATATCAGATATTGAGCACTGCTACCACTCTATATTCTCATTTGGAAACAATTAGCCAACTGTCCTCATTCTTACCAATAGCCCTCAGTTTTTGTTCAACACACTCGCACACACGCACACACACACGCTGCTCAAAAGCACTCAGGCTTACAAGAATGAACAAAGACAAAGAACAAAGAACAGTACAGCACAGGAACAGGCCCTTTGGTCCTCCAAGCCTGCGCCGATCATGATGCCTGCCTAAACTAAAACCGTATGCTCTTACGGAGTCCGTATCCTTCCATTCCCATCCTATTCATGTATTCCATCTAGTTGCTCCTTAAATGCTGCCCGCTATCATACTGATGCACTATCAATTACGACACAAAGACTTCTGAGAGTGAGGGAAACTAATAGGCTTTTATTCACAGAGAACAGGAGCACACCCTTGTTGCTGACCTGGTCTAGACTGAGGCGAGGAGGAGGGACCATCACCTTTATACCCCACTCTGGGTGGAAAGGGAGGGATCTCAGGTGGAAAGGGAGGAGTCTCGGGCCAGGTGCAGCGTGGGTGTGTCCAGGCACACACATGTAGTAACAGTGGTTCACCACACATACCTGGTCCCACCACCTCCCTGGGCAGCGCGTTCCAGACATTCACAACCCTCTATGTAAAAAACTTGCCTCGCATATCTTCTATAAACTTTTTCCCACGCACCTTAAACTTACGTCCCCTAGTATTTGAATTTTCTACCCTAGGAAAGATCATCTGACTCTCCACTCTGTCCATGCCACTCATAATCTTGATGTGAAGTTGCCGGCGTTGGACTGGGGTGGACACAGTAAGAAGTCTCACAACACCAAGTTAAAGTCCAACAGGTTTATTTGGTAGCACGGGCTTTCAGAGCACTGCCCCTTCACCTGATGAAGGGCCAGTGCTCCGAAAGCTCGTGCTACCAAATAAACCTGTTGGACTTTAACCTGGATTTATAATCTTGTAAACCTCTATCAGGTCACCCTTCAACCTCCGTCATTCCAGTGAGAACAAACCGAGTTTATCCAACCTCTCCTCATAGCTAATGCCCTCCAATCCAGGCAACATCCTGGTAAACCTCTTCTGTACCCTCTCCAAAGCATCCACATCCTTCTGGTAGTGTGGCGACCAGAATTGTACTCAATATTCTAAATGAGGCCTAACTAAGGTTCTGTACAGATGCAGCCTGACCTGCCAATTTTTAAACTCAATGCCCCGAACGATGAAGGCAAGCATGCTGTAAGCTTTCTTAAAGAAAGAATATTTTCCTGAACAGATTTAGTTAGAATACATGAGAATATCTCCAAAACTTAGAGACAAGTGCTGAGATTTTACTGTTAATTCTGCTATGATTCAGGGGTAAGGGGGGAATTCTCCGGCCTCCCAGCCGGGTGTTTCTCGGCTGCGGGTACCTGTGTGCTGTTCGCTGGCGGCAGGGTTCTCTGGTCCCACCGCTGTCAATGGGAGACATCACCCCACACCGCTGGGAAACCTGCGGGAGGGGGTGCATTGCCAGGGGGACCAGAGAATCCCACTGGCATGAACGGACTGAGAATTCCCCCCAAGGTCAGAAACACACTGTTCTAACATTCCAATGTAAGATATACAAGTGTCAGCATTATCATGCACCGCCTTATGTGCACAGGAGGTCTTGTGGCACAGTGGATAGTGTCCCTGGCTCTGAGCCAGAAGCTCCAAGGTTCGAGTCCCACCCCAGGATTTGATGGCCAAGGAAGGTGTGGCCATGGAAGGTGTGTTCATAACGCTGTCAAACAAGTTGAGTGTCAACCTACAAAATCCTTCCAAACTCACCAATGCTTAGCAGTAAGAGCAGGAGAGACCCCTGCTCAGCCACGCTTGGTGTGGAGTGGCACTCCTCAAGCTATAAGCCCCTGGTGACAGTTTAACGACCTGTCCTAGGAATAACTAGCTACGGAAACAGATGAAAGTCTGTAGTGGTGCATCACTAGGTGCAGAAAGAGAACTGGAACTTGAAATTTTATGTACACAATCCCAGTGGGGCAAACAAGAGACCTGCCTGTAGTAATAAACTCTTCACTAAATTTGGTAATTCCTTTTGCATTGGTTCACATGGGATTGAGGGTGATTTAGTGGTTTGGATCAGGAATTGGCTAGCTGTAAGAAAACAGAGGGTGGTGGTTGATGGGAAATATTCATCCTGGAGTTCAGTTACTAGTGGTGTACCGCAAGGATCTGTTTTGGGGCCACTGCTGTTTGTCATTTTTATTAATGACCTGGATGAGAGCGTGGAAGGATGGATTAGTAAATTTGCGGATGATACTAAAGTCGGTGGAGTTGTAAACAGTGCGGAGGGAAGTGGCAGGTTACAGAGGGACATAGATAAGCTGCAGAGCTGGGCTGAGAGGTGGCAAATGGAGTTTAATGCGGAAAAGTGTGAGGTGATTCACTTTGGAAGGAGTAACAGGAATACAGAGTACTGGGCTAATGGTAAGATACTTGGTAGTGTGGATGAACAGAGGGATCTGGGTGTCCATGTGCACAGATCCCTGAAAGTTGGCACCCAGGTTGATAGGGTTGTTAAGAAGGTGTACGGTGTGTTAGCTTTTATTGGTAGAGGGGTTGAGTTTTGGAGCCAGGAGGTCATGCTGCAACTGTACAAAACTCTGGTGCGGCCGCATTTGGAGTATTGCGTACAGTTCTGGTCGCCGTATTATAGGAAAGATGTGGAAGTGTTGGAAAGGGTGCAGAGGAGATTTACCAGGATGTTGCCTGGTATGGTGGGAAAATCGTATGAGGAAAGGCTGAGGGGCTTGAGGTTGTTTTCATTAGAGAGAAGAAGGTTAAGAGGTGACTTAATAGAGGCATACAAGATGATCAGAGGATTAGATAGGGTAGAGAGTGAGAGCCTTTTTCCTCGGATGGTGATGGCTAGCATGAGGGGACATAGCTTTAAATTGAGGGGTGATAGATATAGGACAGATGTTAGAGGTAGGTTCTTTACTCAGAGAGTAGTAAGGGCGTGGAATGCCCTGCCTGCAGCAGTAGTGGACTCGTCAACATTAAGAGCATTCAAATGGTTATTGGATAAACATATGGATGATATTGGAATAGTGTAGATTAGAGGGGCTTTAGATTGGTTCCACTGGTCGGCGCAACATCGAGGGCCGAAGGGCCTGTACTGCGCTGTAATGTTCTATGTTCTATATATAGTCAATTGTGCCAAAAATGGGAAATGCATTTTTAAAAATAAAGTTCAAAATCATTTTTTGCTTTGCTGATTTCCTCTTTTTAGTGTGTTTGCTTTGGTGTGGACTCCATCCACCAGGGGGCTGCCCTATGGACCTCATCTTGGCCACATTCAGTGGTTCCGACCATGGTCATTCAGCAGGGGCCATGTTTTCAACACGGATGGGTGAAACAAGGCTTGTGTCCCGCTCAGCCTGAACAGCCAGTCAGATCTGGAGTCACGTCGTTTGGCAGAGTGCATTAAACATGAATTGATGTGGGAGTGCATGTTAACAACTTGAACAGCAGGGGAGATAATGGATTAGCACCGTCTACACTCGTAAGCACTCTGCGTTCTTGCAACAAGAGCTTTGTCTCATTAGCTTTAACGTTTACCAGACATCTCTGATGTTCCATCAGGTTCAAATTGCTGGTGGTATTTAAACAGGAAGATGTTTCCGTCACAGAGAACTAGTTAGCTGTTGTAAGCGTGCTGTGCCAATTAACTGAGCTAGAATTGGAAATTTTCCTTATCTATCAGAGGAAAAGTTGGTAGAATCGACTCTGTATTGGATGCTTTGTGTCAGTGGGCAATGACACTGCAACCGTTTTAGAACATGAGGTACTGTTTAAGTTTAAGTTTATTTATTAGTGTCACAAGTAGGCTTACATTAACACTGCAATGAAGCTACTGTGAAAATCCCCGAGTTGCCACACTCCGGTACCTGTTCGGTTACACGGAGGGAGAATTTAGCATGGCCGATGCACCTAACCAGCATGTCTTTCGGACTGCGGGAGAAAACCGAAGCACCCGGAGCAAACCCAAGCAACATGGGGAGAACGTGCAGACTCCACACAGACAGTGACCCAAGATGGGAATTGAACCTGGGTCCCTGGCGCTGTGAGGCAGCAGTGCTAACCACTGTGCCACCTTGTTTGATATATTGGAGCCATTCCTCACAGAAAAAAATGCATTGAATAATGCTTAAACTGTTCTGGCAAATGGAACTACTGAGAGCTACTCCTTCGTGTTGATTCCTTTTGCTTAAACCAAAAAAGGAGTTGGACAACAAAGAAGGGGGCAGGGGTGATGGAACCTCTCTGGCTCAAGCTTCAGATTAAGGGGTGCAAGGATGATGCACCCATAGAACATCAATCTTATCATGAGGAACCAAAATTAGAACCATTCTTGCCCAGAACAATTCATCCAATACAAACATTCTGGGGGGGGGGGTTTCCGCAGGTTTCGGAAGGCAGGAATGGTGGAGAGGGCGGAGAATCGAGGGGGAGTCTCAACATGGCTTTAACACGAGCAGGATTTTCCCCTGCTTCTTACCAATGATGTAATGGGTTTCCCATCCCATTGTAATACCTAGAATCTAATTTGGGGGCCACCCCACTGTAATGTCCTCCATGTAGGAACGATCCCCCCACTCAGTGGCGTGACACCACACCAGCGGGGTTTACACCAGCTTTTAAAGTCGGTGGGCTACACACCACTTCGCCCGCCTGAACTGACACTTTGGGGAAAGAAAATGAGAAAAGTCCGCCCTTTGGGCGGGAGTTTCCAGCCCCGCTCACCCTAAAACTGGAAAATCCCACCCGAGGTCAACAGACATTTGCATGGTCCACCCCCCGTGTCTGCTACGATTCCTGTGGCGGGCAGTGTGATGACTTCAATCAGCCCATTGAGGTTGGCCTATTGGAATATGAATTCCCGATTAAGGATCCAATCGATGGGTCAATCAGGGAGTCTTTGCCTTGTACTTAACCGGGAGTGTCAGTTCCTCAGTTCCCGGAGGTAGACTGTTAACTGCTAGCATTCTCTATACTGCTGTTAGAGTTTGTAAATAAAGGGCTTTTGGTGAAGGGACTTCTGCCTCCAAAGACTTATTGCAGGCGGGATGGGAAAATTTCCACCTTTATGTTTGTTAGATGTATAACAAATAATGAGAGGACCCCATATTGTTGCTTGGGGGACAGGCTATAGTGGCTTTACTTTGTCATTTTCTACCTGCATGGTGGGAACCGCCATTTTGAAGAATATCTGGTGACACGGGGGGAGGGGGGGAACCACTTTCAAATCAGCGAAGCAGACTTCTGCAAACAGGGATAGCTTTCGGCAAGGGTGGAAAAGATGCACCCTTCCTGATTGCAAGATAGAGTTCAAAACAGCCAGCCCCAACAAGCTGAAACCCTTTTATTTTCTTTCCAGAAACATCTGTCGCAGCACTTGTGGGGAGAAGACATTAGCAGAAAGTTATTTCGAAAGCTTCTGTCATCAGACCTCCAAAAGATTAATACAACATTTGCTCTAATCATGCTTTGAACAATAACTCTGGGTGGAACAACATGTAACTGTCAACTTGCCATTCCCAAGCATTATATAACAAGCAGAGTCAAGATATATCGGGATCCAACAGTCTGTCCCACGGGTAATAATGTTTTCTTTTTACTAACATTCAAAGCACATTATCAGCCATATGTTTTAATTACATAATACATTCTCTAAAGAGGATGCAAGAGGGTGACTTGCGTTCCAGTTCAACAATTCTTGGAAGCCAAGTCATCATGCTTCTATAACCAGATGTTGAATAACATGTGCACATAATCACTGTGCAATATTGAAGCTGCAACAAAAGAAAGCTATTTGTTTCGGGACTAATATCCAAAATTTGGTTTGTTCTTTTAATTTAAAAGTTAATTTATTATTCACAAGTAAGGCTTACTTGCAATGAAGTTACTGTGAAATTCCTCTAGTCGACACCTGTCCGGATACACTGAGGGAGAATTTAGCATGGCCAATGCACCTAACCAGCATGTCTTTCAGGAGGTGGGAGGAAACTGGAGCACTTGGAGGAAACCCACACAGACACAGGGAGATTGTGAAAACTCCACACAGGCAGTGGCCCAAGCCAGGAATCGAACCCAGGCCCCTGGCACTGTAAAGCAGCAGTGCTAAACACTGTGCTACCGTGCCACCCCTGTTACCCTGGACTTAGAATTATGTTGTTACATTTTGAAAAAAATACAAGCATGTTCTGGTCTTAAGTACTCAGTGCGTAGAAATTTGTTGATCATCCCAAAGAGAATTAGAAAGGAAAGCAGCTTTACTTCAACAGTCACGCAAACATTAAACAATGTGAAATAAAAGATGAACGCACTTTGTAAATATACCAACCCCAACTGCCTCAGGCCTGACCAGATAGGGGAGGCGATGGCCTCGTGTTATTATCGCTAGGCTATTGATCCAAAAACTCAGCTAATGTTCTGGGGACCCGTGTTTGAATCTCATCACAGCAAATAGTGGAATTTGAATTCCATTAAAAAAAAATATCTGGAAATAAGAATCTATTGATGACCATAAACCATTGTAGATTATTGGAAAAACCCATCTGGTTCACTAATGCCCTTTAGGGAGCCACATGTAAGGGTAAGGATGGTCTGGCCTACATGTGACTCCAGAGCCACAGACTCTCAACTGTCCTTGGGCAACCAGGGATGAGCAATAAATGCAGGCCAGCCAGCGACCCCGCATACCATGAATGAATTTTAAAAAGGCTCTAATCTGTCCTGTGAGAAGTTCTTCAAAGTGTGATACGTATGATATTAATTTTGTGTAATTATGCGCAGCATGACTTGATAATGTGGAATGAAAAGGAAATAGTGGAGGGCTACAGACAAGCAAAGTTAGAGTTCATACTGTCTTGTTCGAATATGACCTCTCGGGCTTGGGATTCAGGGTCAAGTTCAACTCCAGACAGATGTGATGTTAGCAAATCATTGTCTGGTGTGACACGCGATGGAATCTGTTTTAGAGATCTCCGCTCTTTCCCTCATGGACTTGGGTCAATAGTGCAAATTAGACATTAGAACACAAGGCCATCATATCAATGAAGAAAATGATTACTTCAGTGCAATAGTTTGGCATTCACCTCCATTTTTAAAAATGATACTGAGGTGTGTGTGTGTTTGTGTTTGCGTGTGTTTGTGTGTGTGTTGTGTGTGTGTGTGTTTGTGGGTTTGTGCGCTTGTGTGTGTGTGTGTGTACATATATGTTGGGATGAGTGGTGATTACAATCCATTGAAAGGCCATATCATATTGCAGTCAGGAACATGGATTACTGCAGCAGTTTTATAGGGAGACTACAAATCCAAGGATTCAGATGGATTTGGAGTGGGATCGAGCCAAGAAAATTTGAATCATTCAAACATATGCGATGATTCCTCTTATGTTGCGGTCAGCGACAGCAATGCTTGGTATGACCCTGAACCATGCAGTCAAGGAAGTTTGCAGATACAACTGCTGTTTAAAGATTGTTAAAGTTAAAATTTACTTACTAGTGTCAAAAGTAGGCTTACATTAACACTGCAATGAAGTTACTGTGAAAATCCCCTACTCACCCACTCCGGCGCCTGTTCGGGTACATTGAGGGAGAATTTAGCAGGGCCAATGCACCTAACCAGCACGTCTTTCAGACTGTGGGAGGAAACTGGAGCACCCAGAGGAAACCCACACAGACACGGGGAGAACGTGCAGACTCCGCACAGTGACCCAGGCTGGGAATCGAACCCGGGTCCCTGGCACTGTGAGGCAGCAGTGCTGACCACTGTGCCACCGTGTGGAATTAGTGATTTGTCAATAAAATTGGTTTTCTGCCTGGAAGGGTGGGGGGTTGGGTAAGTCTAAAAACCATGTCAGAATTCCCACCGCTGATTGCCAGTGAGCCCCAACCCCACCTGAAAGTCATCGCCATTCGATGGGATGGCGGGGAGGGGTCAGAACAGGCAAATTCCAGCAAATTTCTTGGTCTGACCTGGTGGATAAGGAATGACCACTTTCACAATCACTAGAGGGGCACCAGCAATAATCCAATGGTACCAAACCGCACCTCGGTATGTGCTGAGTGGACGAGCGATGGAGGTGGGGGAAGGAAATGTTCAGTGGTGGCATGAAAAAGTGAGGGACAACAATTGTCACAAAACCAATTATACAGACATTACTGTTCCATTTGGCAGGTCTTATTCACAAAGAACAAAGAAAATTACAGCACAGGATCAGGCCCTTCAGCGCTCCAAACCTGCACCGACCATGCTGCCCCTCTGAATTAAAACCCCCTACCCTTCCGGGGACCATATCATTCCATTCCCATCCTATTCATGTATTTGTCCAGACGCCCCTTAAAACTCATTATCGTATCTGCTTCCACTACCTCCCCCGGTAGCGAGTTCCAGGCACCCACCACCGTCTGTGTAAAAAACTTGCCTCGTACATCTCCTTTAAACCTTGTCCCTCACACCTTAAACCTGTGCCCCCTAGTAATTGACTCTTCCACCCTGGGAAAAAGCTTCTGACTATCCATTCTGTCCATGTCCCTCATAATCTTGTAGACTTCTATCAGGTCGCCTCTCAACCTCTGCTGTTCCAGAGGGAACATACCAAGTTTCTCCAACCTCTCCTCATAGCAAATACCCTCTGTACCAGGCAACATCCTGGTAAATCTTTTCTGCACCCTCACCAAAGCCTCCACATCCTTCTGGTAACGTGGCGACCAGAATTGAACACTATTTATTAACTACTAGAAACTGCATACATAGGAACAATGAAGGTCCAAGCTAGGAACTGTCTCCATGCTTAGAACATAGAACATAGAACAGTACAGCACAGAACAGGCCCTTCGGCCCACGATGTTGTGCCGAGCTTTATCTGAAACCAAGATCAAGCTATCCCACTCCCTATCATCCTGGTGTGCTCCATGTGCCTATCCAATAACCGCTTAAATGTTCCTAAAGTGTCTGACTCCACTCTCAGGCAGTCCATTCCACACCCCAACCACTCTCTGCGTAAAGAACCTACCTCTGATATCCTTCCTATATCTCCCACCACGAACCCTATAGTTATGCCCCCTTGTAATAGCTCCATCCACCCGAGGAAATAGTCTTTGAACATTCACTCTATCTATCCCCTTCATCATTTTATAAACCTCTATTAAGTCTCCCCTCAGCCTCCTCCGCTCCAGAGAGAACAGCCCTGGCTCCCTCAACCTTTCCTCATAAGACCTACCCTCCAAACCAGGCAGCATCCTGGTAAATCTCCTCTGCACTCTTTCCAGCGCTTCCACATCCTTCTTATAGTGAGGTGACCAGAACTGCACACAATATTCCAAATGTGGTCTCACCAAGGTCCTGTACAGTTGCAGCATAACCCCACGGCTCTTAAACTCCAACCCCCTGTTAATAAAAGCTAATTTCTACACATGGCTCAGTCCAACACTACCCTGTCCATAGATGTGGGTCATATGTTTTCTTACACCACCGTAAGGGCGGTATTGTACTCAGTCCCTCATTAACCCTTCCCCTATCTTACAATTACCACAGATTTCAGATCACAATGCGTCTTGGGTGAACTAAAGAGGAAGGGTTGCCTCAGTTTTCTCACCAGCACGTCCAAGTATTTTAAACTGTATCAGATGATAAACAATGACCAGAATCTTATCACCGTTCACATGGGTGGGATTTTCCCATCCTGCTGCAGTGAACAGAGCTGGCCAACAAAATCTCCGACCTTGCTGCAGCAGAGACGGGGCATGAACGGTCAGTAAGATCGGGCCCAATGCCTATTTCAGCGTACTCTGCACCTTAAACAGCAGAAACCATTTTATCCTGCAAGAAGCAATGAGTCAGTAACCTTTTTACAACCATTTGTTACAAGTCAGCCAGTAGTAAGTCCGAGTTGTTCTATGGTTTTCAAATGGTGCGTAATAATTACCCTAATTCAAATTGATTACTCGTTGCAAGGGCAGTGGAACGGCATCGAGAAGAAAGGCAGGAGCAGAGAATGTTTAGTCCAGAGTTAGGGCCTGGTCTTTCAGTTTGCCCTTGCTGGACGTACACGTTGCAGGATTTGCTTTGTCACTACCATTTAGGTCCTTGGGACAGATTATGTGCCCTGATTCCTCTTAGATTTTCCCAAGAGCAAAACAGCTTTGCACAGAGAATGAGTTAGGTGGCAGTAACCTTGGGTTCACGTGTCACGGTCAAGCGGTATGTGTTCGCCCACTGAAGGCCGAGAATAAAATACATCCTCAAATTCACTGTGAGCTATTTTCATCTATAATTCATGTTTAACATTGTAAATTTTCAACATTTCTTTTAAACTTTTGCTCATGGTGTCCCTCGTCCTGCTTCCACTGTTGACTGACGATGTGGAAAAATGGTGAGCAAAGCAGATTCTGTTTTCTGGGTTATATAATTACTGTGCACATGTTATGAACGCATCAGTTTTCTGATGGCTTTACCTTCTTAATATTTGGTACTTTCCCAACATTCAATTAATTTCCGTGAGTTGCAGAAGACATCACAATGAAAGGCAAACAGTCAAGTGTGCAAATGGTTCTCAGGGTTGTGTTAGAGTTTAGGGTTAATTCAATTCCATAACATCTTGCTTGGTTGCTGCTCTTTCTTCATCCTATTTTCGGTGGGCGGGAAAGCGGTTGGGGGTCGATAATCCAACAGGACTCCCCAAACGGCTTTTAAACTAGCGGGATTTCCCCTTCCCATTGTCCCTGGCCCTGCCAATGATGCAATGGGGTTCCCACCATGAAAGGTCGGGGAGCCCATTACTGTACATTTACATACCATTAACTTTCCACTGCATCTTTCCAGGGGGGTTGGTGGGGGGAGAGGGGGGTGGTCTCTGCGCCAGTGAAGGCGATGCTTTTGTAAATTTGTAGTTACTTTTTATTTAGAACAGGGTGCCCTTGCTTTTCCGCCCTGAGTTGACACTTAGTCAAAGAATGATAAAATTCTGCACAATGTTTTATCTATTTGTTCCTGGGTTGCGGGTATCGCTGGCTTGGCCAGTATTTATTGCCCATCCCTGGATTCCCTCGAGAAAGTGGTGGTGAGCTGCCTTCCTGAACAGCTGCAGTCCATATACCGTGGGTGCAACCACAGCACATTAGGAACCGAGTTCCAGGATTCTGACCCAGAAACAGTGATGGAACAAATGAATACCTGTCTACAGGTGAATGTGAGCTACAAAGAGTGCAACAGCTCCATTCAAGCGCAGTGGCTGGAATTTTCCAACCTCACCCACGACTGGGATTCTCCAGTCCCGCTGCAGTGAATGAAGATTTGGCTGAGCGCCAAATTCTCCATTCTCGCTGGGAGTGGTGGAGGGGCATCCGAGACAGGAGAATTCCGGCCAGCGTCTTATGTACTCATACTCTTCTGGAGTACACGCATCCAATGCCAGTCTAATTCATCTGAACCAAGAGATTTTAAGTTAATAATGGATCATTTACCTCCTGTTGTTTTGATATTGAACATGTTGCAAAATGAGTAAGTGTCTTGCAGCTATTCTGGACAATGTTTCCTTTTACTAAAAATAATTTTCTCTCATTTCTCTTTCAAGAAGAAATGTACTCTCCCTTTTGCAAGATCAGCAATATCAAACGCACGTTCTTTGATCAAGAAAGTGGTTTGTTGATCTGCTTTGCACCTTCTACCATTATTGAGCTGGCCAGCTACAGACGAGATTGTACAGAGGTGCCTAGTTGCTATACTGAATTGACAAAGCAGTAATCCTATTACTGGAACACCATTAGATTAGATCGATCGGCCGTGCCTCAAGCGGCTTGCTAGTTTTCATCAGCACAGGAACTGAGGTCAGAATCAATTGCAGAGCAAAAGCAACAATCTATAATACCCCTCCTGCATTCTCTGTGCCTTCAGATAAACTTGCCCGGTCATGTAGAATGCACTTGAACTCTATTTTCTTCAGGTCGACTGATAAGATTCAGACGTAAGCGTGGCAATGCGATATCGCATCTTACACCGTTCTACACAATGGGAGAACCAGCCATGAAGTATCGCAACGGCACAACGTGCTTGCATTCCAGTTCATAGTCTTGTAGTTACAGGAGTTGCCCCCATTGCAAACCTCTGATCTTAGATATATTGGTGGAAAGAAGTCACTCTCGGCTGCTCTCGTGCTCAGAGGCTGTATTCATTCAACATGACACACAATAAAGGACTGAGATTATGCTGGCACGTTAGTCAAACTTAACCCTTTCAATATCATAGAATTAGGCAGTGCTGAAGAGGCCCTTCGGCCCATCAAGTCTGCACCAACACGTGAGAAACACCTGACCTCCCACCTAATTCTATTTACCAGCACTTGGTCCATAGCCTGAATGTTATGACGTGCCAAGTGCTCATCCAGGTACTTATTAAAGGATCTGAGTCAGTCAAAAGCATTGATGCCACATAAGCGCTTCATGTTGTCTGACACATAGGTTGGAATGTTTCCAACCCGCCCGCCATGGGAATCAGAGCGGGCAAGGGACGGACGATGGAAAGGTCCATTGATCTCGGGCGGGATTTTATGATTCCGGGACAGGTGAGGTTGTAAAGTTCCGCCCATATTGTGAACAATATGCTTGGTGGCATTAACTACAGAGCATCCACAAACACGGCGAACCGTTATTGCTCGCACTCTGATGATTCCCAGTATTACAATGGTGTAGGGGCAGTTTCCTTTGCCACATTCATGCGATGTTGGGCTATATTGAAGCAAAATGAGAAGTACTCCACATTAATAATAATGGCAGTCCCTAAAGAGTGAGCACGCTTTCATTTCACAGCCTGAAATAACAAGAATCTTTGCCCAACATGGTTTCACAGGAACAGCTCCTTCTTGTTCACTTGTTCAAGGGCCAGTGATCATTCACGGCACTCAGTCATTGAAAAGAAGCTCATGTGAGGTTCAGTCCTCGGTTTTTCAAATATGATGCTGCATAACCTGCGGTTACACACTTAATTTCTTCTGTTAAAAGCCTTAAAATGATGGTTACTCATCTTGCTGACCTTCACAGCAGTCTCCTACTTGTACCGCCTGGTTGCTTAACAAGCATCACATGCTGGTGGGTTAATGAAATCCAGCCGGCAACAGCTGCTAGACAGATACAAAGACAAGTGGAGAACAGAGAACAGACTCTATTGAGAATGAAAACGTTCGGCGCAAGACGAGAGCCGGAGTTCTCCGGTCTCGCACGCCCTGCTGCCGCTGCCAGTGAGAGCGGAGAATTTGACGCTCAGCCAAATCTCCGTTCACTGCGGCGGGACTGGATAATCCCAGCCAGGTCAGAGAATCCCGGCCCACGATTTTTCCACAAACATTAGACATACGACCGGAATTCTCTGGCCATTCGAAACCCACCGCCACTGCAAGCTTGGACAGAGAATTTGGCGCCCAGCACGGTAGCACAGTGGTTAGCACTGCTGCCTCACAGCGCAAGGGACCCGGGTTCAATTCCCAGCTCGGGTCACTGTCTGTGCGGAGTTTGCACGTTCTCCCTGTGTTTGTGTGGGTTTCCTCCAGGTGCTCCGGTTTCCTCCTACAGTACAAAAATGTGCGGGTTAGGTGGATTGGCCGTGCTAAATTGCCTCTTAGTGTCAGGGGAACTAGCTAGGGTAAATGCATGGGGTTGTGGGGATAAGGGCTTGGGTGGGATTGTTGTCGGTGCAGGCTCGATGGGCTGAATGGCCTCCTTCTGCACTGTAGGGTTCTATGATTCTATGATTCCATTCAGCTCTGCGGGATGAGAGAATCCCACCGGTGTGAATGTCCGGAGAACTCTGGCCACAAAATTTTTTTTGTTTAAAAAATATACTTTGGTAGCTCAGGTTGAGGTCTTTAATATACACACCTGACACTTGACTCCATTCCACACTGTTCGATATAGTCAGGGTACCCAAACATGGCAAAGGAATAAAGAAGTTAGTGGCTACAGTTAGATATCCATCAACTAGGCATAACAAACACCTTTTTTGTGTTTCACTCAGTGATGAAAAGTGCCACAACTGAGCTCAGAGCGTAACGGATTTGTGAGGAACAGGGTCCTGTGAATAAACTGGAACGGGACCAGAATCTTATATGACTGTACAACACAAAGAGTAGAAGGGTTTATAGACAGCTGGATTATTGGAGATGTAAATCTGTATAGCTCCAAAACTGCACTATAAATACTCCCCCCATCAAAAAATTGCGATCGAAATGCTTAACAGCTTGATAAGAATATGTTTTTTTTTTACCATCATCCATTAGGTTAGTGAGGTAGAAGCAGAGGTTGCTACTTTTCCGAAGCATTATAAATACAGCATTAATTAGTCAAATCGTCCTTCTCAAGAATGATTGAGTATTTGATTTGATAAGTAAATCAATCCTTAACAATAGATTTTGAAGCAACCCAGCCTCCCCCCCCTCCCCCAGGGAAAAGGACATGTTCGGAAATTAGGATATCTTCCCATGGATGTAAGCTTGTTAGTATAGAGCATTCTTAGGATAGGTACAGTATCAACTGAAAGCAGCTTAAGATGCCTCTTTTCTGAATACTACTTGAAGAAAATGTTCAAATGATGCCAGCCTCAGAAGAACAATGTACAATGTGCATTGTTCAGGGGCACTAGCTAGGGTAAATGCATAGGGTTAAGGGGATAAGGGCTTGGGTGGGATTGTGGTCGGTGCAGGCTCGCTGGGCCGAATGGCCTCCTTCTGCATTGTAGGATTCTATGATTCCATTCACTGCAGAGGGACGAGAGATTCCCGTCGGTGTGAATGGCCGGAGAATTCCAGCCACAGAATTGTTTTTGTTAGAAGAGATACTTTGGTAGCTCTGGTTGAGGTCTTTAAGAACTGTACAATGTGGCATTGCATTTACTCATTTCAGTGCGTCGCCAGGAGCGAAAAAATCCAGACAGTTTTATGTTTCTGTCTGCTGCGACCTGGTCTGCGATTTGTTCAAATCATTTCTGTCATTTAAAGGGATAATAGCCATTATGCTAATAGCTGATATACAACATTAATGATGTCCGATCATGTGTGACCAGAGCTCAGCAAGAGATGGTTCTGGAAGGAGCTCCATGCTTATCTAACTCTGTATCTAGTTGTACATAGTTAATAAATGCTTGAAAGTTCCTAGGGGCTTTGTGAAACACATTCTAAGCCATTTGCGAAGGTACTTCCTGGTGGCAGCAGTGAACCCACCAAATAGCATGGTTCCCGATAAACTGACACTGGCAGGAAAATGGAAACCATAAAAAGCAAAGCATGACTGCGGCAGGGAATCAGAGGGAAAAGCACCAATGGAGTCCCAAGACAACTGACTAAAAGTACAAGTCAATCTTCAACCCAAATCCTTTGACCACATGGAAGGGCCTGACAAAACACTGGCAAAACTGACATTGCAGATTCAACAAATATAGGACCACGTCAGGGTGGGTTGGAAGCCTGATAAAGAACAGGTTAGCACACTCCTCTATCATAGAAGAATCATCATAGAAACCCTACAGTGCAGAAGGAGGCCATTCGGCCCATCGAGTCCGCACCGACCACAATCCCACCCAGGCCCTACCCCCACATATTTTACCCGCTAATCCCTCGAACCTGCACATCCCAGGACGCTAAGGGGCAATTTTTTTAACCTGGCCAATCAACCTAACCCACACATCTTTGGACTGTGGGAGGAAACCGGAGCACCCGGAGGAAACCCACGCAGACACGGGGAGAATGTGCAAACTCCACACAGACAGTGACCCGAGCATCGAACCCGGGACCCTGGAGCTGTGAAGCAGCAGTGCTAACCACTGTGCTACCGTGCCACCTCTATTCCACTGGCAGCAGCGCAGATGACATTTTAATCAGACAGGATGTTATCGAGGACGCAGCAACCAATGAAGAAGATATTGAGACCTTTGATTCACATTTCAGTCTTCAGAGGAACACTATTAAGAAGCTGTTAATATAGAACATAGAAAAACTACAGCACAAACAGGCCCTTCGGCCCACAAGTTGTGCTGAACACATCCCTACCTTCTAGACCTACCTATAACCCTCCATCCTATTAAGCTCCATGTACTCATCCAGGAGTCTCTTAAAAGGGTCTTAAAAGACCCTATTGAGTTCACCTCCACCACCACTGACGGCAGCCAATATGGGCAGCACGGTGGCACAGTGGTTAGCACTGCTGCCTCATAGCGTCAGGCACCTGGATTCGATTCCCGGCTTGGGTCACTGTCTGTGCGGAGTCTGCACGTTCTCTGGGTGGGCTTCCTCCGGGTGCTCCGGTTTCCTCCCACAGTCAGACAGGTGTGCTGGTTAGGTGGATTGGCCATGCTAAGTTCTCTCAGTGTACCTGAACAGGGGGATTTTTACAATAACTTCATTGCAGTGTTAATGTAAGACTACTTGTGACACTAATAAATAAAAACTCTATTATAGACTGAGTGAGGATTAACAGGTATGCTCAGAGATCCAGGAGAAAGTATTGACTTTTTCATTTATGACCTGCACCATTTGGCTGATAGTTGTCAGTATGAGGGTCTAAAGGATAAACTCATCCGGAACAACATTTCGTCATGTGCACGCATGACAAAATCATATCTGACTTTCTGCAATCCAGAGTGGATCTATTATTATTCAAGGCAGTGCAATTAGTGAGGCAGCTCGACCTTCGAAACAGAACTGAGTTTTAGTCCAGGTGATAGAACAGATGCACCATAGAAAGCATTCTTTCTGGTTTGTATCACAGCTTGGTGTGGCTTCTGCTCTGCCCAAAACCACAAGGAACTACAAAGGGTCATGAACGACGCCCAGTCCATCACGCAAACCAGCCTCCCCTGTCTACACTTCCCGCTGCCTCGGAAAAACAGCCAGCATAATTAAGGATTCTACGCACCCTAGACATACTCTCTTCCACCTTCTTCCGTCGGGGAAAAGGATACAAAAGTCTGAGGACACATACCAACCGACTCAAGAATAGCTTCTTCCCTGCTGCTGTCTGACTTTTGAATGGACCTACCTCACATTAAGTTGATCTTTTTCTACAGCCTAGCTATGACTGTAACATTACATTCTGCACACTCTCCTTTCCTTCTTTTACGAACAGCATGTTTTGTCTGTGTTGCGTGCAAAAAGCAATACTTTTCACTGTATACTAATACATGTAACAATAATAAATCAAATCAAATCAAATCAAAAGGAGTCAGATCACTGACTCAGTCCAGTTTGTGAGCGATAGAGGTACCAGCGCTCCCACTATAAAGTAGACCCAGAACAACTGGGAGCGGTCTTCATCATTATGCAGTGCTCCCGTTGTGGCGGGGAAAACCCCATCAGCACAAAGACTGTCCCACTATAAATAGGACTAGCTTAATGGTTAAAAAAAAGGGCGGCATGGGTAAGTAGGGCCGAAGGGCCTGTTTCCATGCTGTAAACCTCTATGACTCGATGACTCTAAATACAGAGTGCCATTCCTGTCGGAGTCAGGGCTACTTAAAGCAGTACGCCACAGCAGAAAGCTTTCAACTCCAGTTCAAAAACTTACAGAGAGACCAGTCCAGTCAATCAGTATCCAAGAATAGAAGGTACTGAAGAACAGGAAATGTCTTCCTAAGATGAAGATGTCAAGTCCAAAGGGGAATTTTTGGATACTATAGTCAATGGCCACAAGGCAAATGTTAAATTAGACGTGGGAGAATTCTTTCTGATACAGTACAGTGACTGAACCTTGAATTTCTCCAGCCATCTGCCATCCGATTCCATGGTCCAGGGAGAATCCCACTGAAGGTGCAAGGGCAGATGTCTGCTACACTTCAATGTAATGGAAGAGAACTTAACAACACTCTGTACATTATTCATAATCAAGATTGCTCTTTACTAAGCGAGTTGTATAAAGTTGCAGCTCCTTTATTCACCCATTGCATTGGAAGTCCAAAATAAACCAGAATGGCCTAAGCCTGTAGGGACTTTCATAGAATCATAGAATCTCTACAGTGCAGAAGGGGACCATTTGGCCCATCAAGTCTGCACCAAGCCTCCGACAGAGCATTTTGCCCAGGACCACCGCCCCCCCCCCCCCAATTATCCCTGTAACCCCACACATTTACCTCACTAATCCCCTAAACTATAATCTTGGGCCACTAAGGGTCAATTTAGCGTGGCCAATCCACCGAGCCTGCTCATATTTGGACTGTGGGAAGAAACTGGAGGAAACCCATGCAGGCATGGGGAGGATGTGCAAACTCCAAACAGACAGTCACCCGAGGCGGGAATTGAACCCAGGTCCTGGTGAGGAAGCACTGCTAACCACTGTGCCACCGTGCTGCCTTTCAAACATTTATTAACTATATGCAACTATATACAGGGATAGATAAGCATGGAGCTCCTTCCAGAACTTTCTCTCTCTGGTAAAACCTCCACACCTGCAGGCAGGAGGAAATTCTAGATATTTCCCACATGTCTTCGAAGAGAGGGTGCTTGTCAAATGTACGGGTGATCAGGGTGCCACTGAGGAAGGTGACCAGGTACCAATTTGCCTGACTATTCTGGTGAGGATACGAGTGACACAGAACAGTCTCGGGAACTGGCTTGTTTCAAGACAAACAAGGAACAGAAGGTTCCAGAATGTTCAGCGAACAATTGAAGGAAATAAATCTGACTTGGGAAAACCTGACCTCAAAACCGATGAGGAAATAACTGCTGAAGCTTCGCCGACTGACCCCCGCACACATTTCAGATGTAGCAGATAGAGAAGCTACAAGATAATAACCTGACCAGGTAGAAAACTACCCAGCGACAGAAATCCAGCTCCACTCCAGGTATTGATTTGATTGCTGGAGCTCCTTAGATGTCAAGGCCTAATGAAGGGAAAAAGCACTGTCATGTGAGGGCAGAATGTGCACGTGTTACACAAACCCTCACAGCACCAACAAAAAAAGCATCAACCCTGCTTGAGAATAATCTTCATTCTTCTGTTTTTCCATCTGACTCATTCATGAATGTGGCATTGGGATTACATGGCAGTTCATCCCACGGACTGGAATCACTTAAGCAACAGATGCTTTTGCCAGATCAGACAATGGACTTGTTGGATTGGAAGAGTACAGAACCACTAATGTCCTTTAGGGAAGGAAATCTGCCACCCTTACCTTGTCTGGCCTACATGTGACTTCAGACCCACGGCAATATGGATGATTCTTAAAATGCCGTCAGAGGTGGCCAATAAATGCTGGCCCAGCCAGCGACACCCACGTCCCATGAACAAATATTTTAAAAAGCTGGACAAACACCGGGAGAAGCTGAGAGTCTTATTCACTCGCGAAGAAGCAGTTAATACCATAACACCAAAAGGGAGTTCCACAAAGAGAAGGAAGATGAAGAGAATGTCCATTCATCGACTTTCCACAGCAAACTCGAAGCTTCCTGATTTAACCTCCTTCCAGGCAGAATATGGACACCTTACATCCGACAAGTCCCCGAAGAGAGCCAAGAATACAGGTTGGAGATTAATGCCACCACCATAAGAAATCCTGTGGGAGTTTATGGGGAGAGATGTAGGACAATATGTGAATGTTTAATGGGTAGGGTTAAAGACTTGAGGTGGGGAGAGGGGGGAACTGTAGTCTAAGGGATTAATAGCTATTATGTTAATAGCTAAAATACATCATGAGTGACGTCATGTGTGACTAGAGCCCAGAGAGATGATTCTGGAAGGAGCTTCATGTTTATCTAGAACATAGAACATAGAAAAGCTACAGCACAAACAGGCCCTTCGGCCCACAAGTTGCGCCGAACATGTCCCTACCTACTAGGCTTACCTATAACCCTCTATCTTACTAACTTCCATGGACTTATCCAAAAGTCTCTTAAAAGACTTGTGTATCGTTATCTATAATTGGTAAATGATTGGAAGGTCCTAGAGGTCTTGTTTTCAGCAGCCGACATTAAACACACCCTGTGACTGTTTGGAATAATTCTTCAGTTTACAAACCTGTCCGAGAAGGAGAACATCAATCCAGTCAGCTGCACTTCAAACTTAAGTGATAAATGGACAACCCATTGGTTATTAAACTGGGATCCCCAGACCCAGAGGGTCCATTGAGACTTCCCTGGGGATTGTGCTATACCAATCAGGGACAGGGTTATGGCTGCAGGTTTTTTTAATTCGTTCATGGGATGTGGGCGTCACTGGCTGGGCCAGCATTTATTGCCCATTCCCGAGGGCAGTTAAGAGTCAACCACATTGCTATGGCTCTAGAGTCACACGTCGGCCAGACCAGGTAAGGACAGCAGATTTCCTTCCCTAAAGGACATTAGTGAACCAGATGGGCTTTTACAAGAATTAGCAATGGTTTCATGGTCATCATTAGACATCTTAATTCCAGGTTTTTATTGAATTCAAATTTCACCATCTGCCGTGATGGGATTCGAACCCAGGTCTCCAGAGCATTACTCTGGGTCTCTGGATTACTGGTCCAGTGACAATACCTCTCGTCACTGCGATACAGCCAGGGCTTGGATCGCATCTTGTCTCCATGTAGCCACTCAGGACTGCCTGCCTCTGCTTTAGAAACTGAGCCTTTTGGCTAACAAAAATCACGTGATCTGGTAAATGTTAATAGAGTCTGTAAGCTTTGGCATTGGTGCACTGTCACTCAAGCATACAAAGCTGTACAAAACTAATCTCAGAACCATCCTGCAGCTGATCTCCCAGTGATCTGCTGGGTCACTGCTGCACCAGGCATGAATAAATCGAATCCCATTTTTAATTACATGGAGTTTTCAAGGGTATTTTTTGCAGACCAGGTTCTGCAATTCAATCACTCTTCCCTGAAAAAAAGCGATGGAAGTTTTCATATAGGGTGATTAACGAGGGTCATTGTGAAGCATCACAGCAGGGATAGATGGCCTCTGTAGTGAGGACTGTGGCTGTTCCTTTAAAAGCATTATTAAAATACTCTTTACATGCTGCACTTAGATGTTTTGAGTGTTTGAGGCTACTACTATAATTAAGAGGGGAGCTCTGTAATTTGAAAAATAATCTTTCAACTAAAAGAGTTTGACAAGCACTGGTCTAGTTCACAGAGACATCCAGTTCTGCCATGGCTACATAGAGGGAAGATGTGATCCAAGCCCTGGCTGCATCACAGTGCCGGGCGGTACTTCATTCATGGGATGTGGGCATCGCTGGCTGGGCCAGCATTTATTGCCCATTCGTGAGGGCAGTTCAGAGTCAACCACATTGCTGTGGGTCTGGAGTCACATGTAGGCCAGACCAGGTAAGGACGGCAGATTTCCAGGATAATGCTCTGAGGACCTCAGTTCGAATTCCATCACAGCAGATGGTGAAATTTGAATTCAATAAAAATCTGGAATTAAAATGTCCAATGATGACCAATTGAAGAGAAGGATGGAGCAGTGATTCTGGTTTGAATGCATTATCATAGAAGAATCCCTACAGTGCCAGAAGGAGGCCATTCAGCCCATCGAGCCTGCACCGACAACTATCCCACCCAAGCCCTATCCCTGTAACCCTATGCATTTACCCTGCTAGTCCCCCTGACACTAAGGGGCAATTTAGCCTGGCCAATCCACCAAACCTGCATATTTGGACAGCAAAATGGGGGAACCTACGCTAAATACGCCACAGCCCTGTAAGGAATCGCCGATTTGAAATCAAGATGCCACAGCATTATTAAGTCACATGAAATAACAAATCTGCCCATTTGTAACCCGAATTCCTAATGAGTCCAACACTCAGAACTGCCCTCAAAGTGACCTTAAATGGATAGCTTCTTCGAAAATATATAAATGGCGCACAAGAAAGGGAACTTTTTCCAAAGGACAATGCGTGGGGGAGAGGGAAGGGCGCAAGGACAGGATAATATTTACAATTAGATCATAAGGGAAGTGATAGCTGACCTGAAAACACCTGATACACCCAAAATACAAAAAGAAATGTCCCGTTCCCTGCCAAGGTCACCTCTCCCCCCAGTACAGAAACTTCACATTTCTTTCTTGTGTAAAGCCACATGATGAGCTCATTTTCTGTTTGTTTCCATGTGTTGATAATTTTAAAAACATGTTTTCGTCCCAGACCAAGCTGAGGAAGTTCCCAGTAGCTTTCCGCCGTATTCCTAAAGTCCGAAGCGAATGGGGAAAAATGATCTCATTTCAGATGTGATGACACAGCGGCGCTCTACAATATCATGCATCTCAGCCCGGAGGATCAGAGAGTTTAGTCGGGAAATAAGAATTCAATATTTAACAACTGCCAAATGATGCAAAACCCATTCTTGCCAAATCAACCAATTTTATCAGCCAGAGCAAATGTTAAAATGTTAATATTTACCTTCCTGTTAGATTTAAAATGTCAGTTTAATGGCTTGTGAAGTCTTCTCTTGATCAACAAGTTGCATTTATATAGCACCTTCAGGGGAACACACCTGTGTGCTTCACAGGAGTGTATACCTGCAAAACGTAACTGCAAGCCAAAATTAGAAATACCAATAGTTGCATGAGTAACTAAAAACTTAGTTGGAGGTGAGTGTTAAGGAGGGTTTGACAGGAAGAGAGAGAGTTGGAGAGGAGAAGAGTCTGTTATCATTGTTGTGGGTCTTAGATGACATTATTGATCTTGACTCACAGATATTGCTGAGGCCCAGAGCAAGATCTGAGGACCCCGGGTTCAAATCCCACCATGGCAGATGGTGAAATTTGAATTCAATAAAAATCTGGAATTAAAAAGGCGAATGATGGCTACGAAACCGTCGTCAATTGTCGTAAAAACCCATCTGGTTCACTAATGCTCTTGAGGGAAGGAAATCTGCTGTCCTTGTCTGTTCTGGCCTACATGTGACTCGAAATCCACAGCAATGTGGTTGACTCTCAAGAGTCTTCGGAAATGGAGGGCAGTTAGGGACGGGAAATAAATGCTGACTAGGCCGGCGACACTCACATCGCATAAACTGAATTTTAAAAAATCACACTATGCACAACACAGACCTAGCACAAGGCTCTAAATGGATCTCTCTTCATGTTCTGTTGCCATGTGATCTTACATTTCTGATTACGTAGACTATATATTGTATATTTAACATGAACTCTTTATACTTCGTCGCTCTCCACCTCCCCCCCCACCCCCGTGACCCCCGCACCACATCCTCAGAGACTATTGGTTCCCTGTTCAGGTTGTCTTCCTGATCATGTGGATAGTTAGTGCATTCCACTAATGGTCTTCAGCTTGTAGATATAAGTGTGTTTCTGTTTGGACTCACTATCCCCTTTTCAGTCTCGAGGATTGTCTATCTTTTCCAGTACGTGGTCTTCTCGACTCTGGTCGCTAATTTGGACCAATTGACCTGGTTGGAGTTCTGGTAATTCATGAATTCTAAGGCGTTGATTGTAATTTCTGGTTTTATTTGCATAATACTCATCCTTCTTTACTCTCTCTGCATCAGTTGCTTTTGATGTGGAGATGCCGGCGTTGGACTGGGGTAAACACAGTAAGAGTTTTAACAACACCAGGTTAAAGTCCAACAGGTTTATTTGGTAGCAAATGCCATTAGCTTTCGGAGCGCTGCTCCTTCGTCAGATGGAGTGGATATCTGCTCATAAACAAGGCATACAGAGACACAAACCCAAGTTACAGAATACTGATTAGAATGCGAATCTTTTCAGCTAATCAAGTCTTAAAGATACAGACAATGTGAGTGGAGAGAGCATTAGGCACAGGTTAAAGAGATGTGTATTGTCTCCAGTCAGGACAGCCAGTGAGATTCTGCAGGTCCAGGCAAGCTGTGGTGGTTACCAATAGTGTGACATGAACCCAAGATCCGGGTTGAGGCCGTCCTCATGTGTGCGGAACTTGGCTATCAGTTTCTGCTATCAGTTTCAGTTGCTTTTGGACATGGCACGAGAGCATTAGGAAGAATAAGAAGTAGAGGGCGTAATCTTCTTCCCATCAGAAGTTGCGACCATTCTGAAGTGTGTGGAACGGTAGATCTTTGTTGATATCATCAATCTTTTTCAACTAAACTTTTACTACCCCGACACCTTTTTCAGGCTCTTCATCTGCTGGGGTGGGGGGGGGGGGTTTATTCATTCATGGGGCGTAGGCCAGAACAGGTAAGGATGACAGATTTCCTTCCCCAAAGGACATTAGCAAACCGGATGCGTTTTTACAACAATTGGCAACGGTTTCATGATCATGATTAGAATTTTTAATTCCAGATTTTTTTTATTGAATTCAAATTTCACCATCTGCCATGGTGGGATTCGAACCCAGGACCCCAGAACATTACCCTGGGTTTCTGGGTTACTCGCCCAGCGACAATACCGCTATGCCACTGCCTCTCCTGGTGAACTAGCTGTGTGGACAAATCCGTAATCTTCTGTAAATTTCTTTAACCATTCATTTGCAAACTGTGGGACATTATCTGAAATATTTGAAGCAAAAAAGAAACCCTCTGGGAAAAACAGCTGATACATTGCAGTCTGTAGAACATAGAAGTAGCAGTGCATCAAATCCAAAGCAAGGTAACAGTGAAGAAGGGTGGGATAGCCTCCATTATGCAGTGTTCTTGTTGTGGCGGAAAAAGGCTGTACTATCACAAAGAATGCCCCTTCGCAAATGCAGCGCACCATTCTGCAAGAAGAGGGGCCATTTTTAATTGCTGTGCCTCAGTCAAAAAACTCCCAACACAAAAGGTAAAGGAGTAACTACTGAAACCATTTATCACCTAAGAAGTTAAGACACAAAGGACAAAGAAGTGCCATTCTTGGGAGAAATTACGGGATCTAATCGGAACCATCAGAGTATTATGGTCAAAGGACATTGAATAAACTTTAAATTAGACACTGGAGCGGAAGTTTCAATTTTTTCAAACACAGGACAAACTGATAACAATGGGGAATATAACATAAAGGGTTTGAATAAAGGTGTTAGATGTTCAAAGTAGGAAACAAGGTGTGAACTTTGCAATTACATTCGGAAAAGTAGACTCGCAAAATGAAGATAATTAAGTTTCACTTCTGAAGAGATTATTTTAGATAAGGGGAAGATCAGAAGGGGAAAACTGACTACCAGAAGCGTTCAACAAATGCAAAGGTAGCTGTTTGAGACCTCAGCCAACAACTGGAATAGCTGTTGTAACTCCCAGTAAACCATGTCTGTGAAGAAAACCTGTCTTTAAAAACCAATTGTTTTGTTCTACCTCAGAAGCAACCCCAAAGAGATACAACTGCCTGGTGTGGTAACCGTTACTGGATGCTGTTATAATTTTTAAAAACATACAAGATGCTGTGGAGACTTGGGGAGAATTAACTCTGAAGGTAGTGAAATATAGGTGATTGGAAACGGGTAAAGGTAGTGATACTGTGTATTGCCATTCTTTTAAGTGTACTGCTAGTTGACTTTATTGCTGTTTATTTTATTGTTTAATAATTGTTTACTTTATTTAAAATGATCACAAAACATCTGGCACATCATTCTCTGGTTTTCAAATACAGTTGAGGGCAGATGTTTTGAATTTCCCTTCTGGGATTTGGAACAACTTCTCATTTACCATCAGCCGCACCCTTAACCCATCTCTCGGCTAGATTCGCACTGTCATGAAGAATGCCCCATGGCTTCCTTTAACTGTAGCCTTTTCTGGGGTTTCATTAAAAAATTTCCTATGCTGTCCTATAGTCATGTTTTCTGCCATCACCATCTGGTTATCATCCTTGTGGGTCTTAGATGGGGTTGTTCATGATCTTGACTTATAGACATTACTAGAGGCACAGCTGTTGACAAACACTACCTTTTATTGAACATTATATTAACAATGCATAATACAGACTTAGCACAAGGCTCTACATAGAACCATCTCCCGCTGTGTTCTGTTGTCATATAATCATAGAATCCCTACAGTGCAGAAGGAGGAGATTTGGCCCATCGAGTCTGCACCCACCACAATCTCGTCTGGGTCCTATTCCCACAATCACACATATTTACCCTGCTAACCCCCCCAACACTAGGGTCAATTTAGCATGGCCAATCAATCTAACCTGCACATCTTTTGGACTGTGGAAGGAAATCAGAGCACCCGGAGGAAACCCACGCAGACACAGGGACAATATGCAAACTCCACTCGGACAGTGACTTGAGGCCAGAATTGAACCTGGGTCCCGAGCTCTGTGAGGCAGCAGTGCTAACCACTGTGCCACTGTGCCGGGATCTAACGTCACTGACGTAGACCATATATTTACATTACTTAGCATACCACAGAGAGGATCTCAGAAAACAGCCCCTGATGGTGGAAGACAGAGCTACCATTGGTGGTTTGCAGGGACTGTGGGGGCACAAGCAGCCAGAGTTGGAAAATGAAGAGCTGCAAGGCTGTAGAAAGTGAGAGAAACCTTGGAGGAACTTTCAACAAGAATGTGAATTTTAAAATGGCAACAGTGATGGTTCAGGGACCAATATAGATCCATGAGCGAAGTGTTGACATGTGGGAAGACTTTGCACAAGTTAGGACAATAGCAGCACAATTTTACATAAGAACAAGCTTAGGGAGGGTGGAGGGATTGTTGGCCTTGTTCCGAATAAGTCCTGTGGTGGGTAATAATGCAATATGATACATGTTTTCCATTCCCGAGATCAGTGCGACTCCCACGTATGCTGCTCATCAGACACCAAGTGGGTTTATGGAGCTATTTGGCCTTGGAGGCCGTCGGAATTTTGTTTTGGAGGGAACAAAAGATTGGGATGAGGACTTGAGCAGCAAATGGCTGAGGCCAGGGTGGAGACAGGTTTAAAGTATTCATGTTAATTGATGCTTTATTGTGGTTTCAGGATTGTTTTGTGAAAATGCTCATATCTAAAAGTTTGTCACTGACTGTACAATCAAGGATTTTTCATTTAGGACCATGAAACTGTGAATTGTATTGTCCACAACTGTTGTCAGTTGATAAATAGGGAGGTGTATTGTTGACTCCATAGGGCCACCTAGTTGGCAGTGTCTGCAACCGCGACAGTTAGCAGCCAAATTGAACAGGAAACAATTGTGATTCACACACAAACAAAACCAATAAATTCTGATAACAGAAAGTGACATTCTCTGCCTGTAGTCATCAATCCTAAAATCTCCTAATGTGGCTGGGTACTGAATTTTGTTTGGTAATGTTCTTGTGAAGTGCCTCGGGACTTCTTACTGTTAAAAGCACAGAAGAAATGCAAATTGCTTTTGATGTTGCTAAGCTTGTGCAGCCCCAATTTCCTATCACTGCTGTCGGTGGCCATGCTTCCAGTTGCCACAGAGTCATACAGCATGGAAACAGGCCTTTCGGCCCAACTTGTCCATGCCGCTCCTTTTTTTTAAACCACTAAGCTAGTTCCAATTGCCCGCGTTTGGCCCATATCCCTCTCTACCCATCTTAACCATGAAGACAATGGCACCCAACGTGGGGCTTGAACGCCCAATCGTGGGATTAGGAGTCTCATGCTCTACTGACTGAGTTAGCCAGGCAGCTAATTATCAACCTTTTTTTTTCAGTGCAAAGTATATTTGGCAGCAGTAGGATTCGAACCACCCCCCCACAGAGACTGGAACTTTAACCCAGCGCCTTAGACCGCTCGGCCACGCTACAACGCTGGTGTAGGCCCCCCACCTTCTGGGATTTCCTCCCTAAACCTCTCAATACCCTGTAAGAAATCCCCTGAAATTACTCCTTTGACCAAACTCTTGGGCACCTGTCCTAAGATCTCCATGTCTTCCCCCACCACCTGCCCCTGTCAAGTTTTGTCTGAAAATACACCTATAGCACAACTTGTTAAAGGCATATTGCCATTGTAATCTGCCTTCCTGGCCCATCATTGTTGAGCAGAACTCAAAAGGAAAAGAACAGCAGTTGACAAAAATAACCTCTCACAATGACAAAGCAACAAGGTTTCAATTGCTTTACTTGGTCTCTTAAAAAGAATAAACCACCCTCATTAAAAGCACTGCACATGTTCTGAATAAGTTCCGTGGTGGGTAATAATGCAATATGATACATGTTTTCCATTCCCGAGATCAGTGCGACTCCCCTATACGCTGGTCATGAGATACCAAGTTGGTCTGTGGAGATATTTGTAACATATTCATATGACCAATTGGTCCTGACACATCTTTTCCATTCTCTCAAGCTTTTATGATGAGTATACTGAGCAACTTTCCAAGAAGGAATAATAAAAATATAATGATTGGCACTCTTCATGTTGTCCAATTCTACTTGCTTCCTGCCAAAACACCCATTTCCTGTTGCCTTAGTAACCATACAAACCCATTATTGCATTCACATTTAAAACCTAACTCAGCATTTACCTGGCGGCTAAAATGCAGCAGATAATCTTTGCATTGTGTCGCAAATAGGATTTAAAATGAAAGAACATGTACAACAGGGGTGGCACGGTGGCACAGTGGTTAACACCGCTGCCTCACAGCGCCAAGACCTGGGTTCAATTCCTGACTTGGGTCATTGTCTTTGTGGAGGCTGCACATTCTCCCTGTGTCTGCGTGGATTTCCTCTGGGTGCTCCAGTTTCCTCCCACACTCCAAACGATGTGCTGGTTAAGCTTAAAGTTTATTTTATTAGTGTCAAAGTCGGCTTACATTACCACTGCAGTGAAGTTGCTGTGAAAATCCCCTCGTCGCCACACTCTGGCGCCTGTTCGGGTACACTGTGGGAGAATTTAGCCTGGCCAATGCACCTAACCTAATCCAAAAGTGGTGCTGGTTAGGTGCATTGGCCAGGCTAAATTCTCCCTCAGCGTACCCAAACAGGTGCCAGCGTGTGGCGACGAGGGGATTTTCACAGTAACTTCATTGCAGTGTTAATGTAAGGCTACTTGTAACACTAATAAATAAACTATAAACCCAGAAACCAGAAATACTAAGCTGTCGTTCCTGCCCTTTTTCAGTTATGTCTCATTAATAGCTACATCATACTCCCACATGTCAGTCTGTGCTCTCAGCTCATTTGCCTTAGTCCCTAGACCTCTAGCATTGAAGTACATACTGTTTAACATCGCCACATGCCCTTGTTGTTTATTTTCTAGCTTTCACTTCTTCTGTCTTTCAAACACGCATATTAACTTTCTGCCTTCCATTTCCAACTATCCTTCTCTCCCTACTGAATCCACTCTCAGGCTCTCACCTCTGAGTTTATACCCTCCTCGACAGCACTAGCAACTCCCTGCCCTGCCCACCCTGGGGGGATATTGGTCCCAGCCCTGGTGAAGAGTAATTCCTCAAGCTTGCACAAGACCCATTTCCTCCAGATGAGATCCTAATGCTTCAAGAATGTAAAACCGCGCCATCTGCACCATCCCTCCAGCCACGTATTCATCAGCTTTACCTCCCTACAACATCATATTAAAGTCTAACGGGTTTATTTGGAATCACAAGCTTTTGGAGCACTGCTCCTTCATCAGGTGAGGAAGGAGTGACACTCCGAAAGCTCGTGATTCCAAATAAACCTGTTGGACTTTAACCTGGTGTTCTGAGACTTCTTACTGTGCCCACCCCAGTCCAAAGCTGGCATCTCCACATCATATTTTTGTATTCACTAGCATGTGGGACCAGGAGTAATCCAGCAACTACCACCTTCAATCTCCCCCCTAGCTCCCTAAACTCTCCCTGCAAATCCTCAGCCCAATTTCTGCCTATGTTGTCAGTGCCAATATGGACCACAACCTTGAATGTTCATCCTCCCATCTCAGAATATCCTGGAGCCACTCTGTAACCGGGAAGGCAACATGCCATCCTTGGGTGATGTGTGCAGCCACAGAAGTGTTTGTATGTTCCCCTCACTATCATATCTTCTACCCCTATCATTCCTCCATCCTTCTTCCACATCTCCAGTGCAGTTCCCTGGATCATGATTTCTTTACGCCTTGCAACATTAGGTAATGGGTAGTGCTGTAATGCTTGTTGGGAATACCATTATATTTGCTTTTTGGATTGTGGTGACGAGGGGATTTTCACAGTAACTTCATTGCAATGTTAATGTAAGCCTACTTGTGACACTAATAAATAAACTTTAAACTTTACAGAGCCACCAGCAGTTGACCTCCACGACATTTACACAAATACTCTGTGCTAAAGCAAGGCGAGCAAGCTTTGAACTCACAAAGGGTAGTCAATGAACCAAGGTCAAGCACTTATCTGTCTCACTCAGCCAGAACCATGTAACATATCATTGAGGCATCAATGTAACTGCAATCTGTTAATTCCAAAGGAACACTGGTGTGCTTAATGCTATAGCTGCTTTCAGTTCAAACACTGGAAATTTTCCAAAGATATGTCATGTCAGGATAAGAGGAGGCACTGGAGTGTAACATGCCACAAGCTTTATTCAGTAAAGATGCAAATATTTCAATGGGAACTTGCATTGACATAATGCCTTCACATGTAGAAAAAACAGCTCCGCTCAGTCACAGAGATGGAATCAAAGGAGTTCTTTGAACAGGTGACCAAAAGCTCAGTTGAAGAGTTTTAAGGAGACCCTGAAGAGGAAGGTAGGTGGGTCGAGAAATGGGGGTCAAAATCCCAGGAGGGAATTCTCCCGTCCTGCCCGCCATGGGAATCGTAGCAGGGCAAGGCGGGGTGTGTGGGGGGGGGGGGGGGGGGGGGGGTCCACACAAAGGTCCATTGACCTCGGGTGAGATTCTCTGGTTTTGGGGCAAGCGCAGCCAGGGAATCCCACCCCCAGAGTGTGAGGACCAGATAGTTAAAAGTGCAACCACTAATGGTGAGGCAAAGGACGGAGATGGTGGGGAGCAGTCAGAGGAATGGAAAATTTAGCAGGCTGGAGGAGGTTACAGAGATATAATGGGCAAAGCCATGGAGAGATTGAAATTCGGATGACCATTTTAAATTAAAAGTCATCATAGAATCATAGAAACCCTACAGTGCAGAAAGAAGCCATTTGGTCCATCGAGTCTGCCCCGACCACAATCCCACCCAGGCCCTATCCCCATATCCCTACATATTTACCCGCTAATCCCTCTAACCTACGCATCTCAAGACACTAAGGGGCAATTTTAGCATGGCCAATCAACCTAACCCGCACATCTTTGGACTATGGGAGGAAACCGGAGCACCGGGAGGAAACCCACGCAGACACGAGGAGAATGTGCAAACTCCACACAGACAGTGACCCAAGCCGGGAATCAAACCCAGGTCCCTGGAGCTGTGAGGCAGCAGTGCTAACCACTGTGCTGCCGTGCCGCCCAGTATTGAAGAACTGGAAGCCAATGTTGGCTCATTAACAAAAGCTGACTGGGAATTGGTGTGGGATAAGATACAAGCATCAGAGTTTAACTGAGGTCAAAGCAAAATACTGCAGTTGCTGGAATCTGAAACAAAAACAGAAAATGCTGGAAAATCTCAGCTGGTCCGACAGCATCTATGGGGAGAGAATAGAGCCAACGTTTCAAGTCTGGATGACCCTTCATCAGAGCTCAGAGTTTAAATGACGCTGGCTGGAATTCTCCAGCCACTCACACCGATGGGATTCTCTTGTCCCACAAGCAGTGCACCCCCATGCCGTGGATTTCCTAGTGGCATGGGGTGGCTTCAATAGGAAATCCCATTGGCAGCGGCAGAACCAGAGGGCCCGGCCACCAGCGAACAGTGTGTCACCTCCCATCACTGAGAAAAACACTGAGGGGAGGTCAGAGAATCTCGCCCCTTATGTTTCCAGAGGGTAGAGAGTGACTATCAGTCTGGATGACTTTGGAATGCCTGTGGTAAAGTCTGGAAGTGACAAAGGCATGGCTAAGACTCAAGTGAAAATACTAATGGCGATAGGTCAGAAGGTCAGGTCAGAACACTGAACTTACAGTTTAGTTCAAGTGGCTTCCAGCCAGGTCTGAACAAGAATAAAGAAAGTAGAACCCAAACTGAGTGGCCCATGATGTACATAGCATCAAGGAAATCAAGCACATCCTACTTGGGGCGACACGGTGGCACAGTGGTTAGCACTGCTGCCTCACAGCACCAAGGATCCGGGTTCGATTCCTGGCGTGGGTCACTGTCTGTGTGGAGTTTGCACGTTGTCTGCATGGGTTTCCTCCGGGTGCTCCGATTTCCTCCCACAGTCCGAAAGATGCGCAGGCTAGGTTGATTGGCCATAGTAAATTGCCCCTTAGTGTCAGCGGGACTAGTAGGGTAAATACATGGGGTTACAGGGATTGGGCCTGGGTGGGACTGTGGTCGGTGCAGACTCGATGGGCTGAATGGCCTCCTTCTGCACTGTAGGGATTCTATGATTCTAGTCAGCCAATCATTGTTCAGAACAACAGTAGTCATTGGCCAAATCGCCTGTCTATCAGGATAGGTAGATACCAGATTGGCTGCTTTGGACACTGACCATCCTAGTTGCTAGGCTACTTACAGATTGCCACTCCCTCCTCCTCCCAGCCACAAGACCACGGGCTCTGGTGCTTTGCAGCTCCTACAACCCCCACTCACTCCCTCACCTCCCCTTTCCGGGGCCCTGGGGCAATGGATTTGGTGGACCAAAAGGATTTTCCGGCCACGCTCTCCCCAAAGCCAGAAAATCCCACCCAAGGTCAACTGACCTTTGCATGGTCTGCCACCAACGCTTGCCCCACCCTTCCACCCGCTACGATTCCCGTGGAGGGCAGGACGGGAAAGTTCCCCCCTTGACTTTGGTCTTCCCAATACTTAACTGAAAGAAATTGTGGCTCCATCAAGACAATTGGACAAACAGTCTGATAAGAGGCAGTGGTGAAGGGAAGGTAAAGCTGCATACTATTGGTGTACGTGTAGAAGTTGACCCCAACTCTGCAAATAATATTGCCGCTGGCAACGTGTAGATGAAGAGGAGGAGAGGGCCAGGAAGGGATAGTCCAGCAACCCCAGTGGAAAAGATCAATATGATCCATGTCCTAATAATAATACTTATGTATTTTTACCAATCCAATACCTAGAAAAATCCTGTTCATTGAAGCAATTAAAGGAACCTCATTAAATACTTTTTGTGCTCAACAGACATAAATTAGAATAATAGAGATGGTGGCACGGTGGCACAGTGGTTAGCACTGCTGCCTCACAGTTCTAGAGACCTAGGTTCAATTCCCAGCTTGGGTCACTGTCTGTGTGGAGTTTGCACATTCTCCCCATGTCTGTGTGGGTTTCTTCTGAGTGCTCTGGTTTCCTCCCACAGTCTAAAGATGTGCGGGTTAGGTTGATTGGCCATGCTAAATTGCCCCTTAGTGTCCCGCGGGGGATGTGTAGGTTATAGAGATTAGTGGAGTAAATATGTGGGGTGAATATGTGGGATCGCGCTTGGGTGGCATTGTGGTCGGTGCAGACTCGATGGGCCAAGTGGCCTCCTTCTGCACTGTAGGGTTTCTATAAATCCCATAATCTACACCCACACGCCTCCGCTCTGTCCCCACAACGAAACTTCCCACAGAGTGGCCAATCTCTGAGTGAAATACTCACAATGTTAGTTGATGCTGTGTCAATTCAATTGGATAAATAAAAGTTTGAGGGGAAATTTTAAACAGAAAGCATCATGTGCTCCTCAGGATACAGTGGCCCCTCTGCTGCTGAAGTTGGGAAAGGATGCATTGTATCTACAGAAATGCTGGAGTTTTGTTTCATTTTCTTTGGGAATGAAGGAATTATCATACAGAATCATCAGGAGTTGAATAGGACTGGGTGGAGTTCATTGTTTTGTGCTTGTGGAAGGAAATATCCAAATGTTAACACAATGAGGATACTGCAGATCACATAAATCTAGCAAAAAGAATCATAGAATCCCTACAGTGCAGACAGAGGCCATTTGGTCCATCAAGTTTGTACCGACTCTCTGAAAGAGCATTTTACCCAGGCTTACCCGGTGCCCTATCCTGTAACAACACACACTTACCCCGGTAATCCCCCTAACCTACACATCTTTGGACACTAAGGGGCAATTTAGCATGACCAATCCACCTGAGCTGCACATGTTTGGAGTGTGGGAGGAAACCAGAGCACCCGGAGGACACCCACGCAGACACAGGGAGAGCGTGCAGACTCCACACAGACGGTCACCCAAGGTTGGAATCAAACACAGGTCCCTGGCGCTGTGAGGCAGCAGAGCTAACCACTGGGCCGCCCCCAGAAACTAGCTAAAGACAGGAGAATAAAAGATGGGCCAACGCACCATCTAACACAATTATAGACAATGTGTGAAAGGAATATCTTAAACAATAACACTACCCCTCCTAAGTTATACTTATAGATGGGGCCAAAAATATCTCTATCAGCCCAACATTAAAACAATCCCATCAGGCCCAGCCCAGGGGAAAGATCCAAGGACCAATAGCATTGTCTTTCACACCAATGTTCCTCAGGATTGGATTGGAGAAGTGGGCGTTTGGAAATATGGACACCAGAATTATTCCAAACATTTAGATTCACAGCCCACTGATACAGTAATTGTTCAAATTTAAATACAAGTGTCAGAAATAGCCAAACAACCCACCTCCTCACAACGCTACTTACAATCAGAAGGTGCGCCCTGAGCAAAGGCTTAGAATGCATGCAAGACGAGGAAGATGCTTGGAACTGCTCATCCAAACATCATTAAAGGCGCATGAATAGAGGTTTGTGCAATGCACACTGGATTAGGTATCAAGAGGAAAACTCTGGGTGGTACGGTGGCACAGTGGTGAGCACTGCTGCCTCACCGTGCCAGAGGCCCAGGTTCGATTCCTAGTTTGGGTCACTGTCTGTGTGGAGTTTGCACGTTCATCCTGTATCTGCGTGAGTTTCCTCCGGGTGCTCCGGTTTCCTCCCACAGTCCAATGACGTGCGGGTTAGGTTGACTGGCCATGCTAAATTGCCCCTTAGTGCCAGGGGGATTAGCAGGATAAATAAGTGGGGTTATGGGGATTTAGGGCCCGGGTGGGAATGTGATCGGTGCAGGCGCGATGGGCTGAATAGCCTCCTTCTGCACTGTAGGGATTCTATGATTCAATTCAACGTTTTACATTCTGGTTTCAGTTGGTACTCAACAGGTTAACGAACATTTGCGTTCCATAACAAGGGCTTTATAAATTGTAGAATGTGCAGGAATCTTGGTGCCAAAAGGATTGGTTTCATTCCTGCTGAGAAATAAGCATTACATTTCAGCAACCAATGTAACAAGATGTCATTCATACAGAGTGCTGCAGCGAGAGGTGGTAGGAATTCACAGGAACACTGGAATCAGCGAAATAAAATTAAGAATGGTTGTGATACTTTGTCAAGGCTTTGGTGCCTCGCATTTTCGTTTGACAGCAAGTTAAGTTACTGCTTAGAATTTTGGGACACCTCACTCCTAGCTCTATTTATGTTGGTATGTTTGCAGATTAGATCGTCAACCTTCTCTGATGAAGTTCCACCATCACTAAGGCCCTTTATCATGGCAACACTTCATTCATTCTTCACCATCCACGTTGCAAGCAAACTGAGCCAAGGTCATTATTTCCTTTATCCAACGCTTAGCCAAGTCCACACAATCAGATTTAAATTGGCGTTCCATACTGACCCATCAAGTATTATATTCCTGCCATAATTATTTTCAGAAATACACTGTATACCTTTGAGATTCTTATGATGCAATTGTAATCAAGACATATGTCCTATATTTTTTAAGTTTATTTATTAGTGTGACAAGTAGGTTTACATTAACACTGCAATAAAGTTACTGTGAAAATCCCCTACTTGCCACACACCGGTGCCTGTTCGAGTACACTGAGGGAGAATTTAGCATGGCCAATGTACCTAACCAGCACGTCCTTTGGACTGTGGATAGAACCCGGAGGGAACCTACCCAGACATGGGGAGAACGTGCAGACTCCACACAGACAGTGACTCAAGCCAGGGATTGAACCTGGGTCCGTGGCACTGTGAGGCAGCAGTGCTAACCACTGTGCCACCGTGCCGCCCCAGTACACAAGACAGAATTTCTGATCTTATCAGAAGCGTTGAGCTGCCTTACCGAACATTATATTCTGTTACTGGAAAAACCAATGATCAATGACTCTGGGAATTTGATGAATTTCGGGCAGATGTAAATTACCAATGGCTGCACTGATGTACATAGCAGCAAGTCCTGTATCCTACACAAGCTAAGAAGTTTTTTGGGGGTTTTTTTGGTCATAATAATTTGAAGCAATGAAAAGCATTTCTGTAGAGTGTGATATTTCAATTTAATTGTGCAAGAAGCCACTTAAATGATATCCTTGCTTGTTCAGGAATTCATTTCCAAGTGATTCAAAAGCAATCTCGCATGCGCTTTAGTTAACAGGTTGATCATTTCATTACAAGGCACAGATCACTCTCTCCTTCCCCCTCTCTCATTAAAAGGTCTTTGTAAATATGCGATGGTTAACCAATATCGGTGATCTCATGATGTCCATTCCCACTAAGAACCAGTGTTTGAAATGCGCTGAACCACAAACATACAGGACAGACACCATCAGATCAAATAAAAGCTTAAATACCTGGCGCCCAAGTCTATTGGCATGAAAGGAGGGAAGGGAAAGGCAGATCACCCATGGCAGCAGGAGTCCCAGAGTCACAACCATATTTGGCCCATTGTGTCCATGCCAGCTCTCTGTAGATCAATCCAGTCAGTCCCATTCTCCCGCCTCCATCGTCCTGAAAGTTTATTTCCCTCAAGTGCCTATCCAATTTACTTTTGAAATCATTCATCGCCTCCATGTCTCAGAGGCAGCCAAATTCCAGTAGCTGCAGTTGTTAAAATTTCTCTTTCTCCGCCTCTCACCTCATCTGCGTTGTTTCATTTGTCAACAGGATTAGTTGGCTCTGCAATTGGCTAGTTACCAGCTGAAAGCTCACACCCACCACAGCAATCATAACCATTGCCCAACAAACTACCGCAGCACCTGAACACAACTAGGCCTAACAAAGCTTCAACCTCATCTTCACAGCTTCCCAAATTCCACTCCGACTGAGGATGGGGTGAGATGGGACTGTGGATGGGATGGGATTGCGGGTGGAAGGGATTGTGGATGGGATTGCGGGTCTTGGCAAGTCAGCCAATTCCCTAAGTTTAAGTGTTTTTTGAGTTTATTTATTAGTGTCACAAGTAGGCTTACATTAACACTGCAATGAAGTTACTGTGAAAATCCCCTAGTCGCCACACTCTGCGCCTGTTCGGGTTACAATGAGGGTCAATTTAGCATGGCCAGTGCACCTAACCAGCACATCTTTCAGACTGTGGGAGGAAACCGGAGCACCCGGAGGAAACCCATGCAGACACGGGGAGAACGTGCAGACTCCACACAGACAGTGACCCAGCCGGGAATCGAACCCGGGTCCCTGGCGCTGTGAGACAGCAATGCTAACCGCTGTGCCACCGTGCTGCCGTATTGTTATCGTGCCGTCCTACTGTCAGGCATTGACTCTGAAAGGAGGCCGGGGGTTCTGGAGATGCTAAGGAGAAAAGTAAAGAGCCAGTGTAGACATTTTCTATTGAGATGTGGAGGTGAAATTCTCCCAAGTCCCCTCCGGCGGGTTCAATGGCAGAGTATGGCAGGAGGCCCAGGAATCATTTTCACGTTGGCGTGAATTTACAGTGGAATCTTCCACTGGTGCCAAGGCAGGTCAGAAAACCCACCAGAGACCATCGTAAACCTCATCTGCTTCCCGGTAATGGGATACAGATGAATGCCCCCCCCCCCCCCACCCCCCAACGTAATCCAAGGTTTTGTCAAGGAAGGACTTATGAAGGGCCTATGTTAAGCAGTCATGTGAATCATATAGCACAGAAGGTGGCCATTTGACCTATTGTGTCTCTGCCAGCCCTTTTGAACAATTAGCCTCATCCCCCTTTCCTAAATTATCAAGGACTGTGGCACAGTGGTTAGCACTGCTGCCTCACAGGACCAGGGACCCGGGTTCAATTCCGGCCTCGGGTGACTGTGTGGAGTTTGCACGTTCTCCGCACGTCTGCACGGGGACCTCTGGTTTCCTCCCACAGTCCAAAGATGTGTGGGTTAGGTTGATTGGCCATGCTAAATTGTCCCTTAGTGTCAGGCGGTTAGCAGGGTAAATACATAGGGTTACGGTGATAAGGCTTGGGTAGGATTGTTGTCGGTGTAGGCTAGATGAGCTGAATGGCCTCTTTCTGCACTGTAGGGATTCTATGACTGGTGCTAGTCTTACTGCAGTGGTAATAGGAATCGAATTTCATGGATCATTGACATTTTTGATTATTATTTGCAACTCCAAAGTGCAGATTTGACATTTTGCATCAGAGGGCCATATCGTGAGCCAGGTTTTGTTGGTTGATTGATCGGAAAAGAACCTTGGAAAGCTGCACCATCAGAATTGACATGACCCGAGTGAAAAATGATTCATAGACACGTGTTAAACGTACCTCGGAACCTACAGCTGCTGGTGAAAGCGACGCAAGGGTTAACCCTGCTAATCCCCCTGATATTAGGGTCAATTTAGCATGGCCAATCAACCTAACCCGCACATTCTTTTGCCTGTGCCAGGAAACCCACGCAGGCACGGGGAGAATGTACAAACTCCACACAGACAGTGACTCGAGGCCGGAATTGAATCCAGGTCCCTAGAGCTGTGAGGCAGCAGTGCTAACCACTGTGCCACCGTGCCGCCCAAAAAGACATTTTTTCATCAAAAGCAACAAGGAGCTTGCCAACTACCATTAATAGGGTTACACCGAACCAACCAGGAGTTGAACCTAGAATTTGCTGATCTGTAGTCAGACGCGTTATCAATTGCGTCACTGGTCCAGTGAATAATATGCCTAGTTGCATAAAACGTACTTTTGTATCAAGTATTTCAAGTGAAATGTATCTTTTTATTACAGTATCATTTGTCTGTTAATTCAAGTGTAATTTGTTTTTGGTTCTGTTTCATGTTGAAGTTAACGTCACCAAAAGAGGAATGTTGCTGGTAATTGTCCATTTGGGGGTCCTTCAGTAAATTTGCTTTCCTTCAGTTTTTCCTAGATTTCAGCCTAATAAAATGCCTCAAGCCGCTTCACAGAAGCGTTATAAAATAATATATAACACCAAGCTACATAAGGCGATATTAAGTTAGGTGCCTAAAACCAAAGACAGGGGTTTTAAGGAGTGTCTTAAAGGGGGAAAGCGAGGTAGAGAGGTGTAGGGAGGGTATTCCAGAGCTTAGAGCTGGCGTGACTGAACGCACGGCCACCTATGGTGGAGTGATTGAAGTCAGGGATGTTCAAGAGGACAGAATTAATTGAATGAGAAGAGAATCAATTTAAAATTGTCACTGAAGAGGGATTTTAGGAAAAATCTCTCTATGTCTAGAAATGTTATGAGATGGGATACTTTGCCATCGGAATGGAACGGTGTTATGGAGATGGAATTCGGTGGTCTTAACGGTGGCACAGTGGTTAGCACTGCTGCCTCACAGCGCCAGGGACCTGCGTTCAATTCCAGCCCTGTGTGGAGTTTGCACGTTCTCCCCATGTCTGCGTGGGTTTCCTCCGGGTTCTCCGGTTTCCTCCCACAGTCCAAAGATGTGCAGATTAGGTTGATTGGCCATGCTAAAATTGCCCCTTAGTGTCCTGGGATGCGTAGATTAGAGGGATTAGCGGGTAAAATATGTAGGGATATGGGGGTAGGGCCTGGGTGGGATTGTGGTTGGTGCAGACTCGATGGGCCGAATGGCCTCTTTCTGTACTGTAGGGTTTCTATGATTTCTATGATCAAGGAGATTAGCAGGGCAAATAAGTGGGGTTATGAGGATAGGGCCTGGATGGGATTGCTGTTGGTGCAGGCTCGATGGGCCAAATGGTCTCCTTCTGTACTATAGGGATTCTATGATTCTGGTCCTGGTGCGAATCAGTGGTCAAACCCAAACATCAAGGTTGAGACCAGTATGGATGGCTGAGCCTCAGGCAGCTGTCAGGGAGAAGGATGGTGCTGCTGGTTACAGAAAGAAGTTTGTGGCAGAAGTTGTGCCATATCATTCTCAACCTTGGCGCTGTATTTGACTCTGAGGTGAACTTCTGACCACTGATTTGTGCCAAGACTAGAATCTAGAATCTCTACCGTACAGGAGGAGTACAGAGGACAATGGTTTGAACTTCCCAATACTCACTTGGCGGAGATTTCTTCTCATCCAGTACTGAATGGCAGATAAGCAATGTGACACATCAGAGACAGTAGAGGGGTCGAGAGAGATGGTGGTGAGGTAGGGGTCAACCATGTTGGCACACAAATGGAATCTGATGGTGGATGATTTACCTAAAGGACAGCATATGGATAGAAAATAGAAGTGCACCAAGACTTAGGGGGAGGTGATGGCCTAGTGGTATTATCACTAGTCTATTAATCCAGAAACTCGGCTAATATTCTGGGGACCCGGGTTCGAATACCGTCATGGCAACTGGTGGAATTTGAATTCAATAAAAAATATCTGGAATTAAGAATCTACTGATCGGAACCATTCTCGATTGTCGGAAAAACTCATCTGGTTCACTCATGTCGAAATCGGCCATCCTTACCTGGTCTGACTGATATGTGACTCCAGAGCCACAGCAATGTGGTTGACCCTCAACTGCCCTTTAAGGGTAACTAGGCATGGGCTATAAATGCTGGTCCATCCAGCGACACTCATGTCCCACAAATGAATAAAAACATTTAGACCTTCGATGAAGCTACAGGTTTCAATATTGAAGCTGCTAGGCAAATGTAAGTTGTTGTTGAGCCTCTACCGGCCATGTCTTATTAAATTATCTTAACGTGACCCCAAATCCTGCGACATGTACCTGGAGAAAGAGTACGCGGCCTCCACATTTAATCTTATTTATCACAGCGAGTGTATTTCATTAACTTTGCTTGAATTTTTCATTTGCCGAGGTAATCTGAATGACGTGATCCGAGAGCTGCTGCACTCTGGGCAACGCTGCCTCCAGCATGAGCACACTAGACTGGAACACGGCCAAAGTTATCCCATGTGTGGTTCAGCTGAGGCGTCCAGCGTGAAAGCAACAACACAAAACGACCTCTTGGGTGAACTTATCAGGCTGTGTTTGCGAAACGGCTGACTACAGTCAAACGCGGAATTATTGTGAATAGTATCGCACCAAATACAAGATAAAGCCAATCCAGGAATTGGCAGGCGATAACTGGCTTTACATTTGGAGCTTTCTAATGTTGCGGATTTGTTTAGCTGTTGTGCTGAGAAGGTTCTGGCACTGACACGTGCTGGATTCCATTCGAAATGCAACCGCTCCAATTCTGCATTCCTATATTTGTAATGTGCAATGTCAAGCAGACCCAACATCAAAACTGGGTTCAATAAACATCCTTCCAGCGTAATTCTGAAAGTTCACACGTATGGAACTGAAGGAGCGAAATTTCTCCCAATGACAATATTTGCACCTGTGTCAATTTGTTCCCTAAAATTCCACAGCGTATTTCACTCACTAAAAGGGAGAACATTCCTTTGGACTGTTAGGTTGGTCCATATTCATTTACCAGTATTTAGTTAGCAGCAAAACACTCCTGAAGCTAAAGTTAAATTATTAGTCACGAGTAGGCTTACATTAACACTGCAATGAAGTTACTGTGAAAATCCCCTAGTCATCACACTCCTGTTCGGGCACACTGAGGGAGAATATAGCATGGCCAATGCGCCGAACCAGCATGTCTTTCCGACTGAGAGAGGAAACCGGAGCACCCGGAGGAAACCCACGTAGACACAGGGAGAACGTGCAGACTCCACACAGACCCAAGCCAGGAATCGAACCCGGGTCCCAGGTGCTGTGAGGCAGCAGTGCTAACCACTGTGCCACCGGGCCACCTTAATATCCTAACCAATAATCACATTAAAACTCAGCAATCATACCAACAGGGCTCATTTTGAGAAGATGTCATCACCATATTGGGAAGTTTCTGTCGATCCAGTCAGTTCCACAAACAGGCTAATCTCAAATCTATATTTAAACCAGCATGACGTCCGCAGATAGGCAAAGTGATAAATATTTACTGCACCAAACACAAGGAGTGAAGAAATGACCTTGATGAATTACTGACGCAGCTGTCAAAATTGGCCAAATCCTGGAGGTTAGACACACATTCAAAAGCTGACCAGCTCAACGCAAACTGGAGGAACAGCATCTCATCTTCCGGCTCGACACATTACAGCCTTCCAGTCTCAACATCGAATTCAACAACTTCAGATGATTAGCTCTACCCCACCTCAAAATGTTTTCATTTCATTTAATTTTAAACTTTTCTCTACCTTTTATTTCTTTATTGTCCTTTTTATTTTTATTTTCCCTCCCCAATCTTTCCCCCTATATTAGCTCCCCTTTCCTTACCTTTTTTCCCCCTTTACTTTCCTCCTTTTTCTCAATTTTACCTCTCTCCTACCCATCTCTCCCCTCCCCCCAAATCTTCATCTGTCACAGCTTACCCTCTGATTTCAGCTTCTCTGCCGTTTGACCATTCAGAACTTCTATTCTCTCTATGGACTGCCATTAGCAGCCTTTCCCCTTGTTTTTGTGGCTATGACTCATCTTTCATTCCCTCCCCCTGCAGTATAAATATCTCCCACTTTCTATGCCTTTTAGTTTTGACAAAGGGTCATCTGGACTCGAAACGTCAGCTCTTTTCTCTCCTTACAGATGCTGCCAGACCTGCTGAGATTTTCCAGCATTTTCTCTTTTGGTTTCAGATTCCAGCATCCGCAGTAATTTGCTTTTTATTCAAAAGCCGACCTCCTGAGCTGTCACCTCACTCCGAGTGCACGTGCAATGATTAGCATGAGCCAAGATGGATGGCCAAGTGCCAGGTATTCTTTCCTTCACCTTTCTTTTTGCTGAAATTCGTTCCCCCCAGTCAACACAACCCATTTCTCAAAGCATTCACTGAAGAGCCTTTGTAAAGCCTGAGCTCAAACTCCCAGTGAGGGGGATTCTGGACGCCACAGTTTCAGACTCCGGCTCACCCTCATGTTAAACATGAAAAAGCTGAAATGATGGAGGGCTGAGTTGGAGTGACCAGAGGTTGTGACGTGTGTCTCGATGAAGGACTCTTGTGAAACACTGGCAGTTGGTGTTGGAAAGCAGCCTGACACTGGCACCAGTCAACACAAGCCAGCTGGTGCCTCTTTATCATTTTCTGGGAGACATAGTACAAGCTGGTGCTGAGATTTCACCCAGTGCTGTGGAGTGGATTGGAAACGATGGGCTGGTGAGTGGCTTTAAGCAGCCAATCCCACTCCTCACCATTGGAAAATAAATCAACCGGAGTCTTCTCCCTCAAGACTTTTCTCTTCAGTCACACGGTGGAACCCTGGCTGAGATTTTTTTAAATACTTTTCCAATTCAATCAAATCAAATCCAATCCAATTTAAAAATAGTTTTACTTTCAGTGTAACCTAATGACCTCAACCAAGTGCAGGCGATCCACACTACACTTGATCCTAGCCAAAAGGCCGAGAAGCGATGGCTGAGGTTATACTTTTCCAATTCAATCAAATCAAATCCAATTCAGAGTCTCAACAAGTTGAGACATTTCAGATCCAGGCTGACAAGACAGGGCGAGCGACCAAATCACCCTGTCCTGGGCCTGATCTACATGAGCCAAGTTGATTGGGGGAGCAAAGCAACACCTCCTCCAAGACTTGAGCTCATTTGCATCTTAGCCAAAAGGCCGAGATGCCGCTTTTAAAAATTGCTTCATATGAAACATATGAAGCTTCAATGCAACCCAATGACCTCAACCAAGTGCAGCATCCTCTCCATACTACACTTGATCCTAGCCAAAAGGCCGAGAAGCGATGGCTGAGATTGCTCAGAGCCCGCAGCATGGACACATTTCTGCTCTCATCCTTGCGAATCTTCTCTGCAGCCTCTCCAGTCCCTCGATATCCTTTTTATAACATCCTGACTAAAACTGCCTGCACGGTTCTAAGTGTGGTCCAACCAAAGATCATTGCTGGTTTGGTGTAACTCCCCTCTTTTAAATTCCCTGTTGAAATGAAGCCTACTGTTTGGTTCACTTTTTCCTTTCTCACTTTTTCTCTTCCAGTTACTTGACTAAAGAACTCAAGGGAGGAAGAGGAGAAATCACCAGCATCATCTCGAGGGCAACTTGGGACGGACATCAAATGCCAGCCTAGGCAGTGATGGCCAGATTAATAAAATATATTTTCACACAACAATTCATTACGATCCAGAATAAAATGCAAGAAAGGGTGCTGGAAACAGATTTAAATTGGAGGTTAATCATATAATCCCTTCAGTGCAGAAGGAGGCCATTCAGTCCATCGAGTCTGCATCGACCACAATCCCACCCAGACCCTATTCCCGTAACCCCTCATATTTACCCTGCTAACCCCCCCAGACACTAGGGTCGCTTTAGCATGGCCAATCAACCTAACCCGCACATCTTTGGACTGTGGGAGGAAACAGGAGCACCTGGAGGAAACTCATGCAGACACAGAGAGAACGTGCAGACTCCACACAGACAGTGACTCGAGGCCAGAATTGAACCCAGGTCCCTGGCGCTGTGTGGCACCCGGGTCCCTGGCGCTGTCCCACCATTGTCAATGAGGTTTCCCATTGGATGCACCCCTTGCCACTGGGAAACCCGCGAAGGGGGCGTGCGATCGGTGGGACCGCAAGATCCCGCTGGAGTGAATGGCAGCAAGAGTTCCCGATCGTCCTCAGCTGGTGCAGAAGGAGCAGATACATTTTTGAACTGTGGCTGAATTAAACCGAACTTCAGATCTAAATGGTGAAGTATCTCCTCTGTGCATTACCCTACACCAGTCACATCTTATTGACACTGAACTATTGCAACATTTGCTTCCAATCCAGCGGAGATATTGAGAATTGTTTGAAACTAATAGACTTACCATGGAGTGGAATTGTGATTGTGAGGTAAAGGAAATGGTACGGGGACACCAGCAGAAATCCTTCGAAACAAAATACTCAGGGGTGTGCGACTTTTCGTAAGGACAGGCAGGAAAGAAAGGGCGGTGGGTAGCTTTGTGAGTATGAAATGGAATAAGCACAATAGCGAGAAATGATCTTGGATCAGAAGATGTAGAATCCACAGTGGCAAGCACTGCTGCCTCACAGCTTCAGGGACCCGGGTTCAATTCCAGCCTCGGATCACTGTCTGTGTGGAGTTTGCGTGTTCTCCCCATGTCTGCGTGGGTTTCCTCCAGGTGCTCCAATTTCCTCCTACAGTTCAAAGATACGCGAGTTAGGTTGATTGGCCATGCTAAATTGCCCCTTGGTGTCAGGGGGACTAGCAGGGTCAATACGTGGGGTTACGGGGATAGAGCCTGGGTGGGATTGTTGTCGGTGCAGGCTCGATGGGCCGAATGGCCTCCTTCTGCACAGTCGGGTTTCTATGATTCTATGAATCTATAAGAGAGAGAAAAGCCAAAGATTTCCTCACAGAAGTGTGTGCAATAGTTGTAAAAATGTGTCTGGCAAGCTTGCCCAAGTCTTGGTGGCTCTCACACGTCTGTAGATTATTATATGCGGGTCCAGGATTCAAAAGGATGGCCCATCCCTTCCTGTTAAAGGTGCTGAAATTGTTATTAGGCTTTGAACATCTGGCACTTATCAAGGAGGTGGAAGTCATTTGCTAACAAAAATTAGACAGTCAATGAACTGAGCCAAAAAACAACAAAATCATTTTGTCAGATAATTTGAATTAAGCAAACCCGAATCAAGAGTGAAATTTAACTTTTATTTTGAAACAATTTGTGGAAAGGTTTAATTTTAGCTTATTTACAAGAGTCACAAGTAGGCTTACATTAACACTGCAATGAAGTTCCTGTGAAAATCCCCGAGTTGCCACACTCCGGCACCTGTTCGGGTACACTGAGGGAGAATTTAGAGTGGACAATGCACCTAGCCAGAACGTCTTTTGGAGTGTGGGAGGAAACCAGAGCACCCGGAGGGAAACCCACGCAGACACAGTGAGAATGTGCAAATGCCACACAGACAATGACCCGAGCCGGGAATCGAACCCAGGTCCCTGGTGCTGTGAGATAGCAGTGCTAACCACTGTGTCACCAGGCTGAAGGTGGAAGTCACATTGCACCTGCAGGTGCAATCTATTTACTATATGAAAATCACCAATCGGTCACAATTCCACTGGAAATGTGTCCACACAAAAAATTTGCTTAAATTTTCTTTTTTCCTCCCATTCAAATCCACAACCAGATTTTTGTCAAAATTGTGGTACAAGGGTCTGTCACTTAAGGGGTTAATTTGGGACTGAGTACAGTACCACCCACATGGTGATGTAATAGATCACATGATCCACACCTCGGGGTCAGTGTGATGTTGAGCATGAGCAAGGAGAGCTTCCTTAGATTGAATCTTTATCTTTGTATACAGCTTCTAATAGTTCATAAATACTTGCTGTTGGATTACTTGAAGCTACAAATAACTTAACAGGACCGACTGAAGTGCACCCAACACCTTACGACATAAACTTCACAAAAAGCGTTCGGAGACCTTGTAGTTCTGCCAACGGCTAATCACGAACATTCAGCAGAAATTATTTTTTCCCCTGTTTTAGTGACAGCATTAATTATTTAAAATGAATGGACCAATGCCAGAGCTATAATTGCAAACAAAGCCATTTCTGCTGAATCCATTGTATTTTCATCCTGCTGCCCTGAAAGGAATGGCATCCTGATCAAAGCTGAATTTAGCAGATGATAACTGTTACATCGAATATCAGTACACTGCTAAGTCAAACTAAGAGACAAAAATCGAAGCATGTTTATGTTTTCAGAAACGATGTTGGTGAAGTTTGGGAAATGTATACACAGCTCTGTAGAACCCTACAGTGCAGAAAGAGGCCATTTGGCCCATTGGGTCTGCAGCAACTCTCCGAAAGAGCATCCCATCCATGCCCTCCACTCCACCCTACCCCTGTAACCCTGCGCATTTACAGTGGGTAATCCACCTCACCCACACACTTTTGGACAATAATGGGCAATTTAGCATGGCCAATCCACCTAACCAGCACACCTTTGGCGTGTGGGAGGAAACCGGAGCACCCGGAAAAAACCCACGCAGACACGGGGAGAACGTGTAAACTCTACACAGACTGTCATCTGAGGCTGGATTTGAAGAGTGTGTGTAGATGGTGTAGTTCCTTTGTCTCGTCTGCTTTGATGATGTAGTTCCTTTGTCTCGTCGACTATCCTGTCTGGAGACAATACACATCTCTTTAACCTGTGCTTAATGCTCCCTCCACCCACATTGTCTGTATCTTTAAGATCTGGTTGGTTGTAGGGATTCGCATTCTAATCAGTATTCTGTAACTTGATTTTTTGTCTCTGTGCACTGTTTGAGAGCACATTTCCACTCCATCTGACGAAGGAGCAGTGCTCCGAAAGCTTATGGTATTTGCTACCGAATAAACCTGTTGGACTTTAACCTGGCGTTGTTAAAACTCTTGCTGGATTTGAATCCAGGTCCCTGGCGCTGTGAGGCAGCAGCGCTAACCACCATGTCACCATGTTTAAAATGCATTTTATTTTAAAAAGGCACAGCATTATGTTGCAACATATCGCAAACATGTTACAGGATATCTCTTTCCTCCTTCTTGTCCACACTAGAATCGTTTCAGAATCCAACTGCGTCCGACACATTAGCTGCAAACATTCAGAGTAAAATAACGTCATTAGAAATTCCTTTGCTCGTCTTTGGGGCTGTAGAAATATCAAGTCACCATCACCTGGGGGTGGGGGTGTGGGGCTGGAGGAGGTGGGGGGGGGCAGAGATGGCCCTTTTTTTTATACAAATAATAACTCATTTTAAAAATTGGCTTAGAACAAATATAGCTTAGGTTTTTTCAAATCAGCAGTCAATGCAGATGATGAATTTGGAAAATAAAATCACCCTCCTACAACTTTGATGTTTTAATGTTCTCACGTTTTGGTCTCTGTTCATTTTGCCTCTGTTGATCACCTTCCTGATCTATTTGTCTTAACTCATCTCTTCAGCCCCTGTCCTCATCTGTTTCTTTCTCTTTTTCCTATGGGATGGTTACTACAGGATAGTGCATTGGGGAAAGGAGTCACACAGACTGCATTTCCCCATTGTTATAAGTGTGAAATTAGAGGTAACTTTATCCCACACGTGTATGCCTTTGCAAAAAAACACACTTCAATAAATCTTTTGAAATATGTCCTGATTTTTTTTTTAAAATTACTTGATGGAAAGCTACCGTTTAGAAAGTGCTAGAAAGGAAAGAGAAACATTCCACTCGGACACTTGACTGAATGGCACGGGAACCCCCAAGGAAATTAGATGCCCTCCATATGCTCAGATAGCACAGTGAGAAGTCTCACAACACCAGGTTGAAGTCCAATAGGTTTACTTGGAATCATGAGCTTTCAGAGCACTGCTCCTTCGTCAGGATAGCACAAGTCACCTTCAGCTCACATAGAAACATAGAATGGTTACAGCACAGAAAGAGGCCATTCAACACATGGCAATTCCTCATCGAATTATAGAATCCTTACAGTGCAGGAGGAGGCCATTCAGCCCATCAGGTCTGCACTGACAACAATCCCATTGACTCTGGCGGGAAAGTAAGATCCACGTCCAGCCGTGTGTGCGTGTGCTTGTGCACGCGTGTGTGTGCATGCATGCATATGTGTGTGTCCCACATGTGGGCTGAATGCATGATGTCGCATTTTTATTATTTTTCCCCTGGGTTTAGTGACTAACAAATTTGCTCTTTCATCAGCTGAAGAAAACCTAGTTTGTTTGGCTTCTTATTGCTGACAGCTGAAATAGTTAAATACATTCTGATCTGGAAAAGGCGATCTTTGTGAAGAGAAAACTTAAAAACCTTTTGTTGTGACCAATCGAGGAAGCTGAAGACAGGGAACAGGTTCATCCTTTCTCACCTAGTCTTAACAACGCAAAGAAATCTATTACTTTGACTTGGTGCATGGGAACTTAACGCTAAAAGACATAAAATGCAGCATCAAATTATCAATGGATACCAACAGTGGAGAAATAAACACTGCCACGGACAGATAAGAGGACCATAGGTTGGTGCCGTGGCTTAGTTGGTTAAAGCGCCTGTCTAGTAAACAGGAGATCCTGAGTTCAAATCTCAGTGGTACCTTAGCAAAAGTGGCCTTCTAGTATTAGAGGTGGGTACAATTTTAACTTTTAAAAAGCATTTAGATAGTTACATGGGTACGATGGGTATAGAGGGATATGGGCCAAATGCGGGCAATTGGGATTAGCTTAGGGGTTTTTAAAAAAAAAAGGGCAGCATGGTCAAGTTGGGCCGAAGGGCCTGTTTCTATGCTGTGAACCTCTATGACTCTATAAGTGTCCAGAGGGGCAATTCTTTCTATGACTCTAGGTAAAGTTGGAAGGAGAGACACACATTGCTTAAAGTTTATTTTTTAGTGTCGCAAGTAGGCTTATATCAACACTGCAATGAAGTTACTGTGAAAATCCCCTAGTCGCCACACTCCGGCGCCTGTTTGGGTACACTGAGGGAGAACTTAGCATGGCCAATGCACCTAACCATTGTACTCATTGGAGTTTAGAAGGATGAGGGGGGATCTTATTGAAACTTACAGGATACTGCGAGGCCTGGATAGAGTGGACGTGGAGAGGATGTTTCCACTAATAGGAAAAACTAGAACCAGAGGGCACAACCTCAGGCTAAAGGGACAATCCTTTAGAACAGGGATGAGGAGGAATTTATTCAACCAGAGAGTGGTGAATCTGTGGAACTCTTTGCCACAGAAGGCTGTGGAGGCCAGGTCATTGAGTGTCTCTAAGACAGAGACAGATAGGTTCTTGATTAATAAGGGGGTCAGGGTTTATGGGGAAAAGGCAGAAGAATGGGGATGAGAAAAATATCAGCCATGATTGAATGGCAGAGCAGACTCGATGGGCCAAGTGGCCCTAATTCTGCTCCTATGTCTTATGGTCTAACCAGCACAACTTTCAGACTGTGGGAGGAAACCGGATCGCCTGGAGGAACCCCACACAGAAACGGGGAGAATGTGCAGACTCTGCACATACAGTGACCCAAGCTGGGAATCAAACCCGGGTCCCTGGCGCTGTGAAGCAGCAGTGCTAACCACTGTGCCACCATTTCTGTGCTTTCTTTTTAACCTCAACAAAATAAGTACACCTGGCTGAGCAAAATTCCCTGCCCGATTTGAATACAGCACGATGCATAAATAATGTCTTCAAAATTACTCTCAATGAATAATTAAAATGTGTAATAGTTTCCATTGATATGCTAGCAATGCGCCATTTTCTCTTCATGCCATATGGAACCGAGTTCAAAGTTCCTCGAATGTTCTTCGTATTTAATTATGCACCATTCAAGTCATTAAAAAACATTTAATTTAAATAAAATGAATTGACATCCACTAAGTTCAGGTAAACAGACAACAACACAACACTTGGTATTCCAACAATTTGGCAATTCAGGGGTAGAACTGAAGTTGATTATCTGCACATTAATTTGCTATTTAAAGTCTGACAATCTGAAGAATGTACAATATTTCATAACCGAATATTCTAGAATATTCCAAACAGATGTTTTTGACCCACAAGCAGCCATGATGTCAAAACGAGCCACTCGCTGCTTTAAAAGGGGTAAATCTCACCAGTGGTTAAGCACTTAGTCTAAAGCTGACACTCTCAGTTTGAAAGTGGAATATCATTCTGGAGGCAAGCACTTACCCTAGATCTGTCCTTGATATTTAGTATTGTGTTGAATAATTAATTTGCTGAGTATTCCATTTAACTTCACAGGGTTCCGCCAATCTTGCACCTTCTCCAGATTGGGAATTAGTTATATTGCCAGGAACTATGTAGAGTAAAGCAATATTACCAGTCCGTTGAGCACAGAGGATGATAAATGCATTTTCTGGGCAATCAGCAAAACACTAAGCAGTGATGTTGTGAAGCCGGCCAACTACTGTCAGCCTTCATCCCAGCAGCCTCACACCTATTCCACTTTCACAATGCCAGCGCCAAGAGGGAACTCAACATCTTGAATGGCAAGAGGCTGAATCATGAACAACATCTCATTTATCTTGGTGTTACCCTTGACCAAACACTGGAATACAAAAATCACCCGAGTAAGACAGCAGCAAAGATCAAAATGCGAAACAACCTCCCCAGCAAACTCGCTGGCCCCTCATGGGATGCTCAAACCCTAAGGACCTCAGCTTTTGCCATTGTCTACTCGACTGCAGAGTACCACGCACCAGTATTGTGGTGAACCATCGTTGGTTCCCACTAGATAGTACTGAGCCAGGGTCTGGCCAGTACTACAAGTATGTATATATGTTGCTGTTGGGGTTTGGGATGGGTTGTTCTCCTTGTTGCTGTTGGGGTTAGGGTTGGGCTGTTATACCTTGTATTATAGTTATTGTGGTACATCCCAGTCGGGCTCCGCCTCCTGGGAGAGGTATAAAGGTCTCTGCTCTGTCTGGGACCCCTCAGTCTGGGATCGTGTATATAATTAGTAGCTTCGTTGTACAGCAAATAAAAGCCTTTATTTCCTGAGCATCTCAAGCCTCATGTGTGATAACGCGCATCAATTTTATTTGGGGAAGGTTTACATCAACCCAAGCCTGCCACGACACAAGGACATGACCAATCCGTCTGCTGCCCGCCTCCCCTCATGGCAGCCCATATGGCTGAGACCACCGTGCCAAGGAGTAGCAGCAGAGGCCCGATGGCAGCAGAATGGAACTAACAAGCCACCGTTAAAAACCACTTCCTCACCACAGAACCCACAGCCCACTCATCCGGCTTCAACCTGCCACATCAACATTGGACACTCCTCAACCATTTAGCACTGACCAAGGCCTTTGTGCAGCAAATTGGCACAAGTGGGGTCTCTCAGGGAACCCGGGCTGCAGCCGCGGTGGACCCCAATCAATGACTTACATCATTGAAGACTGTCCCCTGACAACATTCAGCACAAAACTCCATTTAACCACTGCACAAGCTATTGCCTGGCCTGGTGATTACAGCGCATGCTAAAATAAAAATCAGGAAAAGTTTCCTTTCTTTACATTAATACCACGCTGAATTTTGTTTCCTAAGCCGACTTGACAGAAACTGGAAAGAATTATTTGGAATAAAATATAGTTCCTGAAATTTAAGCCACTCAAACATCTACTGAAACTGGCACGCTCCTTTAGTGCTCTGGGTGGACTCTGAAATCTCTATCCTGAATCTGCTGTAATGCATTTTTCTTTACACCATGATAAATCTGTCGTAGTATCGGAATCACATGTTTACTATCTCTTAATTCCTTGCAAAGTTTATTTTATTAGTGTCACAAGTAGGTTTACGTTAACACTGTAATGAAGTTACTGTGGAAATCCCCACACTCCGGCGCCTGTTCGGATACACTGAGGGAGAATTTAGCACGGCCAATGCACCTAACCTCAATAAATTATGGAGATGAGCATCCAATTAGCGGGCCCAGGACTGAAATCTCCGGGCCCACGAGAGTCTCTGCCCCGCCAGGAGTGTTGCACTCCAGCTGGGTTTACAACAGCTCCCCACTTGCGGAAAGCTGGTGGCCCGAACCCGCTGGAGTGAAGGGGGGCTTGGAGGCCCCCAGGAGGTCAGGGGTAAGGGGGGAGCCCCCTTGAGCTTTGCCAGCCTGGCCCCCCCCCGGCACTGCCCAAGAGGCAAAGTAGCAATGCCCAGGCGGCACCTTTGCACTGCCCACTGGGCACCAGACAGTGTCCAGGGGGTGAGGCCAGAGGGGGCGGGGCCTATAGGGGCAGGGCATCTTGGGAGCGATCGGTGGGGATGGGGGGTCCCGCTGCCAATTTGCAGTTGGGAATTGGGCTGGGTGCCAGAGGGAGGGAGGCAAGCGATCGGGGCTAGCCATCAGGGTGGGGTTGGGACTGAGGGTGGGGAGACGTCAGAACTGCGGTGGGAGGGGCAGTCAGGGCTGCCGGTCGGTGGGGAGGGTGGGTGGGATAGGGAGATCGGGACTGCCAGTGGAGGGGGAGTTGTGGGGAAAGATCGAGGCGGGCCGTGACGGGGGCCGATGTTCGGGGCGGGCGGGGGGGGGTCGCACAGCCAGCGATGCAGGTTTGCGGGGCTGGCCAGCAATCAGGAGGCCGGCAGTACCGATCTCGGCACTGACAGATCAACGCATGCGCATTAGCTCAGCGCTATGCTGCTGGCCTCCGCATCGTAAAGGGGAACATGCCCCTGTCTACATCAACGGGGATGAAGTAGAAAGGGTCGAGAGCTTCAAGTTTTTAGGTGTCCAGATCACCAAGAACCTGTCCTGGTCCCTCCATGCCGATACTATAGTTAGGAAAGCCCGCCAATGCCCATGTCAGCTACGACTCTCACCAACTTTTACAGATGCACCATACCAAGCTGTGATACAACCAGAAAGAATGCTTTCTATGGTGCATCTGTAAAATTTGGTGAGTCGTAGCTGACATGCCAAATTTCCTTACTTTTCTGAGAAAGTAGAGACATTGTTGGGCATTCTTAACTATAATGTCGGCATGGGGGGACCAGGACAGGTTGTTGGTGATCTGGACACCTAAAAACTTGAAGCTCTCGACCCTCTCTACTTCATCCCCGTTGATGTAGACAGGGGCATGTTCTCCTTTACGCTTCCTGAAGTCGATGATAATCTTCTTCATTTTGTTGACATTGAGGGAGAGATTATTGTTGCCGCACCAGTTCACCAGATTATCTATCTCATTCCTATACTCTGTCTCATCATTGTTTGAGATCCAACCCACGACGGTGGTGTCATCAGCAAACTTGAAAATCGCATTGGAGGGGAAATTGGCTTCCACCACCTTCTCTGGCAGTGCGTTCCAGGCACCCACCACTCTCTGCATGAAAAACCTCCCCCTCACATCTCCCTTAAAACTTTCCTCCCCTCACCTTGAACCTGTGCCCCCTTGTAATTTACACTTCCACCCTGGAAAAAAGCCTCTGATTATCCATCCTGTCTATGCCTCTCATAATTTTGTAGACCTCTATCAGATCTCCCCTCAGCCTCTGTCTTTCCAGCAAAAACAATCCTAGTTTATTCAACCTCTCCTCATAGCCAACACCCTTGAGACCAGGCAACATCCTGGTGAACCTTCTTCGCACTCTCTCCAAAGCTTCCACATCCTTCTGGTAGTGTGGCGACCAGAACTGCACACAATACTCCAAATGTGGCCTAATGATTCAGTACAACTATTTTATCAGAGGTGACCTATATATGGTAAACCTCTAGGCTTGCCATCCAATTGAGGTGCCCTGGGACAAGTCATTAAGAATCCGAGGAGTCAAGCAGACAGGGCCCTCTATATGCCCGGTTAGATCCAAGGACCTCCTTCCCTACAGCACCCACTGCATGGCATGGAGCTTCTGGCTTCAATGGCCTCCCCGGCCTCCACAGGAAGGTCCACTCATTGACACTGGCAGCCTGTCGATGCTCTCCACCTCTGGAAGAAATGATGGCCCCTTAAAATGGCTGCAAACATTGATCTTCTAGAGATGTCAATGGGTCCAGAAGGTTCCAGGTGATTCTGATCATCTCCAATGTCAAGGCTGACTGAGCAGCTTCACTCTGCTGTCCAGTAGGTCAATAATAAAAGCAGCAATTGCTCTACATAATTATGTTCTCATTCGCTTCAATAATCATAAAAAATGATCCCTTAAATGAACACAAATAGACCTTGCTCGCTGAAGCAAAGCTCAGCCATAACTTAATATCCAGTGTATTAGCGTTGTGGTTAGAATCAAGCACAACTACATACTGTTACCACTGACTAAGATTGATGGTCCTGTATTGACTGCTTTTTAGACAAGTGAGCATCATTTTCCCCCCTATCTGTAATTGTTCTTCCTCAATATGCAAAATACACAACTGAGATGCCTTGGAGCAAATCATAGAATCCCTATAGTGCAGAAGGAGGCCATTTGGCCCATCAAGTCTATACCAGCAACAATCCCACCCAGGACCTATCCCCTTAACCCCACATATTTACTCTGTTAATCCCCCTGACTAAGGGGCAATTTAGCATGTCCAATCCATCTAACCTGCACATCTTTTGAGTGTGAGAGGAAACCAGAGAACCCATGTTTCCTCAGAAGGAACTCTTCAAATGCAAACAATAAAAATATAACAAAGCTTACTCCAACTTATAAATCAAAGAAAGGATTTAATAAAGAAACTTCATTACTCCAAACTTGGGGCCTCCCCCTGGGCCAATCCAAGTTCCCCACAATTCCCAACAGGTTCTTATTTATAGTGAGTCAGCTGGTCAGCTGACCATCACATCATTCTGTAATTGGTTCCATGGTTGACTGGGTCAGCTGACTCTTACAGCTTGTTACCATTGGTCACATTATATCCGATACAAAGTTGTCACCGGTTACATTGTAGCAACTTGGAGGAAACCCATGCAGACATGGGGAGAATATGCAAACTCCACACAGTCATCCTTGGCCAGATTTGAACCTAGGTCCCTGGCGTTGTGAGGCAGCAGTGCTAACTACTGTGCCACTGTGCTGGACATGGTACAGAAATTATTAGGGTCAACTAAAAATGTTGATTTTTCTGCTCAATCCCACAAGATCAGAATCGGAGACTGTCATATAAATACTAAGTGTTTAATAAAGAGCTCACCATTGTTGATGGGGCCAATGCCAATGCACTCATTGTAATGAAGATACAAGGGTCCGAATTTTCACTCCAAGGTCGGCAGCGCAGAGTTAGGACAATTCCCAGCTTCGCAAACCCAACCACGAGAAAACGTACCCTGGACGTTCCGATTTTCATCCTGGGGATGTGTGAATACGGGAATCATGGCAGGTGACCCTGGGAAGAGTTTCAAGGATGCTGGGTATGAAGGCAGGGTGAGTGGAAGGTTTGCCTCGGGACTCTGGCGCTTTGTTGAAGATATTAAAAAATGAATAAAATGCAAAACAGCTTTTCAACCCTCATGCCATCTCATGGCGCCTCACCCCCTCCGTGCCCTTTACAGCCCCTATGCAAACCTATGCCCTCCACTTACCCTCCATGGTCCTTATTAGCTCCAACTTAGTCTCAACTCATGACCCCAACCCTTTTTCCTTCCATAAAGACTCACTCGGTATCCACCATGGGCAGACCTGCTGAGATTAAATATGGTTCTTAAGCATCAAATGATGAATTCACTATTTCATAAAAACACTCACTGATAAAAATCCATTCACTCACATTTAACTTCATTTAACTCTTTATGAAAACAAGCTTCTGTATTCATAGTCCCATTTCAAAGACTTTATAAGCACTTGGAGCTGCCAATCAAATTGGGAAATGACAGGCATTCCCTTGTGACAATAATAGGTCACTAAATCAGCCATGCAGCACTAATCCTATAATGATAACCCTCAGACCTATGTCAACAGACAGTGAAATAGCAAGCACTGATTTTTTTTAAAACCCTGCAGACAGTTTTTCTACCTAATATTTAAAGGGCAGGATATTTAAATGCCTTGATAGCTCTTTTGACAGTTCTAATGAAATTACACATCTCTTACACACATTCACGTCTACATTTAACAATCCCAAAAGACATCTGACCCCTCCCAAAGGTGTCACTGGACCACATTCCAAAGGGTACCTTAACTTGTCCAAAAGGGTACCCTACCTCTCCTAAGCAGCTTTAGACCTTCTACCATGTCTAAGTGCTTAAGTCATGCTTTGGACATCCCACTAGATCAGATCCGACTGAGGCAGCTGCACTTTAACATGTACAGTTGCCTCCATGATTACACATGCGCGCATTAGAACCCACTCATTCCCCGCATGTCACATCCCTGCCCCTCCCCCATCCCCTCAAAATTGTGGAGGCTGGGTTCAAGGATGGAACACCCGCCATTTTCACTGAGACAGAGAGCCTCTCCATCTGCACGAAAAATCTGACCAAGATGTTTTAAATTACAGAGTGAGCGACCTTTTAACAAATGCAACATAGAATGGTTGCAAGTTAAAGTTCAATGTTCCGATAAGAGAATAATGTTATGGATGGGTGGAAAGGAGACGGGATAAAGCAACTGAACTCGGCGCTTTGCTAGTGTGTTTATTTGCCCTCCTGCATACAAAGGTGATGCAAGCAATTTGGTGGATAATACTTCATAGAAGTATCATAGAATCCCTACAGTACAGAAGGAGATCATTCGGCTCATCGAGTCTGCACCGACCACAATCCCACCCAGACCCTACACCCGTAACCCCACACATTCACCCTGCTAGTCCCCCTGACACTAGGGTCAATTTAGCATGGCCACTCCACCTAACCCACACATCTTTGGAGTGTGGGAGGAAACTGGAGCACCCGGAGGAAACCCACACAGACACGGGGAGAATGTGCAAACTCCACCCAGACAGTGACTTGAAGCCGGAACCGAACCCGGGTCCCTGGCGCTGTGAGGCAGCAGTGCTAACCACTGTGCCACCGTGCCGCCCTTACTTATCCTTGACAAACATTATCCTTTGATTTGTTTAAATTTGTTTGGGGCGGCACGGTGGTTAGCACTGCTGCCTCACAGTACGAGGAGCCTGGGTTCGATTCCCGGCTTGGGTCACTATGTGGAGTTTGCACATTCTCCCCGTGTCTGCATGGGTTTCCTCCGGGTGCTCCGGTTTCCTCCCACAGTCCAAAGACGTGCAGTTTAGGGTGATTGGCTATGCTCAATTGCCCCTTAGTGTCAGGGGGTTAGCAGGGTTATAGTGGGGTTCTGGGGATAGGGCCTGGGTGGGATTGCACTCGGTGCAGACTCGATGGGCCAAATGGCCTCCTTCTGCACTGTAGGGGTTATATGAGTCTATGAAGTATGTAAAAGACATTTTGATTGGTATTGGTTTCATTAGAAAGAAACTTGGCAAAATATGTAATAAGTGAAAGCATGCAATGGTGCAGAATTTGTTTTTTTAGGTGTAAAAAAAAAAGGTATTGTTTGTGTCATATGTGATAAACAATGAGTGAAAGAATGGAAACCCATTTGGTAGTCTATCTATATTCAGATTATACAACATCAATCAAGAGCATTAAGGATGTAATAAATGTCCCAGTGGTTTACAATATGATGAAATAGCACAAGTGCACCAACACCATGACAGCATTATATAATCTATTAAAAGTCTCTTACAAGTTTGGAACACTGGTAGGAAGAAAAGCATCCCACTTATCAGCCTCTGGATTGCAATCTAGAAGCCAGAAAGTTGTAAGAAGATATGGCAACACACAGAATCACAGAAGAATCCCTGTAGTGCAGATGGAGGACATTTAACTCATCGAGTCCGCACCGACAATCCCACCCAGACCCTATCCCCGTAAACCCACAGATTTACCCTGGTGATCTCCCTAAGGGGCAATTTAGCACGGCCAATCAACCTAACCCACGCACCTTTGGAGTGTGGGAGGAAACTGGAGCATCCGGAGGAAACCCACGCAGACACAGGGAGAATGTGCAAACTCCGCACAGACAGTCACCCGAGGCCAGAATTGAACCCGGATCCCTGGCGCTGTGAAGCAGCAGTGCTAACCACTGTGCCACCCCGTCGTGTTCCATCGCGAACAGTACTTGGTTAATTCCATACAGATAAACTTTATCTTTTTTTCTCTTTTTGTGTATTTACTTCTGTGATTGTCATTCCAGTCTGGTCCTGGAGAAGTTGTGCACAGTCAGAGATGACATCTTACGGATAAGATGGAAGTGTCTGGGTTGGAGAGGGGAACGCTAGCCAGAGTTCCCACTCACGGGAGATGCAAGGTGCTTTTATTCCTAGCTGACATCCGGTGTCAATATTCCTTTAGAGGTGATAGGTGTAGTTCCACCATCAGCACAGCACAAAGTGGAGGCATTCAGGGGAAAAGGGGACAAATAGAAATTGGCATGGATGAACCAACAAGGCAAAAATACCATGTTATTTCACAGTAACTTCATTGCAGTGTTAATGTAAGCCTTACTTGTGACACTAATAAATAAACTTTATGTTAGTGTTATTGAAATGCACAATGAATTCTGATAATCCATGAATAAATGGAATAATCAAAATGAGCGTTAACACTGTCACAGAAGAGGTCTTAATATAATTCTCATTCGAGGGACAAATGATCATGACAGCACTGCGGGTGTACCAACACCACATAGACAGTGTCTGAAGAAGGGGCAGCACAGTGGCATAGTGGTTAGCACTACTGCCTCATAGCGCCAGGGACCCGGGTTCAATTCCGGCCTCGGCTGACTGTGTGGAGTTTGCACGTTCTCCCCACGTCTGCATGGGCTTCCTCCAAGTGCTCCGACTTCCTCCCACAGTCTAAAGATGTGCAGGTTAGGTTGATTGGCCATGCTAAATTGACCCTTAGTGTCAGGGGGATTAGGAGGCTAAATATGTGGTGTTACAGGGATAGGACAGGACCTGGGTGCGATTGTTGTCAGTGCAGGTTCGATGGGCTAAATCGCCACCTTCTGCTCTGTAGATTCTATGATTCTAAGAAGGGCACCACCTTCTCAAGGTTAATTAGGGATGGACAATAAATGCTGGCCATGCCCAAATCCCATGACAGAATGAAAAAGAAAGTATTTCACTAATCAATATCCATTAGATGTTGTGTCATCCACCTCATTATGGCCTTCACGTCTCTGCCATTCTGAAAGGAGTCTTGCCAGCACAGAACATCTAATTCAGGAGAACTGGCAAGCTCTTCAACCTACAGATACACCAGGCAATGACCAGGTTCCAAACAGCCACGTCATTGGGTCTTGTTGACTGTACTCTTTTGACCCAGACACTGGATGATCTCAGGATCAACAGCTGCCTTGACTCTGTAGCCAAGAATGACAGCCTATACATTGTTCAGAAGATGACTCAGGTCATATTCCAGCTGGCACCTTGTTTGCAGTGTATAAAAGCATCTATGGTATCCAGTTTAGTACCTGCATGCATCTCCAGGGACAGAAAGTTCTCGCAGCTAAGGAATATCAGGTCAACTTTTGGCTGCTTCTATAACTGTGTATTAGATAAATGTCGGCTTCAAATCAAATGCAAACTCCAAGTACGCAAGGCAGAATTCTGGCATCTCATTACTGCACCAAGATTGGATAATACATATTAATCACCTTGGACCTTGAAAACCACCAACTCAACAGCCTTCAACGCTGAACATCAACTGACAATCATAGGATCCCTGCAGTACAGAAGGAGGCCATTCGGCCCATCACGTCTGCACCTACCAGAATCCCACCCAGCCCCTATCTCCATAACCCTATGTATTTACCCTGCTAGACCCCTTGACAGTAAGTGACAATTTAGCATGGCAAATTGACAAGACAAGGTGGTTCTTGATCTCTTTCCAAGAATTCATAGAATTATAGAATCCCTATAGTGCAGAAAGAGGCTATTCAGCCTATTAGGTCTGCATCAACTCTCCAACAGAGCATCTTATCCCTGGAAGCCCACAAATTCACTCCGCTAATTCTCCTAACTTATACATCTTGGGACACAAAGGGGCAATTTAGTATGGCCAATCCACCTAAACGGCACATCTTTGGACTGTGGGAGGAAACCGGAGTCTCCGGAGGAAACCCTTGCAGATGCAGGGAGAATGTGCAAACTCCACACAGTCACCCAAGGTCGGAGTTGAACCCGGGTCCCTGGCACTGTGAAGCAGCAATGCTAACAATTGTTTAAAGTTTATTTATTAGTGTCACAAGTAGGCTTACGCACTGCAATGAAGTTACTTTGAAAATGCCCTGAGGGTGAGTTTATCATGGCCAATGCACCTAACCAGGGTGTCTTTTGAATTGTGGAAGGAAACTGGAGCACCCAGAGGAAACCCACGCAGACATGGGGAGAACGTGCAAACTCCACACTGACGGTCACCCAAGCCAGGAATCAAACCCAGGTCCCTGGTGCTGTGTGGCAGTAGTGCTAACCACTGTGCCACCGTGCTGCCATTAATTGGGGCCATGTTTAATAAAACTCAGTTGTCACACCTCGAGATAGTTGGTTACAGAAAACCTGTAAAAAATATTCCCATGGGAAAAAGTTCAAGAGTTGGAAAGACAGATAGAAGAAGTTAAGTAATTCTTGCATTAATATGGAATTCCGAAGGCAACTTGTCACAAAGAATCAAGAGGGAGAATTCCTTAAGTCAAGGAAAACGCTACTTGGAAAGATGTCATGTTGAAGCTACGAAGGGGAAAAGGAAATGGAAAAGATAAATTGTCAAAGAAGCTGCAACAAATCCTGAACTGAATTATATTGCGGGCACAGGGACCCTATGGATAGCAACCACTCATGTACTGAGCCAGATGAGCCAAACTCCCCTTCCAACAAACCTCACAGTCATTTCAATGACCGAGAAACATAGGATATGGGTTGAAGATTCGATCTTGCAACTTCTTCCAGGCCAAATATTTCTTTTTAATCTGGGCTATCAGAATAAACACAGTAAGAGTTTTAACAACACCAGGTTAAAGTCCAACAGGTTTATTTGGTAGCAAATGCCATTTGGTAGCAAATGGCATTTGCTACCAAATAAACCTGTTGGACTTTAACTTGGTGTTGTTAAAACTCTTAACTGTGTTTACCCCAGTCCAACACCGGCATCTCCACATTATCAGAATAAACCACAGAGAAATGAACCCGGAATTCTCTTCCATTCAGAACTCCAGCACAAATGACAAGTATCCATCTGTACCAGGTCAGGGCAAAAGTCCCACCTGTTTGCTCTGGTGTAAATGTTGCCAAGGTGGGCTGGAGCCAGGAGGAAGGACTCACCATTTCCCTGGCTTAGTTAGGGGATTTTGTAATGCTGGAAGTTGGCACACGAACTTAGATAAGATGTTCCTACCATCAGATGGGCTTAAACACAAGCCCAAAGAAGCTGTGGCTGGGGTCTAAAGTCTGGGCTCTGAGCTCCATTCTTCCCCAATGTCTGGCAATGAATTCTCTAGACTCTTGGGGGAAGTAGGCACTTGTGATGTGTTGTGATAGTAATGGAAGGGAGAACCGACCCATGCAAGTTCGTATCACAGAATCCCAACAGTGCTGAAGAGGCCATTCAGCCCATCGAGTCTGCATCGACTGTCTGACAGAGTATCTTATCCAGGCTCTCTCCCCTGCCCTACCCCTGTAACCCCACACATTTACCATGGCTAATCCACCTAACCTACACATCTTGAGACACTGAGGGGCAATTACATAGTTGTAGGAGTCTTGGAAGAGATTTTCAAAGATATGCGGGGTAGGTGGATTTGCCATGCTAAATTGCCCATTAGTGTCAGGGAGATTAGCGAGGTAAATGCGTGGGGTTACAGGGATAGGGCCTGGGTAGGATTGTTATCGGTGCAGGATTGACGGGCCGAATGGCCTTCTTCTGCACTATAGGGATTCTATGATGTGTCCTAATATCTCTTGATGTACCTTGATTTTGTTTGATACACTCCCCTTCAGTGTTTTAAGACAGTTTACTGTGTTGCATAAGTTCAGGTTGTCATTGCTGCATGAAACTGCCCCTGTGCTAGCATTTAAAGGTGAACATTTTATAATTTCCAATCTGAATGTCATGGACATCTGCATTCAAATGCCAAGCTGACTTTTGCTTCAGCCCTGCCTGGGGGCTACTAGTTAATACAGACTTCGCTTTATAAGAAAATAACTTACGGGAACTGCACCAGATATAATCATTCCTGAATTACAAAGACTTGCTTCTGGAGAAATCTTCACTTCCATGTAATGACTATATTTTGCAACATGAACTCATTTATTTTTGTCAGACCATCTTCCACAACAACTGCACTAATCCAGATACCATTTATAAAATGGGCCAGGCAACTGGGCAATAAACAGGCTGCATGGGGAGGCTTCGCTGTTCGGTATCTCGTCCCGTGCATCACACGCAAGTCAAGGACATGCCTTTGAGAAAGATCTGGAAGACTGGCACCCACCAGTTATTTGTATCAGGGGCAGGCAATCCAAAACAATCACCCTCACATTGCTCCGAACTTTGTTTTTATTTCTCTTGATGTGAAGAAACAACCTCTGGGATTATGATGGGATGCGCAAAGAAATTGGATATTCACCTGCCTGAAAGTCTCCCTGTGGGACTTGTAAGTTATCATTTCATGCCAGGCCTGGTTCTTCTTCCCAAAAGCATCCATTCCTGTGTGATTGACGACACTTCTACACTAATCTTGCTCAGTGGTTTCATCAGACCATCTCCACTGGGCCGTCCGGATTTATTCCCTTACAATGAGACAGAGAATCGGCAGATCATTCAGGAGGGGAAAGAAAAAGTAAAGGGAAAAAACAGAAAGTCTTCGGATCAACCACCAGCTCCGCTACCCACTCCCCTACTCACCCCCTTCCCTAACTCACTCCCAACTCCACACCCCCACTCCACCACCCTCCCTCCCACTCCCCCCCCCCACTCAACCCCACCCCCTCCCCCACTCACCGCCACTCATCCCCTCCCCCCACTAACCCCCTCCCCCCACTAAACCCCTCCCCCAGCTCACTTCCAACCCCACTTCCCCCCACTCACTTCCACCCCCACTTACCTCCAACCCCCCAACTCACCCCCACCCCCAATTCACCCCCTCCCCCCCACTTACCCCCCCCAACTCACTCCCACCCCCACACCCCCACTCACCCCCACTATCCACTCCCCCATTCACCCCCAAACCCCCAACTCACCCCCACCAGCGCCACCACCACTCCCCCCACCTCACCCCACCTCACTCCCACCCCCCCAGCTCACCCACACCACCCCCTCCCCCGACTCACCCTCCCCCCCCACTCAGCCCCTCCCCTCACTCACCCCCACCACCCCCTACCCCCACTCAGCCCCTCCCCTCACTCACTCCCACCACCCCCTCCCCCCACTCACCCTCTCCCCCCACTCAGCCCCTCCCCTCACTCATCCCCACCACAGCCTCCCCCAACTCAGCCCCACCACCCCCCAATCCACTGACCCCCCTCCAGCCCCGCCAGCCACTCCCCACAACTCACCCCACTATCCATTCCCCCATTTACCCATAACCCCCAACTCACCCCCATCACCCCCCCCACCTCACCCCACCACCCCCTCCCCCCACTCCCCCATTCATCCCAACCCTTCAACTCACCCCCACCAGCCCCGCCACCCCCTCCCGAGCTCACTCCCAACCCGCTCCCCCCAACTCACTCCCACCACCCCTCCCTCCACCTCACCGCAACTCACTCCCATTCCCCCCAACTCACCCTCACCATCCTCCCACCCACTCACCCCCACTCACCCCCCCCACTCACACCCTCCCCCATCTCACCCCCAAGACCCCCTTCCCCTCCCCCCCCCCCGCCATTCCCTCCCTCCTCCGCAACCCCCACCCATCCCCTTCTCACCAAACAAATTAATTAGAAAATAGAAGATCAAATCACGAGTAGGCTTGTCCTTATTTTCTATCCTGTTTGTGTCTGATCGACAGTAAGACAATTACAGGGTGTACATCGCAGCAAAGATCATATCTGGCTAATAAAATTGTTGAAGTGTTTACAGACTAGCATCTGAGAACCCCCTTGACATCTGATATTTATCTTGCATGAACTAATACTATTAAAGCAGTTCGACTCTGGCAACACTGAGAACCTGAAGGCTTGTAAACATGGGAAAAAGCAAAGCAGGAAAATATCTTAAAACCACAGTTAAATACAAAGGAATGTGCATTTATTAATCTGATCTGTGACGGTTAATTTTGATACACTGTGCTAGCCCATGCTACAAATCACAATCAGCACCATGTTAGCACGTTGGTAATGACCATGGTAGTTGTGCTCGGTGGGATTTCAGCGTGAGTAATGTTATCGAGCATCCAAACCCACAGCTGCCATCCTGAAAGTACAGGAACTGCATCCAAAGCTGCACTCAACTTCCCTTCTGCGATTAGATTGCAGTTACCTTTAAGTCAGGATATCCAATCTTTAGCAGTGAGGTCAGGCCACATCTGTTAAAATTAGTGAGTGGGTTATACCTGATTCCATAATTATGTGAAGTCCCCAATCAGGGGAGGTGATGGCCTAGTGGTATTATTGCTCGACTATTAATCCAGGCACTCAGCTAATGTCCTGGGGACCTGGGTTCAAATCCTGCCATGGCAGATGGTGGAATTTGAATTCAAGAATAAATATTTGGAATTAATGATAACCATTGTCCCCAACTCTGATGAAGAGTCATCTAGACTTGAAAAGTTGGTTCTATTCTCTCCCCACAGATGTTGTCAGATCTGCTGAGGTTTTCCAGCATTTTCTGTTTTTGTTTCATGAAACCATTGTCAATTGTCAGAAAAAACCCACTCACGCCCTTTAGGGAAGGAGATCTGCCATCTTTCCTTGGTCTGGCCTACATGTGACTCCAGAGCCACAGCAATGTGGTTGACTCTCAACTGCCCTCTGAACAAGGGCAACTAGGGATGGTCAATAAATGCTGGCCAGCCAGCGATGCCCATGTCCCACGAATGAATAAAAATACCTCTAGGCAGAAAGAAAACGGAGACTCCCAAACACAAAAGAGCAGAACCATGAGAAACCTCAACATCCTTCTTTCCTGCACTTCTTTCCTGTTCTTTCCATTCCTTACTGTAAGACCATGAGACATAGGAGCAGAATTAGGCCACTCGACCCATCGAGTCTGCTCCGCCATTCAATCATGCTGATATTTTTCTCATCCCCATTCTCCTGCCTTTTCCCATAATCCCTGATCCCCTTGTTAATCAAGAATCTATCTATCTCTGTCTTAAAGATATTCAATGACCTGGCCTCCACAACCTTCTGCGGCAAAGAGTTCCGCAACCTCCCACTCCCTCAGCACAATCCCATTTGTTGTCTTTCTCATCCAAACCCCTTTGTTGAACCTCTCTCTCATACAATTCATCTTCGATGTATAACCTCAGCTTCAAACAGTATTTCCTATGTGAATGCAGGTATTGGGAGAGATCTGACGCACATGACCAGAAATGGCATCAGGAGAGAAAATGGCTGCCAACCCTCGATAATTGGCCTGGACTCTCCAGAAACTGTAGATCAATCTCCAGACAGTGCTGTGGACAACCTTGGAGATACACCATCAGGACATTGAAAAAGGTTGTTCCTTTTTCTTGTCATTTTTTAAAACATTTCTCTTTACTAGATATAAAAGCTCTCAAAATGGGAGGAAAAAGAAGGCTGTTTGGCTGACAATCAAGCCTCATCCAATTGGGAAACGATTCTTTTTACTTTTACTAAGGGAGAATTTAGCATGGCCAGTGCACCTAACCAGCACATCTTTCGGACTATGGGGGGAATCCGGCGCACGCAGAGGAAACCCACGCAGACACGGGGACAACATGCAAACTCCGCACAGTCAGCCAAGGCTGGAATCGAACCTGGGTCCCTGACACCATGAGGCAGCAGAACTAACCATTGCGCCACTGTGCCACCCTAAAAAGGGAAGGTAATTGATGAAATAGCTGAAGATATTTTCCTGAGGAACTCCTGCAGTGATTTCCTGCCAAGGACCATCTTGCTGTAGGACAGGTATGAGTTTAGCAACTAAAGGGTTTCCCCATTACCCACGCTGACGCATTGAAGGCAACTTTACTCACCTCTCTTCTTGCTATCTGACCTGAGACCACCTATCGGAGCCCTGACTGTGCATTGAATATTGCACTTTCCTGAGGTAATGGCTCACTGGATAAACTCAATAAAGGTTGGGTTCTTCCCCTGACTAATGAAGCTTTACTCAACGCCAAGAAAAGCATCTGTTCTAATAAACATCTTTTTGCCGTATTATTATTGTCGCTATTAAAAATGTTACCCGTGGTTTATTAAAATGGTGGCAGCTGGTCAGTGCATGTGCAGCTAATAATTCCTAGTCAGAAGCCTACAATTCAAGAACAGAATTTAATATCCCAGAAAATACACTGCATTCCTAAAGGAAGAATATACAAAATGAATCAATTAATGGCAAAATTGAAGGCTGAAGGATTGTAGTCTCATATGGAACTTCAGGTGAAAATTTCCATGGACTGTTTCGGAGTGAATCCCAGACATTCAACTGAAACAGGAAAGAAAGGACTTGAACAGATCAATAACCATGACAGGAGTAAATAGTGGAAATAAGGTTAAAAATAATAAAATGAGACTTATGGGAATGGGTAGATCTTTGTTCTTATAGAATCATAGAATGCCTACAGTGTAGAAGGAGGCCATTCGGCCCATCAGATCTGCACCGATTCTCCAACAGAATATCTTACCTGCCCAATCCCACCCTATCCTCGCAACCCCATGTATTTACCCCATTAATTCCCTATAACCTACACATCTTTGGACTCTAAGTGGCAATTTAGCATGGCCTTGGACGGCAGGGTGGCACAGTGGTTAGCTCCGCTGCCTCACAGTGCCAGGGACCTGGGTTCGATTCCCAGCTTGGGTCACTATCTGTGCGGAGTCTGCATTTTCTCCCCATGCCTGCATGGGTTTCTTCCGGGTGCTCCAGTTCCCTCCCACAGTCCAAACGATGTGCTGGTTAGCGCATTGGCCATGCTAAATTCTCCTTCAGTGTACCCGAACAGGCGCCAGAGTGTGGCGACTGGGGAATTTTCACAGTAACTTCATTACAGTGTTAATATAAGCCTGCTTGTGACACTAATAAATATACTTTAAACTTATCCACCTAACCTGCACATCTTTGTGACTGTGGGAGGAAACCGGGGGACGTATTTTATTCAGAGGGCGGTGGGGGCCTGGAATGCACTGCCAAGCAAGGTGGTTGAGGCAGACACACTAGGATCATTTAAGATTTATCTAGATAGCCACATGAACAGGCTGGGATTAGAGGGATACAAATAGATGGTCTAGTTAGGAACACATGATCGGTGCAGGCTTAGAGGGCCGAAGGGCCTGTTCCTGTGCTGTATTGTTCTTTGTTCTTTGTTCACCCGGAGGAAACCCACAAACCCAAGCAGACATGGGGAGAACATTCAGACTCCACATGGAGTGGTCACCCAAAGCCAGAATTGAACCTGGGTCCCTGGCGCTGTGAGGCAGCAGTGCTAATCACTGTGCCACCGTGCTGCCTTGTATAATTCCAATCTAATCCAGCTTCATATCTTCCTGGATTAAAGAGAAATTTGATGGAATGATCAAAAACCAACATAGCTGGTTAATGACGTGCGCTGCCAGTCATCATGGAGAGCATGGTGAGGGCAAAAGTCGCTGCAGTAGAAATTCATTACCATTGACTTCTTTAAGATAGGGCAGGAGTAGTGACACTGGAGTATTTATTGCAATCTAAAAGCCCGGAAGCAGGGCTGCAGAAGGAAGCTTTTCAGACTGTCCCATAGAAACGTGAAGGATAATATTCACCAGTCAGGTATTTGAGTAAGCCAAGAGATCTCAGCTCTCCGAAAGTCAGCGTTACTCTGCAGTTCCTGCGGATTTGCCAAAACCTGCCCACAGAGCCTGCTCCAGTTTAACAAATGTCATGTGGTCCCGTCCCCGGCAGGTCCCACACTTATTCCTATATAAGGTGTGTTGCAGGATCCCAGCCCCGGCGCACAGCGAGTCCTTCCTGACTGCTGGGAAAACAGCTCAGGATATTTCTGTCGCAAGTTGTCCCTCTTTCCGTGAACTGCAACATCTCAGCCGAGCAGATAAAAGCTGCGACTGAACTGGAGAGGCTAAAATCAGCAGCGAATACCAGACCATTACAGCATGTGGGGGGAGGGTGGGGAGGGGTAAAGATAAGACAATAACTCCATGCCATTTTCTCATTCATTCATTCATTCAGCCGGTTTAATAAAGCACTCTGCCCAACTAATAGCTTATTGCGTGTATTTTTAAAAACATATTTACTTTGCAAAACCGCGCCAACATATTTATTTTGGTTTGCTGAATAACTTCAGTGAATTTACAATGGTTTGCAGTCATCTCCGCAGGGCTTTTTATAATTTCTATAATAATGATAAAACTAACCTTTACCTTCCTGAACAGGCCAAAATTCCATTAAGAAGACACCACAACAGCGAGGTTTAAGAGTTGCATGTTTTGCACTCCAGCTTGTTTGGTAATAAATAGATTTCCTACAAGGCTACTGATTTTCAGTTTCCCTGAGAAAGACAACAGATGGAGTCAGGGAGTACGGTGGCATTAACAATTCCAGGGTCTCAGTAGGTCACTATAAACCAACGGCCTTAATTATTAGCAGAATTGCAGAATATCATTCCTATAATGCTGGGAGAATTAAGTCCAGGAATCCCACCAGATAAAAACAGAATTTGATTTATTCGGTGTTAACAGAGAATGATCACATGAAACATATTGTATGACATGTGTAACCCCTAAATCACAGCAAAGATAGTCCATGACTTGAGCAGAATTTCACTTTGACAGTATTAGTACAGATGGCTCTATCTCTCCCCTCCCCCTCCCTTCCCTGAAAAAAAAACATGACAAAAGCATTTCCTGAGGACACCGCCCTTTAATATCCAGCTATATCTGGCAGAGAAGCTGACCGATTTAAGAATTGGGGAAACTGACCTATGGCACCCAAGACTCGGTCACAAGGCTGTGAAATTGACGTCCGTGTTTCGGGATACCCAAACTCCAAAGATTCACACGGGGTGCCGACCACACTCGGACATTGATAAGGATTCACCGCCAAGAGACTCAAAACCATTTCTAACCAGAGTTAGCAAGAGTTAATGGAGTCATAGAGGTTTATAGCATGGAAACAGGCCCTTTGGCCCAACTTGTCCATGCCACCCCTTTTTTTTAAACCATTAAGCTAGTCCCGATTGCCCATGTTTGGTCCATATCCCTCTATACCCATCTTACCCATGTAACTAAATGCTTTTTAAAAGACAAAATTGTACCCGCCTCTACTACCACCTCTAGCAGCTTGTTCCAGACACTCACCACCCTGTGTGAAAACAGTGCCCCTCCGGACACTTTTGTATCTCTCTCCTCTCACCTTAAACCTAGGCATAGGTTTTAGTCTCGCCTACCTTTGGGGAAAGATATTGACTTCTAGCTGATCTGTACACCCCAGTATTTTACACACCTCTAGGTTTCCTGTGCACCAGGGAAAAAAGTCCCAGTCTATCCAGCCTCTCCTTATAACTCAAACCATCAAGTCCCGGTAGCATCTTAACAAATCTTTTCTGCACTCTTTCTAGTTTAATAATATCCTTTCTATAATAGGGTGACCAGAACTGTACACAGTATTCCAAGTGTAGCCTTACCAATGTCTTGTACAACTTCAACAAGACGTCCCAACTCCTGTATTCAATGTTCTGACCAATGAAACCAAACATGCCGAATGCCTTCTTCACCACTTGTTCACCTGTGACTCCACAGGGCGCACTCACACAATGCAACATGCTGCAATCCAAATAATGGAACCCACTGCAGCAGAACGCGCATTCCAGGACAGTTGAACAGAATTCTTTACAATCGTGCAAGTAGAAAAAGGCATCACCTGACCTATTTATAAGGGTGGTATAATAACTCCAGGAGTCGGCTGTAAAGGAACGATGCTTTATTGCACAAAATAAAGTAAAGCCACAAGCCTCTGGGAAACACAAACTGGTCCCAACCGGGACAATACAATAGTGGACCCACTCAGGGGCCTGCTTTATATAGGGTTCAGTATACAAGCTTCACCTGGCTAGTTAATTATCAACAAAGAGATCATATTCTTTGAGTCCTACAGGGAGGTCAATCAGCAATTTCCCATGCAAGTCCCGAGGGTGATCACAGGCGGCCCCTCAGGGATGTTGGTGGTTTTGACGGGCTTGGGAATTGGAGGGGGAAGGGGATGGAAGAATCCCTGTGCCTGTATGCTCGCCCCCTTTACATCGGAGGAATAATCTGCACCACTGGATTGAAATGTATGCAACAGCACCACAGCTGGGATTCTCCGACCTCGCCCGCAGCTGGGATTCTCCGGTCCCACTGCTGTGAACAGAGATTTGGCGGAGTGCCAAATTCTCCTTTCTCGATGGCAGCGGGGGGGTACAAGAACCGGAGAATTCCAGCAAACGTTCCCCACCCATTCCCATGCCGGGGAAACCTTTCACAACTTAACCAGCCCCGGCACTGGGGCACAGAAAATGGAAGCTGTCGGGGAAGCCTTCGTTTCAGAGACTAGTAAATTCCTGAGAAAGAATGAAATTGTAAGATGGGCCCAGTGGGAATTTTTGAGGTTATAGCAGCACGAGTTAGAAACACTTGGCTGCTCCTTTCTCCAGGATTGGATCGCTGAATATCTCTAAATGTTTTGCTTTTCAAAAAACGACATCAGCATAAAGTACCCGTTTGCAACGTAACATTAGTTCTCAATGAGCGATTTGCAATTCCTTGAAATAATTTATATAAATACTGGACAACTGCCAGTTCTACAGTTCAAATAACAGCCATTTCTTACAGTGAGTCCACTCCAAAGCAGAATTAAATCCAAGGCGACTCAAGCATTGCAAAGCATTCATGCATTGACCTTCCGTTAACTACATCTTAATGATCCTTTGGAGATATTCTTGAACATTTGTAAATCTATACCTGATGATGAGTTTGGGCACATTCCAGCCCTCGGGATTCAGCTTTGATTAGGACAATTTTATTTTCACCTTTCTCCCTCATCTTAACCCCCCCCCCCCCCCGACTTTTTGAATACCCCATACATGTCCAAAGATGTGCAGGTTAGGTTGATTGGCCATGCTAAATTGTTCCTTACTGTCCCAAGATGTCTAGGTTAGGGAGATGAGCATGGTAAGTGTGTGGGGTTACGGGGACAGGGTGGGAGGTTAGGCCTGGGTAAGATGCTCTGTCAGAGGGTCGGTGCAGACACAATGGGCCAAATGGCCTCTTCTGCACTGGAGGGATTCTATGATCCCATGATTCTATGTATTGCAGGTGTAGGCTGAATGGTCTCCTTCTGAAATGTAGGGATTCTATGATTCTATCTATTACCAGTGCAGACTCAATGGGTCAAATGGCCTCTTCTGCATTGGAGGGATTCAATGATTCTAGGATTCTATGTATTGCTGATGTCGACTTAATGGGCTGAATGGCCTCCTTCTGCATGGTAGGGATTCTATGTATTGCCAGTACAGACTCAATGGGCCAAATGGCCTCCATCTGCACTGTAGGGATTCTATGATTCTATATATTGCCTCAATGCGACCCCTCCCCATCCCTCCCCTTCTCACACCTTTTGTTCTTTAAGTTGCTACTTTTCGTTGCAGTTGCTACAGCTCTAACACATTCTCCCTCCCTTCAGTTCTGACAAAGAGTCAAAGGACTCGAAACATTAACTCTATTTCCCCCCTAATACATGCCGGCTGAGTTTTCCCGGCGTCCACTGTTCTTGTTTCAGACTCCAGTATCCGCAGTATTCTGCTGGTTTTTCCAACGTTAGCTGTGGTTCAGTTGACAGCACTCCTACCTCAGAGTCAGAAAAGGGCTGATAGGTTCGAGTCCCATGAGAGCTCGTAACCCAGGCTAGCCGTGCAGTTTGGATGTTCCTCTGAGGGACCGCTGCCCCATTTTTCAAATGAGATGCTTGATTGATGTCCTCAGTCGCCCTCTCAGATGGAGGCAAAATATCCCACGGTGCTACCTTGAAGATCCGGGCAATTTTGCCTGGTGTTGTAGCCGCGATTATTCCTTCAGTTGTCACTAATATTTATCACGTGGCCATCGCCTTTTGTGGGAGCTTGCTGAGCACATGAAGTCATGGTTTCTACATTACAGCAGTGACATACTTTGAAAGTGCCGCATTAATCATAGGTTTTTTTTCTGACCAGGAACATGTTGATTCTGGCATGGACAAATACTTGCCCAGAAGGCAATGGGCTGGGTTTTGGACGAGTTGTAAAGATTCAGCAGGCCTTTAGAAATGGGGGTCGGGACCTGGAAGCAGAAGGCCCACTCCCATTTCCAGAAGATTCCATTTTTGCCACCAGGGGGATGTGTTCGCACAGATGTGCAGGTTAGGTGGATTGGCCATGCTAAATTGCCCCTTAGTGTGCCAAGGTATATAGGTTAGATGGATTACCTATGGTAAACGTGGAGGGTTACAGGGATAGGGTAAGATACTCTGGGTGAGATGGTCTGTCTGAGAGTTGGTGCAGACTTGATGAGCTGAATGACCTCTTCTGCACTGTAGGGAGTCTATGATTCTGAAAATCAGCTGATTGTAATTAAGGAAAAGATAGTTTTTTTAAATTCAATCATGGGACATGGGCATCGCTGGCTGGCCAGCATTTATCGTCCATCCCTAGTTGCCCAAGGGCAGTTGAGAGACAACCACATTGCTGTGGCTTGGGAGTCACATATAGGCCAGACCCGGTAAGGATGGCAGATTTTCTTCCCTAAAGGACATTAGTGAACCAGATGGGTTTTTTCAACAATCGACAACAGATTTTTGATTCCAGATTTTTTAAAAATTGAATTCAAATTCCATCATCTGTCATGGCGAGATTCGAACCCAAGTCCCCAGAACATTAGCAAAATTTCTGGATTAACAGTCCAGCGTTAATACCACTTAGCCACTGAGTCCCCAATGGTTTGAAAATCCCAATTCCAATATTTCTCAAGTTAGTCAGTTTTCAGATAGGGCAGCAATTGAGGGGTCCAATAAAGCACCCATAGAATCATAGAATCCTACAGTGCAGAAGGGGGCCGTTTGGCCCATCGAGTCTGCACCGACCACAATCCACCCAGGCCCTACCCCTATATATTTACCCTGCTAATCTCCCTGACACTGAGGGGCAATTTCTGCATGGCCAATCAACCTAACCCATACATCTTTGGACTGTGGGAGGAAACCGGAGTACCCGGAGGAAACCCACGCAGACACGGGGAGAACGTGCAGACTCCGCACAGACAGTGACCCGAGGCCGGAATTGAACCCAGGTCCCTGGCGCTGTGAGGCAGCAGTGCTAACCACTGCGCCACCATGCTGCTCCTGGCAAAGTCACCAAAGTCCCAAATGACCATAGGCTGCTCATCCCTCAAAGGGGACTGGTAGTGATTTAACCAGAGAATCCCCACACTTCAGGCGAGGGGCAAGGTTGAGAAGACTGGGCCTTCATGAATAACGTCAGCCAGTACAGGAATTGAACCCGCGCTGTTGGCATCACTCCGCATCACAAACTAGCCATCCAGGCAACTGAGCTAAACCATCCCCTCGCCTTTGGGCTACTGGGGGTGGTGCAGGGAAAGGTGAGATATTAGGAAGCTTGGTGCTCCTGGTGAACGTTGCCCAGACTACTTCCACACAGAACATGGATAAATCTGTTCAGTTTGGCTCCGAATTGCAGCTCACAGTAAATCCACCGACTGAGGGAACTGAGGTTGTGATACCACAGCTTATATATTAAATCCTTTAATATTTACAATTATTCTTTAATTTTTTTTTAAATAGCTGCCTCAGGTAACTCTGATTTAATGCTCTCAACCTGCATCGACTTTTCCCTCCCAGACTAACACAATAGATGATTAAGTTAAAAGAACCTTAGGCATGCTGAATTTCCTATCACACTGGAACAGCATTGCAGTGATAGCTCCACATTAAATTGCTGCTTTAAATGACAAACCATCCAAATCTAAGATGACAATTTGTTGAAGACTTGGCTGAGCAGGAAGCCAAACCGACAAATCAATTCGCTAAAAGAGGGCAAAGCTTTTGACAGCAGGTACAGTGAATGCCTGACTGCCTTCACTAACTGCGTCCGTGCTTTGGCTGGTAAATAGCCAGCAGAACAGTAGCATCAACTCTCCAGCCTATAATCATTACTTCCCATCTACCAGCGTTACTGTGGATCGCTAGACATCTTTTCCTTTGATTGAAGGTTCCTTGCAACTCACTACGAGAGTTAGTCAAAAAGAACCCCAGAAATCATTGTCACTGCTTTCTCTTTAGACAGGCTAAATGCAGTACCGTGATCAGCAGATCTGAAAGGAAGTTCCTAACCACTGTCACTGAGTTCTGGTTACACTGACTCTTGGAGCGGCCTGATGTGCCCAATCCCAAGATCCACTGAGGGCTTCAATTGGAACCATAGAAAAGTTACAGCGCAGAAAGGGGTCATTCAGCTCATCGTGTCTGAGCCGGCCAAAATAAGAGAGATAAGGAACTAGCTGCCCATTGCAATCTCAATGTTGATCCTGTGTATGGTTCGCTTCATTTATGCAAAGACTTCATTTTAAGATATGTCTGCCTATGTAACTAACTCTGCTCAGCTTAAAAAACTTAACTTGACTACATTTTAAAATTCAGAAGGCATGCTGGGTTAGCTAGAAAATTGACTGCATTTTTGAAAGTACAATTCCAGCAAAAACAGGTCTTTTTATAAGTCAAAACAAAGTTTTTCATAAACAACATCTGCGTGGCTGCGAGATTAAGATGGATATATTGTGGAACTGTGTAATCGGCTAACAGTCTGTTTTCGAGACCTGTTTAGTCTGTTTTCGAGTTCTGTTTTGATCAGTACAGGACTAGCAGAAGAAGCCAGTCTCTCTCCCTCTCTCTCGGTAAGAAGTCTGACAACACCAGGTTAAAGTCCAACAGGTTTATTTGGTAGCACAAGCTTTCGGAGCGCTGCTCCTTCTTCAAGTGAGTGCCACCTGGCACTCACCTGATGAAGGAGCAGCGCTCCAAAAGCTCGTGCTACTAAATAAACATGTTGGACTTTAATCTGGTGTTGTGAGACTACTTACTGTGCCCACCCCAGTCCAACGCCGGCAACTCCACATCATCTCTCTCTCTCTCTCGAGCTTTTTCCTCTTTCTGTTCAGTTCTGTAATGATTTAATTTTAAGTTCTGTTCAAGAAAAAAAATTCTTCATACTAGTGCTGTCTCCGTCTATTCAAAGGAATGAATGGACCCTCCACCCACTTCCCAGCACTTGGTCATTAGCCTTGCAGGTTACAGCGCTTCAGATGCAGATCCAGGTACCCATTAAATGAGTTGAGTGTTTCAGCCTCAACCACCAACTTAGGCAGTGAATTTCAGACACCCACCACCCTCTAGATGAAAGAAGTTTCCCTCATGCCTTCCATCGCTCACCCTAAATCTGTGCTTCCTCTGGTGATTGACCACTCAGCTAGGGGGAAACAAGGCTCTCCTATCTACCCTGTCGATAGGCCCCTCATAATTGTGTCCACCTCAATTAGGTCACGCCTTAGCCTCCTTTGTTCTAAGCAAAACCACCATCAGCTCGATGGACTTAATACAAGGAAATACAAAAAAAACACTTCACAAATGGGGCCCTCGCAAATGGAATTCATGAGGCACCGCCCTTAATACCACACACTACAGAGTGCATCCTCTTTGATTAAAATAAATGTGCTTTTGGGGATCTGGAACACTTCCTCTCCCCAAAAGACTCTTGAGATTATGTCAATTGAGCAAGGGCCAATGGTTATAAGGCTTTTTTCTTATTCGTTCGTGGGACATGGGCGTCGCTGGCTGGCCAGGATTTATTGCCCATCCCTAATTGCCCTTGGAGGGCAGTTGAGAGTCAACCACATTGCTGTGGCTCTGGAGTCACATGTAGGCCAGACCAGGTAAGGACAGCAGATTTCCTCCCCGAAAGGACATTAGTGAACCGGATGGGTTTTTCCAACAATGGTTTCATGGTCATCATTAAACTTTTAATTCCAGGTATTTTTTATTGAATTCATTTCCGCCATCTGCCGTGGCGGGATTCAAACCCAGATCCCCAGAACTGAGTTTCTGGATTAATAGTCAAGTGATAATACCACTAGGCCATCGCGCGCCTCCCCCCACTCCACCCCCCCCCCCCCCCCCCCCCCACCCTCCCAATAGGTGGGGTAAATGGAGTTAAGATATAGGTCAGTTATGATCTAACTGGCTGGCAGAACCAGCCTCGGAGATGGATGGCCTACTCCTGTTTCGCCATCCCTGATTCAGATATCTCAAAGTTCTCTGAATTCCCAGTCATACGTATTCGGTGAAATCAGGTTAGAGGGCAGCATCTTGGAACACAGTGCCCAGGCATAACATATTCCGGATTTTACCGTCTCGCCCACCCCAGAATCGGGGCGGGTGAGGCTCACAGAATGGCATTCTCTGTTGGCCTTGGGTGGGATCTTAAGAGCCTCGGGCGGGCGGGCGGTAAAATTCCATCAGTAGTGTCCATGCTAAATTGTTCCAATGTTTGTACTTCCATCATAAGCTACTATGTCCATGCTTGTAATGGAAACTACTCATATAAACCTGCCACAAAGTAATGACACTTTATCACCAGTGATACCCTCTGAGCCTTGCTCCTTCACTAAGCCGCTCAATGGTAATAAGGAACCAATTAGTGACATTAATATTTTCTTATACAGGGAGCCATATACTCAACAATTCTGTGCCTACCACTTCACTTTATTTTCATTATTCACCAGTAGAAAGTGAGAGAAAAGGATTTCTCTTGATTGTGTGAAATGAAATAAAGAATATTTCAAAAGCTGCAGATGTCTTTTAACATTCAGTGGGTTACAAATAAATGTACAGCATTTTCTGGGTGAAAAACACGCAGAAAGACTATTTATAAAGGCTACAGGATGGGTGGGACTGGATTACGAGACTGTAATCCAAGCAAGGGTTGAGATGAGGTCAAATATCCAGAGACATACTGGCTGAACCCAGAATCAAACTTACAGAGCACAATCTTCTGCTGTTCGTCTCGCTTTAAATAAAAAGAATCTTCAACCTTATCACAAGTCACATTTTTTGGCTTCCCGCTGAGACAGAAAGGCTTGTTGGGGGGGAGGGGGGGTGGGGGGGTAGGCGTGTGGCTGGTGATGGAAAGTGGCCCGTAAAACACTTTCTTCCAGAAAGTGAACTGGAAATGCCTCTCCAACCACACAGCACACTGCAGCACAAGCAATGGGAATGGATTCATTTTCCAGAACATTCTGACAGGGGAAGGTGGGGAGCGGGCAGGAAAACATCAGCAAGATTTCTGGATTCAAAACATTCTACAAATTCACAAATGTCCCATGCCCAGCAGGAATTACCGCACAATGTGATAACAGGTGCAATTATCATAGAATCATAGAATCCCTACAGTGCAGAAGGAGGCCATTCGGCCCATCGAGTCTGCACCGACAACAATCCCACCCAGGCCTATTCCTGCAACCCCATATATTTACTCTGCTAGTCCCCTAACACTAGGGTCAATTTACCATGGCTAATCAACCTAATCGCCAGCTCTTTACGATTACGATCTCCTCACCCTCCGTCAATTAAACTTGGACCATTTACACGTTACAAATCTGCAATCTGGATCTACTGGGCTTAGTGCAGTTTTCCAGCCTCTCATTTAAGCATTGCTATATGCAGTGGACTTCAAAGAGTTAAACTTCCAAGGTGATACACTGTGATGGAGTCTCGCCAAGATTATAATACCCAAATTAATATGCATTAACACTTTTTGGTAATATGTGATACAATTTAAGGGCTCATCAATGACTGGTTACATGCACTGTGCAAACTATGGGGCATGGTGGCGCAGTGGTTAGCACTGCTGCCTCACAGCGCCAGGGACCCAGGTTCGATTCCTGGCATGGGTGATTGTCTGTGCGGAGTCTGCATGTTCTCGTGTCTGCATGGGTTTCCTCCGGGTGCTCCGGCTTCCTCCCACTGTCCAAAAGACGCGCTGGTTAGGTGCATTGATCATACTAAATTCTCCCTCAGTGTACCCAAAAAGGCACCGGAGTGTGACGACTAGGGGATTTTCACAGTAACTTCATTGCAGTGTTAATGTAAGCCTACTTGTGACAAATAAACAAACTTAAAACTTAATTATATTACTTGTTATTAGTGCCTTTGCATTCCCAAGCATACATGGATGGTGCAACAACGACTCAGAGTCTTATAAATCCAGTCACAGAGGAAAATCTCAATGACCCCTTAACGTCCGAAGTCCCAATCATAAAATGTATCTAAATTGAATACAGGGGAGAGAAGTACAAGAGAACTGCGAGCAATCTAAATGGCTTGGCTTCCTATATTTCTAAGCTTGACAGTTTTGATGGATCATCCACTCCTATGATTACATGCCCCTAGCAAATGGCTGATCCAAGTCTCCAGGGACTGATTTAGTAAGGTACAAAAGATTACATCAGGCAATGGGATCAAGGCAGAAGTTGTCCACTTGGAAAAATTGCCTGATCACCTGCTCATGTTACTCAGAAGGTCCTATTTGCATTCCAGTGGCAATAATCTGATGTTGCTCTTGTTTGAGAATACAGCAAACCCACAGCCTGAACAAATAAAACAAAAACACCGATTGACAGATTCTGTTTCAGAAGGCAAATCCAACTGCAGATCCCCCGAAAAAAGGCAACAACGGAAAATGCCAGTTATATTTTGAATTAAGCAGGCAACTCGTTGCTGAAGCAGCAGGCACTGGGAGCTGTAACCTGAAATAGGTCCCTGGGTTATATTTAGTGGGTCTTGTTCAGTAATATCAGGCTGTGTGCTGACAAGGGTGACACAGCTGTCTTCCCATCAGACACACATCAGGTCCTCAAGCAATAGGTCCTTCGGTCAGTGGGGACAACGTTCAGTGAATAATCCAATTAACATTTCACTGTCCGTTACTTTGGCTGTGGTCCTCATATGGTATCTAAACCTTCAACGACAATGAACCACAATAGTCTGATTAATTATATAAACTTCTGCGGGGCATTTGTCCGATTTGTTATGGAATTCCCTGCCAGGCCACCTCTCCCACACCATACAGGAGGATTCAAAGTTACATGGAAACTTACAGGGGTTTGCTCAACACGACGTAAAAGTCTAAGTCAGTGGACACTCAAAATTGACCCAATTGACTACAAAGAGTTGCAAACGTAGCCCAGTCCATCACGCAAACCAGCCTCCCATCTATTGACACCGTCTATACTTCCCGCTGCCTCGGAAAAGCAGCCAGCATAATCAAGGACCCCACACACCCCGGGACATATACTCTTCCATCTTCTCCCATCGGGAAAAAGATACAAAAATCTGAGATCACGTACCAACCGACTCAAGAACAGCTTCTTCCCTGCTACCATCAGACTTTTGAATGGACCTACCATATATTACGCTGATCTTTCTCTGCACCCTAGCTATGACTGCAACACTGTATTCTGCACTCTCTCGTTTCCTTCTCCCCTATGTACTCTATGAACGGTATGCTTTGTCTGTATAGCGCGCAAGAAACAATACTTTTCACTGTATACTAATACATGTGACAAGAATAAATCAAATCAAATCGAAATGTCTAAAGGAGAGTGCCAGCACGTGTTTGTCCTTGGGAAAGAAAGGCAGCAGTGTTTACAGGCGTCCTCACTGCTGCTGGTGCCAATGCCATTTTTGATCCAACTGGCTTAAAGAACACATTCATGGTGAGAGAGCAGGAAGATTGGTTCTTCCACATAATGGATCTCAGAGCCAAGAGCTACATCCGACGCAGTGACAGGCAAGCGGATTTGTCATTTCAACGCGGGTTCAAATAGTCTATCAGATTTCTTTTGTATCTCGGTCAATTAGCCAAGTTATTTCTCCCTTTCTAGGCGTCTCTGAACCACAGAGTCCACATCAGCAGAACACAAGAGGGTAACCATAGTTAGTAATGGAGTTAAGATACAGATCAGCCATGATCTGAAGTCTCCCCTCATACCAGCGTCCATGATTCTCAAGGACCCTCCCACGTGAGACAACAATACGATTCAGTTTAAGCTTCAAGAATACTTTATCTTTACCTGAAACCCTCAAATACAAATACTGACTTTAGACTTTAGCCATATCCTCACTTCAACACTCTTTTTAAGAGTTTTGGCGGCACAGTGGTTAGCACTGCTGCCTCACAGCACCAGGGACGCAGGTTCAATTCCGGCCTTGGGTCACTGTCTGTGTGCAGTTTGCACGCTCTCCCCATGTCTGCATGGATTTCCTCCGGGTGCTCCGGTTTCCTCCCACACTCCAAAGATGTATGGGTGAGGTTGATTGGCCATGCAAAATTGCTCCTTAGTGTCAGAGGGACTAGCAGGGTAAATAAGTGGGGTTATGGGGATAGGGCCTGGGTGGGATCATGGTCAGTGCAGACTTGATGGGCCAAATGGCCTCATTCTGCACTGCAGGGATTCTATGAGTTAGAATGTAACCGGTGATAATATTGTATCTGCTGTAATGTGACCAATGGTAACAAGCTGTAAGAGTCAGCTGACCCAGTAAACCATGTAACCAATGACAGAATGATTTGATGGTCAGCTGACTAGCTGACTCAGGATAAATAAGAACCTGTTGGGAATTGTTAAATTGCTTGGATTGGTTCAGGGTGAGGCCTCAAGTTTGGAGTAATGAAGTTTCTTTAATGAACCGTTTCCTTGATTTATAAGTTGGAGTAAGTTTTGTTATATTTTTATTGCCTACGCTGGAAGAATTTCTTCTGGATGAACACAATGAGTGGGATTTTATGGCCTCTCTCATCCTGAAACTGTAAAATCCCACCCGAGGTCAACGGACCTTTCCATGGTCTGCCCCTCTATCCCTCCGAATCCCATGGCGGACGGGACGGTAAAATTCCAGCCTATGAGTCTATGAATTCCAAAACTAACAGCCCCATCAAGGTTTCCATCTCCCTCATGTTCACGCATTCCCCTCAGTCCTCCCATTTTGATTTGCATCTACGGACCCTGGGTGCCGAATTTCGTAATGTTCCTGCCCATTTCTCGATTGAGGCGACATTGTTCCAGTCACGATTCTTCTCCATACTGTTTGCTTTTTCAAAAAAATATGCGTATTCCCCCTTCTCCTTTCTCTTTGAATTACCTGTCTGCTTTCCCTCTTCTGTTTTGAAGGATCTGTACTCATTACATCAATCTGCCTCTTCATGGATTCTATCTGAGCCTCTGGGTGCGTGTGTTCAACTTTTGCAGTTACTTAGTTTTTGATTTGAACATAACTCTCTCTCTGCACAAAAGGGACAGCACCATTATAACATCATTAACTTAGCAATAAGAAATGACCAGAAGACATTGTCATCAGTTCAGCAATGCTAAATGGCCTTATTATGAGATCATTTTGCTTCTACTACAGACTGATCAGTTCATTCCGAGGGACCAGAGAACGGTTACAGCTGATTGATTTTTGCATTACACATTCAGTTCACGTTGCACAATTAGATGCTAATTTCTTGCCCTTTAACAGTTCAAAGGTCGGTAGCCTGGGGATAGGAATGATCTCACTGGCAGGCAGCCTCAGATGGAAGAGATGTCAAGAAAACGGTTGAATGCCAGTCCGTAGGGAATGGGTCTCTAAGCATTATATAGAAGCACGAGACCCCAAGCTCAAGGTAAGCCCTCAATCCAACTCACCAAAATGGTTCCTGATGATTAATAGCCCTGCAAGCAAAATGCCTGCGGCATCCACACATACGGTCCAACGTAACATAAGCCCCCCTCATGTGAGATTCCCATAGAATATCTCATCCATGTCTCTTAAGCTGCTTTTGAATTATTTTTCTCCTTGATCACTTTGAGGTGAACAGGCAGATGGAAGCAATAAATCATAGAATCCCTACAGTGCAGAAGGAGGCCATTTGGCCCATCGCTTCTGCACCGACCACAATCTCACCCAGCCCCTATCCCCGTAACCCCACGCATTTACCCTGCTAATCCCCCTGGCACCAGGGTTAATTTAGCATGGCCGATCAACCTAACCCGCACATCTTTGGACTGTGGGAGAAAACCGGAGCACCCGGAGGAAACTCACGCAGACACGGGGGGAATGTGCAAACTCCACACAGACAGTGACCCGAGGCCAGAATTGGACCCGGGTCCCTGTCGCTGTAAGGGAGCAGTGCTAACCACTGTGCCACCGTGCCATCACTCTCTTCATCTGGAATGGGGATTAAAATAGGGCTCAACTGTTAACCCAGTAATATTGATTTGAGGCCTAGGATATCTAGCCTGAGATCTGCTGGGTGCTACTTGATTGCAACTCGCTGAAAAAGGTTATTTTTGCCAGTGATCCACCAATGCAGCGCTTCACAACAATCTGTCCCAATTCCTCCACACCGACGCTATAGTTAAGAAAGCCCACCAAGGAGCCTCCACTTCCTTAGGTGGCTAAGGAAATTTGGCATATCCACTACGACTGTCACCAACTTTTAGAGATGCACCCTAGAAAGTATTCTTTCTGGATGTATCACAGCTTGGTACGGCTCCTGCTCTGTCCAAGACCGCTAAAAACTACAAAGGGTCATGGAACGAAGCCTAGTCCATCACTCAAACCAGCCTCGCATCCATTGACACTGTCTACACTTCCTGCTGCCTCAGAAAAGCAGCCAGCATAATCAAGGACCCCACGCACCCCAGACATGCTCTCTTCCACCTCCTTCCATCAGGAAAAAGATACAAAAGCCTGAGGTCACGTACCAACCGACTCAAGAACAGCTTCTTCCTGCTGCCATCAGAATTTTGAAAGGACCTACTTTCTATTAAGTTGATCTTTCTTGACACCCTAGCTATGAATATAACACTACATTCTGCACTCTTTCCTTTCCTTCTCCCCTATGTACTCTGAGAACGTTATGTTTTGTCTGTATAGCGCGCAAGGAGCAATACTTTTCACTGTATGTTAATACATGTGACAATAATAAATCAAATCAGGGTGGAATATCAGAGTGAGAGATGGAGAATGAGCAAAGCAGACAGGCAGATATCGGGGGGGGCGATTCTCTCAAAAAAATTCTAAGTGTCGAATATGCGGGAAAACTCAAGTAATTCACGCTGGATTTTTCAGTGGAAGTTCAGGCTAGAATCTCCCGCACCCTTTGCAAAGCAGAGGCCACCAGCGTGAATATCATTAGATTTCAGGAGGCGGGGCCTATTCAGGCTGGAGAGGCTGGAACCTGCAGGCCTCTGCGTATGCGCAATGGCCCCGAAGTGTCCGTCTCTCGTATGCTGGCCAGCTCCATCGCTGGTCAGTCCGGGACCCCCACAGTGCTGGCCCCCGAACCCCCCATGGCCCTGATCATGGCTCCCCCGTCCACTCGTGGATCAGCGGATCAGTCCTGAAACCCCGCCACCCAGATCACTGGCCTCCCTCCAGCCCTGATCGGATCCCAATGCAGAGTGGCAGTGGGACCCCCTCAACCCCACCAATCACCCCTTAGGTCTTGCCACCAGCAGGCACTGCCCCTTAGGCCCCACCCACGAATAGGCCAACCCCCCCCCAGCAAGGTGTCCCTAATCATGGGCACTTTACCCCTTGGGCAGTGCCGGGGCCACAGGCTGACACTGCAAAGTGCCCATGCCCAGGGGGCACCCCTCCCCCCCCCTCCCACACTGCCTGACCCCCACGGGGGGTGTCGATTGCACCCCCATCCCGCCAGTTTCCCGAAAGTGGGGAGCGATAGTAATCCCCGCTGGAGTGAAACAATGGAGATGCCAGTGGGTCCGGAGAATTCAGTCCCAAGCATTTAAATAGTGTGCTAAATACTATTGAAATGCTGACCCCCATCTCCCAGCCGATTTCCAGCGCTGTGCAGACACCGCCAGAAATCTGGGCCTGGAAGACAAAACGCTGACAGGAATCCTGGGAATCGGCCGATGCGCGATTCTCCTGGCCTGTTGCACTAAATAATTAGCGCAGCGGGATGGAAGAATCAGCCCCACGGGAGTTAAGGTCTTGGGGGTCAGGTGGGGAAGCAGCAAATATAAATACTGTCAAGACTCCATTCCAACTCATGATCCCCCCCCCAATTAAATTCTATAAAAAGATTATCTGCTCATCATCACATTGCTGTTTGTCAGAGTTTAGCTGTGAGATAATTGCCACATCTACATTGCAATGGTGGCTACACTTACTTCAGTGTCTGCAATATGTTTTGGGATGTCCTGTGATGATGAAAGGTGTGATATAAAGCAACTCGGTCTATCTTTAAACAGTCTCTCATGATGATATTTTTAGAGCTTAAACACAAGGGTTCGAAATGAACAAAAAAAAATCCCTTCTTTTAACAAAGAAATACCCTTCTGATTTCTCTCCTGGGTATCTCCGGGTGGCACTGTGGCACAGTGGTTAGAACTGCTGCCTTACAGCGCCAGGGACCCAGGTTCGATTCCGGGCTTGGGTCACTGTGTGGAGTTTGCACGTTCTCCCCGTGTCTGCATTGGGTTTCCTCCGAGTGTTCCTGTTTCCTCCCACAGTTCAAAGATGTGCAGAGTAGGTGGATTGGCCATGCTAATTTGTCCATTAGTGTCAGGGGGATTAGCTAGGGTAAATACGTGGGGTTACAGGAATAGGGCCTGAGTGGGATTGTGGTCGGTGCAGGCTTGATGGGCCGAATGGCCTCCTTCTACATTGTAGAATTCTATGATTTAAAAACACACCAGCTTTCTCGCTGGAAGCAATATTGCATTTTTTGGTACAATTTAGCACTAATTGTCAGTTGTGGAGAGAAAACCGGGTATCTCTCCAAATCTTGAGACTTTGAAAGTAAGAGAAAGAGTGGGCGTGGTTTGTGCCTTCGCTCTGGCGAGGACTCTGAGGGTCTCGAACCCGCTCCACAGAGATAGGGCGCTGCTTCTAAAGGGAGCCCCCACGATCAAAAATAATAATGAGCACCCCTGCCCTCTCGCTCATCCCCGACATCCCCATTGCCCTCGGCATCCATCCCACCCCCACCGCCGCAAACAGATGTGATTCTGCGTAAGAAGCTCCCCCTAGGGTCCACCCCGGCACTGGTTCCCAGCACCAGGTTGGCACTTGTGGCAGGGGGCAGTGCCAGGAGGCACTGCTAGGGCACTGCCTGGCCATGTCCCTCTGCCCCAGGGGCTGTACTTAGTTTGCGCCTTGGAGGGATCCCCTCGACAGGTTGACATCTGGGTGAACCTGTCGAGAACCTCACCGACGTGCATCACATCGGCAAGGTATGAACGTTTAGTGAGGGGGATTAATTTGGCAAGGAGAAGGGGGAATGGATAATACATTTAGTGAGGTGGATTAATTTGGCAAGGAAGGGGAGTGTGTAATTATATTTAACTCTATTGAAATCTATTACATGGGCTTGAACCCGATTATGTCGCCGGCGAGAGAAGGGGAAAATCGGAGATTGTAATCTCGCCGGTGAGATTCGCGATTTCTGGTGTTCGCCAGATTTTGAGCCCTCGCTGGCGATCTCGCGCGTGGAGGGACCGGGCTCAAGATCCTGTCCTTGATCTTTCCTGAATGATAGGGAAAATACTGCCCAATGGAGAAAGGACAGGGAATGGGACTAATCGGGTCGCTCCTTCAGATGGCAGGTATCGACACGAAGAACCGAATAACCTCGTTCCATATTGTTTGATTCGATAATTTAAATACTGGCCAGCCAGCCTCGCCCATGTCCCGCGAATGAATAAAAAAAATGATCCAATGAACTCTTTAGATTCCTTATGAAATGCCCTAAACATTTATTTTCATCAGTCGTTACGCTTTGCATGAAGGAAGCATTAAAAGGAATGAGGCTCTCAGTGAATCTCTGTTAGGTATGGCTGGTGGACTATTTTAGTAACATTGTCATCACCTGCTTTGGTTAAATTACATCTGATGGATCGCAGCCCTTGTGGAAACATTGCGGAGCAGTGCAAAGAGATGTCATGCAGATAGGATTTCCTATAGGTAACAAATATAGTTGGTTGAAGCTCTGCAGTGTGGTTCATTTGTTCAAACAGGGGGGGATATGCTCGCTGTTCCTACCAAACATTCTGAACAATGTGATACTCAATGCTTCCGTTTGATCTGCCGTGTGAAAAGCTCTGCAGTGACCTCTGTGATGTTGTGATCTGGTTTCATTTCCAATCAAAAATATCACAGCGAAACCTTGGGCCAACGACAGAGGGTAACTTTCCTGATCCCACGCGAAAGGGGCGACGAGGTTACGGCACCGTCGCTCTGATTCTCCAACCCTGCTCCGATATAATCTTCTCTCCATTGTACCTGCACAGTCGGAGAATTTTCCATCACTGCGCTTTTAAAATCCTGACTCAAAGCTTATCCGCCTTTTTTATTCATTCGTGGAACATGTGCGTTGCTGGCTGGTCGGCACTTATTGCCCATCCCTAGCTGCCCTTGAGAACAAAGAACAAAGAACAGTATAGCACAGGAACAGACCCTTCGGTCAGCCAAGCCTGCGCCAATCATGTTGTCCTATCCAGACCAACTGCCTGTATCCCTCCATTCTAATATGGTCTAGATAGGACAACGGATCGCATGTGTCTATCCAGATAAGTCTTAAATGTCGCTAACGTGTCTGTCTCAACCACCTCACTTGCCAGTGCATTCCAGGCCCCCACCACCCTCTGTGTAAAAAACTTCCCCCGCACATCTCCACTGAACCTTTCCCCCCTTACCTTGAACTTGTGCCCCCTTGTAATTGTCATTTCTGCCCTGGGAAAAGGCTTCCAAATATTGGTGGTGGTGAGCTGCCTTATTGAATCGCTGCAGTCCACGTGCTGTGGGTTGGTCCACAATGCCGTGAGGGAGGGAATTCTGGGATTTTGACCCACCGATTGCAAAGGAATGGTGATATATTTCCAAGTCAGGATGGTGAGTGGCTTGGAGGAGAACTTGCAGGTGGTGTTGTTCCCATTTATCTGCTGCCCTGTCCTTCTAGATGGAAGTGATTGTGGGTTTGGAAGGTGCCTCCAAAGGATCTTTGGTGAATTGCTGCAGTGCATCTTGTAGATAGTACACACTGCTGCTACTGAGCGTCGGTGGTGGAGGGAGTGGATGTTTGTGGACTGCCGTCTTCTGAATAAACTATTGAATAAATCAAGGCCCTTTTCAGGTGAACATAACATATCCTATGCCAATCTTTTATCAATGTCTAAAAAAATGAAGAATTTTTCTGGCATCTTGATATAATCCAACTCACAAACGCCATTAAAGCAAATTAGTTGGTCACTTACTGTCATTTGCGTGGTATAAACATTCAGCATAGAAAGGGTTAATGTGAGACTGGGTACAGTTCCACCACAGTGTGATATAAGGAACACATGACCCATGTCTAGACGGTAGTCTTGGACTGGATAGAGACGTGTGTAGAGGCAAGCATGGAAACAGCTCCTTGCTTGGACCTTCCACTGTGTATCTGTGTGTAGTTATTAGCAAGCATGACTCAGAAAGTCTCCACGAGACCTTCACCAAACTAAACACATCTTAAAACATTTTCCTCCTCGAGATACCTGTGTTCAAACTGATTACCACGTTTGCATCTCACTCAATCCATTGACCATGAAGCATTATTGGTTATCTTGATAATGTGAAAAATGTTATGTAAATACAAATCTTTCCTCTCAGTGTGACGTTAGTGTACCTTGAAGAGATTTTTTTTAAAATCATGCTCTCTGCAGCTCACAGCCTCAGCTGTTGTCATTGTTGTAAGGCTGTCTACGAGGAGTCCATTAATTGCTCCTTAAGTGGTTTAATGGGGGTTGTTTATGTTTACTCTGGGATTAGTTTTATGGCCCTGCATTGTGAGGAGAAAAGGTCAGGGGTTCTGGGCAGATTTTTTTCTCTTCCTTGGGAGTTTAACGTTTCTTTTTCTGTTTGGCTGCAGTTTGAGTTTGAGGTTTTGGAAGGGACATCAGGCTGAAAAGAAGTGTTTCTCTCTCTCTCTCCCTGGTTTTGGAAATGCTGTGGGTTAGCTGAAAGCCTTCCTGCAGTAGAAAATCTGCTGTTGGTGGCTTGACCAGAGTCTACCTGGGGTTCTGGGAAGCTGTTCTGACTTCAAACTGTTCTGGGTGCGTCAAGACGACTACTAGACTTACAAGAGTTTTCAACTCTCCAACCAAAGGACTCAATTCCAGTATCACGTGAGCATTAGACTTTGCTGTGTTGAACTTATTTAAAGGGTTTTGTCTATGGAAGATTTTGGTTTGATTGGAAAATCTTAGATATATTTGTTAAGGATTATATATTATCGCGGTTGTTTTGTTTTTGTTTATAATTGATAAAAGTTATTGCTAATTTCATTTCCATACAGATTAACTATATTCTTCATTAAACTTTGTCTGACAAAAGCTCCCTAGAGGGTCATTTGAATCATACCTAGAGTGAAACATTATCATGCTTATCCTGGCCAAATTCAAACCTTACGATCCAGGCGGGCTCCATAAAACACTTTGGAGATTCTCACCTGAACCATAACGTTAGGATTTTGATATATAAATATATACACAATAGAGTAAAGGAAAGAATGAGAAGATCAATTCTTCTAAGAATAAATGAGCTAAGCTATGAGGATTGGTTAAGGACACTGAAGTTCTACAATGTAGAAAGAAGGGGATGAAAATTATTCAAGCTCTTTCATACCCTCTCCTATCTTTGGTCCCACATATCCCAGGGAAGTCATTGGTGAAATGCAAGGCCAGGCATAATCTTCATGAGAAGGCAATGGCTTAGTGGTCTTATCGCTCCATTATTAATCCAGAAACTCAGCTAATGTTCTCGGACCCGGGTTCAAATCCCGCCACAGCAGACGGTGGAATTTGAATTCAATAAAAAAATCTGGAATTGAGAATCTACTAATGACCATGAAATCATTGTCAATTGTCGGGAAAACCCATCTGGTTCACTAATGTCCTTTAGGGAAGGAAATCTGCCATCCTTACCTGGTCTGGCCTACAAGTGACTCCAGAGCCACAGCAATGTGGTTGACTCTCAACTGCCCTCAGGCAACTAGGGATGGGCAATAAATGTTGGCCTGCCAGAGACGCCCATGTCCCACGAATGAATTTTTAAAAAGGTGTTTAACAGGGCCTTACTGAGGTAAAAAAAATATTTACCCGACGATGATGTAGGAAATAATTTGCCATACATTAGAGGAGGTATTTAGTGGCCAAAATTAGCCAGGCAGGGATTAGAGGGATGAACTTCAATGGGAAGAATGACCTTTCCATGTGTTCTTAAATATTGGATGCTAGCCATCGTAAATTACACCAATTGACCTTGAATGATATTAAGGGAGGACATGCAGGGTACATTTCTTCCAGCATTCACCAGTCTTCATGAAAGGTAAAGGTGAGTTGACAAGAAGGAGCATCCCTCCTGATCAAATACCAACACTCAGTGAGGGTCGATTTGAATTGTCAGAACCTGACGTTAATAGGTTCAGAATGAGATTGGCAGCTTCACTGTCCCATTACAGCTGCAATGCGACTGGCTCCATTTTAATAAGAGACCAACCCACTGGGTGTCAAACGTGCCTGCCCGATTCAGGCAATAGCGCCTTTTTTAACGCCATGACAGAAATAGAACAGCAACTGCCTGTTTAGGTTGTAGATAGTTGGAAGCCGCACAGTGCAGGATCTGGTCAGTACCATGGGCAATGGAAGAGAAGAATTGTCCAAGTAGACAAACAAACAGAAGGCATATTAGGGAATGGCACGGTAGCACAGTGGTTAGCATTGCTGCCTCACAGCGCCAGGAACCCCGGTTCGATTCCCAACTTGGGTCACTGTCTGTGTGGAGTTTGCACATGCTCCCCGTGCCTGCATGGGTTTCCTCCAGGTGCTTCAGTTTCCTCCCACAGTCCAAAAGATGTGTTGGTTAGGTGTATTGGCCATGCTAAATTCTCCCTCAGTGTTCCCGAACAGGGGCCGGAATGCGGCGACTCGGGGATTTTCACAGTAACTTCATTGCAGTGTTAATGTAAGCCTTTCTGCAATACTAATACTTAAATTTAAACTCTTTAGCACAGCGATCGTCCCAGTGACCAATGGCAATAATTAGCAACAAAGTCCCCGGTAACAATGGGGCATTTGTTGTTGCCCATTGTGAGGCCATGATGTCCGCACTATAGACACCGGCCTAACAAAAATGCAGCTGCTGATCTGTTAATGCATGATAACCTAGAATAATGATGATAAGCTGAGTTGTATAATGATAATCACACAGGCGGTGGGTGGGGTGGGGGGTGGGGGGGGGGGGGAGGGGAATGAACACAAGGTTGATAATTTCCATTACAGCAACTGGACAATGACATCAAAGAATATGCAAATAAAAAGCAAAAGCGCTGAGATCCCAGATCCAGCTCAGCAAAACCAGCTACCATTTAGTGAAAGCAAAAAATACTAAATCGCAACTGCCAGCATCATTTAGGGTCCAACCCAGGTCAGTTCTGAATATACCAATCCCTGCACCAAACATAGAAAGCAAACCTTTGCCAATATCCATAGCAACAGAATATTATCCAGCCCGGAGCCATCCGCGCTGCAGCTATACGTGGTCAGGTTTTGGCAAAAGCTATTTGTAGTAAAAGCCCCGAACCTGACTGCCAAGAAGCTGAATATAAATCTCCAGCGTCGTAGCACAGGAGAGATGCAGGGAAGTATATGAAAGAAGCCTTGTATCGTCAGCCAAAGGCAATGTGAGTGCATGGAGCCTTAATCTTTTGCACATTATTCAGCGTTGGCTTTTTTCACCTGCAATTCTATTGTTTCTCGGGTAAAAGGAACATAATTAGAAATCAATTCAAACACAGCAAAATCAGTCACGTACAAAAAGCAATGTCAGCTGCAGAGGTTTGAAAGGGATTTTCTGTTTTGAATGAGATGCTGTCACTTCTGGTTCACGCCAATATAGAAAGTGTGGCTATTATACTTAACCTGAAGGATAAAAACTGGGATTAGGTCGCCAGTGAATCCCTCAGTCCAGAATTAATTTCCTGCGCACAGCCAAAGCGTACAATTGCAAACACGAACAATATGTTCCATTTCTATTAAAATCATAGGATCCCCACAGCGCAGAAGGAGGCCATTCGGCCCATTGAGTGTTTTTTTTAATTCACTCGTGGGACACGGGCGTCGCTGGCTGGCCAACATTTGTTGCCCATCCCTAGTTGCCCTTGGAAGGCAGTTGAGAGTCAACCACGTTGCTGTGGCTCTGGAGTCACATGTAGGCCAGACCGGGTAAAAATAAAAAAATTTTAAAAAGGGACTAAATTAGGAGGCTCATTGGGTAACAGCACGAGCACTGGCCATTCAATAACATTTGTTAACAAGCTCGCTCTTGGAAAAACTTAAGAACGCTGCTTTAAAAATAGCAGTAGGCTAATGATGATGATTTATTTTCCTTTGTCGCATACTTCCACAAGACAATATCGTCTTTTTTTTTATTTGGGCAGCTCCATTAGTAGAAGCAGAAACCTAAAATAAAGCAGCTGGTTAATCATAGCAACCACCGCTGGAGTGTTGGGCAAAAGGTCATACAGCAAATTGCTGGTTTAAGCAGAGTATCTGATGATGCTAATGAGTCAGAGCTTTACACACATTCATATTCAGTTTGCTTATCCAGCAATATAAAATCCCATTGGCAACAACAACCAGCATACACATTAGCAGCACAAGTTTACCACTTGCCATCAGCGCACCCACTAATTCACTCACTAATTCACCGAAGATTAACTCACACTGCACCTCTATTGCAGTCGAAGGACTGAGATAATCTCTTCCGGTTATTGCAGTTCAAGCGCCAATTCATTTCATGAAACAAATTAAATTAAGATCTTCATTTTATAATTCGCGCAACCCGTACTTCATGTCGCAAAGAAGGAAGTGACCTCCAGCAGTCGCTCCTGCAAAGAACATCTCAGCAAACATCCCGGCTCTTTACATGCTCAGTAAGTCTTATAACATTATAAGGTACAGTTATTCCCAGTGCAGCTGTACATACAGATGGATGTAGTTACAGAATGCTAATGCTAGTCTTGTTCAGTCAAATTAGGAACCTCTTATTTCTCTGAAAGTGACCCACTGCTCATGGCAAAGCATTGCTAGCCCTTCAAAATGTTTACTGAAATGAAACGTGAAAATGAATGACCCTTCAAATTACAACAGCAATGTTGACCTTCCTGTGTCAACACAGAGCCCCGTGAATGATCTCGTAGGAGCAATTTTAGGGAACTCTTGTCAACTTTAACAGACAGGAGGTTGTGTAAGATGCAGATCTGAAATATCCCATACACGCTCATGTGGACGATGCTACTTTGCCAGGATTGCAATTTCATTAAATAACCCCTCATGATTCTCTACCATTCTTCTCGTGTTCTCTATTTAACCAGTGGAATTGTTCATGAACAAAGGGCGGCATGGTGGCACAGTGGTTAGCACTGCTGCCTCAGAGCGCCAGGGACCCGGGTTCAATTCCAGTCTTGGATGACTGTCTGAATGGAGCTTGCACGTCCTCCCCATGTCTGCGTGGGTTTCCTCTGTGTGCTCTGATTTCCTCCCACACTCTATAGATGTGCAGGTAAATGCTAAATTGCCACTAGGTGAGGGATTAGGAGGATTAGCAGAATGAATACGTGTGATTATGGGGATAGGGCCCAGGTGGATGCTCTGTTGGAGGTTCGGTGCAGACACGATGGGCCGAATGGCCTCATTCTGCGCTGTAGGGATTCTATGATTCCAGAGATGACTTATTTATTTTGATGTGGAGATGCCGGCGTTGGACTGGGGTGGGCACAGCGAGAAGTCTCACAACACTAGGTTAAAGTCCAACAGGTTTATTTGGAATCACGAGCTTTCGGAGCGCTGTTCCTTTATCAGACGAGTGGACAATTTATTTTGAACGCAACACCTCAAATTGAAGATGTAGGATTTTAAACAAACTCGCTATAATCGCAACGCAATGCCAGTCAGGATTCAAAAAAACAACCTTGACTAAGGATTTAACTTTAACCACAAACAGCGTCAAACTTTTCCACAGCATTTAAACACTATACAATTCATCTTTAACCCACGTTCTGAACTGCCTTAACTCCTAAAACAAATACCATTGCATCGTAACTGCACAGAAGATAAATATCTAAGATTGGAACACACCGAGCAAGATTAAGCTCCTTAGCAAGACTTACTTTGGCCAGTTGCAGGACCAAGAAGGCGCCTCCTCCACCAGATTCCACAATGATGGCCACAAACTTGGGATTAACCGCGCAGAAGGAGCTATCCCACGTCACTTTGGACACTCGGATGTCTTCATAACACTGGTCGGCTTTCATTGCCTGCCCAAAGACATGGCGAAACTTGCTCTGACGTACAACCCTGCGGCTCATGGCTACAAGCAAAAAAAAGGAACAGCAAGGTTAGTTTTGAAATGACTTCTGATTTGTTTTTTTTAATAGTTTCTACGCATTTATCTTTTTCTTTTAATTTGTGCCACAGATTTTTTCCCACCTGCTATTAACCCCTCAGTGCAAATCAGTTGGCATGAGTTGGCACTGCTCAGAAACTAATGTTTCTCATGGTTATCCATTTGGAAATGCTAGGAAGGAATCATAGAATCCTAGAATCCCTACAGTGCAGAATGAGGCCATTTGGCCCATCGAGTCTGCACCGACCACAATCCCACGCAGGCCATATCCCCATAACCCCACATATTTACCCTGTTAATCCCCCTGACACCAGGGTCAATCTAGTATGGCCAATCAACCTAACCCGCACATCTTTCGGACTGTAGGAGGAAACCGGAGCACCCAGAGGAAACCCATGCAGACACGGGGAGAATGTGCAAACTCCACACAGACAGTGACCCAAGGCTGGAATTGAACCCGGGTCCCTGGCGCTGTGAAGCAGTGATGCCAACCACTATGCCACCATGCTGCCCCACTAAGGACTAAGGTGTAAATCTCTCCTGTCCTCTTTGGTCGCTGTAATTTTTCTCAAACCACTTTGGTTGCCTTAAAGTTTCATCTAAAATAGCAATCGTGCAATTTGCCCTGAGTGCACAATATGGCTCATCGATACCCACCTGTCAGAGCAGAGAAACTTCTCGTTTCCCGTCAGAAATAGCATGGCTTAAGATTTTGAATAAAGAAACGTAGCAAAGGAGATCATTTGGCCCACGAAGGTGCAATGTACATCCCTTCACTACCTATAGCATAGCACGTCAGGGGGTGAATCCACTGAATGAGTCCTGGAATGTACAATACACCTCATAGGCCCACAGGCCTTTCAGTCAACACAAATGTTGACAGATATCTCATTTTGAACATTGCAAAATACATTTAAACAAAGTGGTTAGCACTGCTACCTCACAGCGCCAGGGACCAGGTTCAATTCTGGCCTCGGGCGACTGTCTGTGTGGAGTTTGCGCATTCTCCCCGTGTCTGCATGGGTTTCCTCCGGGTGCTCCAATTTCCTCCCACAGTCCAAAGATTTGCAGGTTAGGTGGATTGGCCATGGTAAATTGACCCTTAGTGTCCCAAGATGTGAAGGTTAGGAGGATTAGCAGGGTAAATACTTGGGATTACAGGTCTGGGTGGGATTTCCCCTTGGTGTCAGGGGGATTATGTGGGGTTACAAGGATAGGGCCTGGGTGGGGTTATTGTCAATGCAAACCCAATGGGCTGAATGGCCTTCTTCTGCATGTAGGGATTCTATGATTTTATGAGGAAAGGGATTGCCCAAGAGATTATCGGAAGGACACCCAAGGAGGGAGAAGCAAAAAAAAGTAAACTGCAAAAGTATACATTAAGATGAGCTACAAGGTCTGTTTATAATGGGTAATTATACTTGAGAAGCAAAGTACAAATAATGTGAAAATTGCTTGGTGGAAAACTAATCAATTTAGATTTTGAGAGGCAAGTACAAGTCCATACGAGGGTAGGAAGAAGGAGGGGGATTATTGAGGATGGATGGCTAGCTTTGGGAAATTTGCCAAAGCTCTGTGAAGTGGTCAGGTTAGACCTGAAGAGTGAATCGTGCAGGAGATATTGTTGTTGTTTATTTTTTAGTCACAAGTAAGGCTTACATTAACACTGCAATGGAGTTACTGTGAAATTCCCCTCATTGCCACACTCTGGCGCCCGTTCGCATCAATGCACCTAACCAGCACGTATTTCAGAATGTGGGAGGAAACCGGAGCACCCGGAGGAAACCCATGCAGACACCGGGAGAACATGCAAACTCCACACAGACAGTGACCCAAGCCGGGAATCGAACCCGGGTCCCTGGCGCTGTGAAGCAGCTAACCACTGTGCTACCATAGATGTAATCAGGGACTGAGTTGCCACAACTTAAAAAAAGAGAGAAACCCCCATCCCATACAAAGCCCTCCTCACCGTGGAACTCCCCCTCCCCTACTCCACCACGGAACTCCAACCCCCCCTCATAGTCACAGAACCTCCCTGCTCGCAACACCCCCGGCACTGTATCAAGGGGCAATGCCAGGGGCAGCACTGGGGTACTGCCCGGGCATGAACCTCTGCCCACTGGTGATTGTACCCGCCTGTGTATCTCCAGCGGCTTCTGCTTGCCAGGTGCACATCGTGGAGGAACCTGTTGTGATTCACATCGTCAATGGGGGGAATGATGATTAGCGTAAAGACTTGATAATTAAATTTAAATGTATGTAACCGGGCATCCCCACTTTCAAAGTCAGGATTCCTGGTGCATCTTTGACAGGAGTGGGGGAGGGACAATTGAGTGGGGAAATCTTACTGCCATGAAAGCCATTTTTGGGCTCCAATAGGATTTTCCACCCCTAAAAACGGGAGTGGAAAATGCCCGCTAAATGTGCAAACGTCAAATTTAGATGAGCAGTGGAATCAGACAAGGCAGCTCAGAGTTTCAGAACTCTCTAAGTGAGGAGAATGATTAGGAAATTAATTTTATTACAAAGGATAATGTTTTATGTAGGTGACAAAAAATGGGCAACATACACGGTATAAAAATGGCGTAAAAATAGCCAATAATACTGGGAGTTTTAGCAGATTTGATGCTCAATATGTCCAAATTCTGCAAGGTCACAATGAATAAAACCAATGGATATTTCAACTAAATAGTCCAAACAAAGCCAGGGAATGTCATGCTGAAACTGTGTAATGTTCTGGTTGTCTACATACAGCTTAAGGACATGTTCAAATCTGGTCATCGAGATATGGGAGACATTGAAAAGGTGGTGAAAACAACCAAAGATTAGACCTATCCCAGTGATTCCAAATTGGGTTCATCCACTGTGAGATCAGTGTCATCTTGATGTCAAGGAAGCCATTTCCTCTTCACCTCTGGAATTAGCCTGTGTCCATGTTTTTTAAAAATTTATTCCATCCAATAAACCAAATTCAAATTGAATCCAATTCATGGTCCCCCACATGAGGGACAAGCCAGATCTAAGTTGACAAGAGGAGACATTGCATTCCATCTTGGGCTCGATCAAACAAGATCCAAGCTGACAGGATGAGGCATTGCACTCCCTCCCGGGCTTGATCTAACGCTTCATCTTGGCCAACAGGACGAGATGGCTTTGAAAAATTGCATCAGGCGACACCTCAGTTTAACCTCATTGGTCACTCTGACACTTTACTTTACCCTAATCTGGGCAAACCACCATCTCAAACATCAGTGCACCCCAAGTGCCATGGACTGCTTGACCATGTGGTTTCACCCCTGCCAGGTAACTAGATCAACCTGCCTGATCACTGGCTCTCTCCTGCCGGGTCATGTTTGGGCCAAGACTGGACTGAGGCCTGGAGCTGATTAGTCTTAATCCAACACAGACATAGCATTGTCGAGTGGGTTATTCAGGGGTAAATGCCACTTAATAGCACTGTTGCCAAATTCACCTATCACTTTGCCAGTAATTGAAGTGGACGACTGAAAGGATAATTATTTGGGTTGCCTTTCACCTGCATTTTATTGCCTAGCGCGATATGAACAATTGTCAGGTAGATGCCAGTATAGTGCAACAGCTGGGCTAATTCTGGAGTGTAGGCCTTCAGCACTGCAGCTGGGATTTTGCAGAGGTCCATAGGTTTAGCTGGGATCTCCAAACACAGCTGCTTCCCAGGGTCAGGAAGATAGATAGAATTGGCTTTAGGTGTGAACGGTAGGGAAATCTTAAACACACCGTTCCCCAACAGGGCTGTGGAAGCTGTTACCTACAGAAATGTTCAAGATTCAGATGGATACATTTCTGTCAGATCAGCATATAAAGGGTGATGGAAAAAGAGCAAATTAATGGAACTGAGGTAGATTTCAGCTGCCGTCTAACCGAATGGTCGAAAAGGTTCGAGGGCCGGAAAGGAGAGAATGAATCATATTCCTATATCCTCAGCAGAGACCAGTGTAACGCTTATAATCAGGGAGCCCCCTGCTCTGTATTTAAACAGGGGTAAGCACAGTAAGAAGTCTCACAACAAAGGTTAAAGTCCAACAGGTTTATTTGGTAGCACAAATAAACAGGAGTGTCAGTTCCTCTGGCACTCCATATGGAGTCTGCACTCTGAGAGCACTCTGTATCGTGTTGTTGGATCTTGTAAATAAAGGAATTCTGGTGAAGGGACTTCCGCCTCCGAGGACTTAATACAGCCACTCAGCCCTACCGGTTGAGGATGGATGCAGAATCTTCGGCCTAGTCTTTAATGTGCTGGGCTCTTGCTATCAGTGAGGATTTTCATTCTTTTGCTGATAATAATTTTAGAGAAAGGCTCATCAGGATTCTGGCAGGGGTGGGGGGAGCAGGGGGGGAGGGGGAGTGGGGGGGAGCACTGGTTCATGGAGTGAACTCCCTTTCACAAACTGGACTCTGAAATCTCACCTGAACCACAAGACAGACAAATGCCGGTTCAGTTAAACATTTCAAAAGAAGAGCCCTCTAATAACACGGGCTTTTCTTCAGAATCACGCTGGATTGTCAACCTGCATTCCGAGCTTGAATGGAATAGAACGTGCTACATATATCTGTGTTGGATCTTGAAATGTGAAAAGGCATTGTTCCAGCCCCACTCCAGTCCTTTCTAACATACTTTCTTACAAAATTATAGAATATTCATGTTAAAAGTTGAAGGGTGGCACAGTGTTGCACATTGCTGCCTCACAGTGCCAGGGATCCGGGTTCAATTCCGGCCTTGGGTGACTGTCTATGTGGAGTTTGCACCTTCTCCCCGCGTTTGCGTGGGTTTCCTCCGGGTGCTCCGGTTTCCTCCCGCAGTCCAAAGATGTTAGGTTAGGTTGATTGGCCATGTTAAATTGACCCTTAGGGCAGGATATTTGGGTCGCGCTCGCCCCAAGTCCGGACAATCGTGCCCGAGATCAATGGACCTTTGCATGGTCCTTGTCCTGCCTGCTACAGTTCCCGGGGCGGGTGGAACGGGAAAATTCCGCCCTCAGTATCAGGAGGATTAGCAGGGTAAATATGTGGTGTTACAGGGATAGGGCCTGGGTGGGATTGTTGCCAGTGCAGGCTTGATGGGCTGAATGGCCTCCTTCTGCAGTATCGGGATTCTATGATTATTCTTTGATTTAAATTATACCAAACAATCGCCACTCAAGTGGCTGTTTAGCACTGAGTCACGCACGGGTGTGTCTCTGAATATTCATTCAGCACAGTCTCTGGCAGATCGTATCTCGGGAAGTTACGAGTGATCATTTATTTTTTGCTTCTCGGCTCCACATCTGAATTGGAAATCTAGCCCAGGATGTTGATTTGGCATCGTGCAGGCAATGTAGGAAGTTAAGCTGAGCCCAGATCAACACATACCTGATCCAAGTGCAGCTTAGATCCAAGCAGAACATTCTAGTGTACCATTCCCCCTCACATTCATTGTATAGAAATGCAGATCCATGCAGGGAATGTTTTTGCAAGTGACTCATGTGTTAGTCAGCCCTAAATTATAGGACTGTCACCGGATACAAAGTGGGAAAAAACATCTTTTATTTGTGAGCTCCCCTTACTTCTGCCATGATTTCATGCACTACGATCTGCACATGGCTGGCTGTATGTTGTCACTAGCATTGTTGCATTTAACATAATTCCAGAAGTATTCAATGGAAATATGAGCTTTCATGTACAGTGTTAATAGTACAAATGCCATCTTATTCTGTCACAGCTATAACCTAAATATTCCATAAATAGAAAGGGCACAAACAAGAATTGGAGGGCAGTGCAAACGCAATATTTACTTAGAACAAAAAAGGGACAGGTAGACCAACAGCCCAGAGCATCTGATATCTTGCTATTACTAGCCCAGACACTTATTCTTAACATTTCTGTTGTAATGATACAAAGAATTTGATTTGGCTGAAGAATTTTAAATACCTAAATACATATATATATATATATATATTCATAATATATGCATATAGAAACATAGAAAATAGGAACAGGAGGAGGTCATTCGGCCCTTCGAGCCTGCTCCGGCATTCATCACGATCATAGTTGATCATCCAACTCAATTGCCTAATCCTGCTTTTTTCCCATAACCTTTGATCCCATTCGCCCCAAGTGCTATATCCAGCCGCCTCTTGAATAAATTAAATGTTTTGGCATCAACTACTTCCTGTGGTAATGAATTCCACAGGCTCACCACTCGCTGGGTGAAGAAATGTCTCCTCACCTCCGTCCTGAATGGTCTATCCTGAATCCTCAGACTGTGACTCCTGGTTCTGGACTCCCAAACCATCAGGAACATCCTCCCTGCATCTACCCTGGCTAGTCCTATTAGAATTTTATAAGTCTCTATGAGATCCCCCCTCATTAGTTTGAAGTCCAACAAAAGCAATCCTAACTTAGTCATCTTTCCTCATACATCAGTCCCACCATCCCGGAAACAGCCTGGTAAACCTTTGCTGCACTCCCTTGAGAAGCAAGAACATCTTTCCTCAGAAAAGGAGATCAAAACTGATAGGGAGAGAGGTTTCCTCCTTCTCACTGGTGTTTTGAAACACTCAGCTGAGCTTTCAGACCATATGTCTGATGCAACTCCTGCAAACATTCATCACTCTTGCACCCCAAGAGCTTGAAATGCAAGTTCCTTTAAGCGACTAGCCACTTGAACGTCAAGGTAACTGTAAAATCCCCTCCTTACACCTCACTGCCTTTTAACACCCTTCTTAAAACCTTCCTCTTAAAGCACACTGTTGCTCATCTGACCTTATGTGAACAAAGAACAAAGAAAATTACAGCTCAGGAACAGGCCCTTCAGTCCTCCAAGCCAGTGCTAATCATGAAGCCCCAACTAAGCAAAACAAAATGTGGCTCGATGTCGTACTCTGTTTTGTGTTGGGCCTGTGAAGTGCCTTGGGGCATTAAAGATTAAAGTTGCTGTATAAATAGGAGTTGGTGTTTTGTAAAAGTTTAAAAATTCAATTTCTCATTGAAGCATTTATTTAAGTTGAATATCGGAATCCTTGGATAATCCTGTGGTTCAGCTATCTGGTTAAAAGTTCTCGATTGCCAAAAAATTGCAAGTATTACCTTCTATTAGTAATGGCTCGAAGTGTACAACATCTGTGTGTGTGCGTGTGCGTGCGTGTATGTATGTCTGTGCGTGTGTGTCTGTGCGTGTGTGTGTGTCTGTACATGTGTGTATGTGTTTGTGCGTGTGTGTGTGTCTGTGCGTGTGTGTCTGTGCGTGTGTGTCTGTGCATGTGTCTGTGCGTGTGGTGTGTGTGTATGTGTGTCTCTGCGTGTGTGTGTCTCTGCGTGTGTGTGTCTCTGCGTGTGTGTGTCTCTGCACATGTGTGTCTCTGCACGTGCGTCACTGCAAGTGTGTGTCTGCATGTGTGTGTCCACGCGTGTGTGTGTCTCTGCTTGTATGTCTCTGCATGTGTGTGTCTCTGCGTGTGTGTGTCTCTGCTTGTGTGTGTCTCTGCTTGTGTGTGTCTCTGCTTGCGTGTGTCTTGGTGTGTGTGTGTGTGTTTCTGCATGTGTGTCTCTGCATGTGTGTATGTGTGTGTGCCTGCGTGTGTGTCTCTGCTTGTGTGTGTGTGTGTGTGTGTGTGTGCGTGTGCGTGTGTGGGTGTGCATGTGTGTGTGTTTGAGTGTGCGTGTGTCTGTGTGTGTGTGTGTGTCTCTGCTTGTGTCTGTGTGTGTGTGTGTGTGTGTGTGTCTCTGCTTGTGTGTGTGTGTGTGTGTCTCTGCTTGTATGTGTATATATATTAGATTCATAACATTTCGCCTGGAAATGGAAACAACACCTCCTGAACGCACAAGTAGTGATTCAGAACTCGAGGAGAAGAACACTGAGAGTTAATGACACCAATGCCTCAGCACAGCTTGAAAACTCACCAACACACATCACAAGAGGTGAAAAAGATAGGAGGGGAGGAAATCAAAGCAAGTCGGGCTACATTTGTCATCTAGTGGCTGCGTATGAGAAAATATTTTCAGAAACCAAGGCAATGCTTGTCTCAGAACATTAATCTCCACGTTTCCGAACAACTTATTGCTTAGGAGCCTAAAAGGAGTGGAAAGGAAGCAGAAAGGCACAGGAAAAATTATAATGGCTTAGTAATTAATGGGGGAGGGGGGAAGGCAAAAAAGGAAGTAGGCTTCGGTTACATTAAAATTGAAGCTAATGGGTGCCAATCAGTTTGTGCAAATTAGTCTCGCACCTGGAACTTTACAACACTGGCCCCATTTATATGTCCTGGTCCCCCCACGCCGACACTATAGTTAAGAAAGCCCACCAACGCCTCTACTTTCTCAGGAGGCTAAGGAAATTTGCCATGTCCGCTACAGCTCTCACCAACCTTTACAGATGCACCATAGAAAGCATTCTTTCTGGTTGTATCACAGCTTGGTATGGGCTCCTGCTCTGTCCAAGACCGCAAGGAATCACAAAAGGGTCATGAATGAAGCTCAGTCCATCAAACAAACCAGCCTTTGACAAGTAATCGAGAACTTTTAACCAGATAGCTGAACCACAGGATTATCCAAGGACTCAGGGGATTTGACAGAAGGTCGTCTGGACTCGAAATGTCAGCTATTTTCTCTCCTTACAGATACTGCCGGACTTGCTGGGATTTTCCAGCATTTTCTCTTTTGGAAGCAAACCAGCCTCCCATCCATTGACTCTGTCTACACTTCCCGCTGCCTCGGCAAAGCAGCCAGCATAATTAAGGACACCACGCACCCCAAACATTCTTTCTTTCATCTTCTTAAAGATACAAAAGTCTGAGGTCACGTACCAACTGACTCAAGAACAGCTTCTTCCCTGCTGCCATCAGACTTTTGAACGGACCTACCTCGCATTAAGTTGATCTTTCTCTACACCCTAGCTATGACTGTAACACTACATTCTGCACTCTCTCATTTCCTTCTTTATGAACGGTATGCTTTGTCTGCGTAGTGCGCAAGAAACAGTACTTTTTGCTGCATACTAATACATGTGACAATAATAAATCAAATCAAATCAAAAAAAATTGTGGATACACCAGATTTTGCTGGCATTATCTTGTGAATTTTCAGCCAAATTGAGTGGATTTGCTGACATACCTGGGCATCGTTTAAATGTACCGAAATAAAAACTTAGAAAAGCAAAATGTTGCCCCAAACCTGACTCTCTTTGTATCTTTGGTGCCCATCTGCTTTCTCATCACCGATATTAACTGTGATGTGATTTTTCATTTGAATACAATACCAAATATTAATGCAATCAGCAGCAAAGCTAATATCAGGCTCAAGCTCCCTGCCATGTGTATGTGAATTGCAAGGTACTTTCATACAGTAAATAAATCCTAATGGGAAAAAATCTCAGGTGAGTTTGTTAGGAAACAAAAAAGTTCACTTTTGCCTTTGACTCTCAAGGTTTAGGTTTCCCCCTTTCCAAAAGCAGTTACTTAGGCTGGAGCACAGCTCCACTGGCGCCAGCTACATTCAGGTAGTTAATATTCATATTTAGCTCTTCATAAACTCAAATAGGGAGGATCCAATCCTGAGGATGGGCAAGTAGAATGTGAGAGATTGGGAGGGAGGGATGGATGGAGGGGACAACTGGAGCAAGTCTACAGTATGTTCCACTCCCAAGATGTGCGGGTAATGTTGATTGGCCATGCTAAATTGCCCCTTAGTGTCAGGGGATTAGCAGGGAAAATACGTGGGTTACGGGGATAGGGCCTGGGTGGGATTGTTCTCGGTACAGGTTTGATGGGCTGAAAGTCCTCCTCTGCACTGTAGGGATTGTATGATTCTATGTGTGAGCTGGTGGGGCAGTGGGTGGGGGGGGGGGGGGGAGTAAAGAGACAGAGAAAGAAAACATCATAGAATCCCTAGAGTGCAGTAGGAGGCTGTTCGGCCCCTCCAGTCTGCACCGACTGTCCAACAGAACATCATCCCCGCAACCAGACATATTTACCCCGTACATCTTTGGATACTAAGGGGCAATTTTAGCATGGCCAATCCACCTAACCTGTACATCTTTGGACTGTGGGAGGAAACTGGAGCACCCGGAGGAAACCCATGCAGACACGAGGAGAATGTGCAAACTCCACACAGACACTGACGCAAGGTCAGAATTGAACTCGGGTCCCTGGTGCTGTGAGGCAGCAGTGCCACTGTGCCACCTTGCCGCCCATGGATATGTGTAACCAATGGATAGCAGAGAATGACAAGGAATCAGAAATGTGAATCCAGGCCGATTGTCTCTCTATCTCGCCCAGCGATACTGAGGCAGTTAAGAGATCAGCTGGCTTGGGCAATCGCAGGAATCGCATTACGCAACTAATGGTCTGCATGATTCAGTTATACATTGACCTTTACATTGGGAGAGGTTAAAAGAAAAGATGCTTATATTCGAATCACAAAAGCATCTGTAAAATGTTACCTGACATCACACACACACACACAGCACACACTTATATATCAGATACAAATGCAACAAAAGGCTGGTCATATTAAGTGATGTGACATAATTAGCTTTTCTTGCATTCCTCATTATATCTCCAACAATCGCTCATCACTCATAGAACATAGAACATAGAACATTACAGTGCAGAACAGGCCCTTCGGCCCACGATGTTGCACCGTCCAGTTAAAAAAAAAAACTGTGACCCTCCAACCTAAACCAATTTCTTTTCGTCCATGAACCTATCTACGGATCTCTTAAACGCCCCCAAACTAGGCGCATTTACTACTGATGCTGGCAGGGCATTCCAATCCCTCACCACCCTCTGGGTAAAGAACCTACCCCTGACATCGGTTCTATAACTACCCCCCCTCAATTTAAAGCCATGCCCCCTCGTGCTGGATTTCTCCATCAGAGGAAAAAGGCTATCACTATCCACCCTATCTAAACCTCTAATCATCTTATATGTTTCAATAAGATCCCCTCTTAGCCGCCGCCTTTCCAGCGAAAACAATCCCAAATCCCTCAGCCTCTCCTCATAGGATCTCCCCTCCATACCAGGCAACATCCTGGTAAACCTCCTCTGCACCCTCTCCAAAGCCTCCACATCCTTCCTGTAATGTGGGGACCAGAACTGCACACAGTACTCCAAGTGCGGCCGCACCAGAGTTGTGTACAGTTGCAACATAACGCTACGACTCCTAAATTCAATCCCCCTACCAATAAACGCCAAGACACCATATGCCTTCTTAACAACCTTATCTACTTGATTCCCAACTTTCAGGGATCTATGCACACATACACCTAGATCCCTCTGCTCCTCCACACTATTCAAAGTCCTCCCGTTAGCCCTATACTCAACACATCTGTTATTCCTACCAAAGTGAATTACCTCACACTTCTCCGCATTAAACTCCATCCGCCACCTCTCGGCCCAACTTTGCAACCTGTCTAAGTCTTCCTGCAAACTACGACACCCTTCCTCACTGTCTACCACACCACCGACTTTGGTGTCATCAGCAAATTTGCTAATCCACCCAACTATACCCTCATCCAGATCATTAATAAATATTACAAACAGCAGTGGCCCCAAAACAGATCCCTGAGGTACACCACTTGTAACCGCACTCCATGATGAATATTTACTATCAACCACCACCCTCTGTTTCCTATCCGCTAGCCAATTCCTGATCCAATTTCCTAGATCACCCCCAATCCCATACATCTGCATTTTCTGCAGAAGCCTACCATGGTGAACCTTATCAAACGCCTTACTAAAATCCATATATACCACGTCCACTGCCTTGCCCCCATCCACCTCCTTGGTCACTTTCTCAAAAAACTCAATAAGGTTAGTAAGGCACGACCTACCTGCCACAAAACCATGCTGACTATCACCTATCAATTCATTACTCTCCAAATAACTATAAATCCTATCCCTTATAATTTTTTCCAACATCTTGCCGACAACAGAAGTGAGACTCACCGGTCTATAATTCCCGGGGAAGTCTCTGTTCCCCTTCTTAAACAATGGGACAACATTCGCTAACCTCCAATCTTCTGGTACTATACCAGAGGCCAACGACGACCTGAAGATCAGAGCCAGAGGCTCTGCAATCACTTCTCTTGCCTCCCAGAGAATCCTTGGATAAATCCCATCCGGACCAGGGGATTTATCTATTTTCAGACCCTCCAGAATATCCTGCACATCCTCCTTATCAACTGTAATACTGTCTATTCTACTCCCTTGCAACCCAGTGTCCTCCTCAGCTATATTCATGTCCCCTTGCGTGAACACCGAAGAGAAATATTGGTTCAATGCTTCACCAATCTCCTCCGGTTCCACACATAACTTCCCTCTGCCATCTATAATTGGCCCTAAACTTGCCCTAACCAACCTTCTGTTCTTGACATACCTATAGAACGCCTTAGGATTCTCTTTAACCCTATCCGCCAAAGTCTTCTCAGGCGCCATCCATGTAGTTCAGTAAAAAGAAATGTCAAATGCAGTTCATATTGTAGCCTTAAACTGTTGACGCAATGCTTAGAAAACACGGAGAACTTAAGAAGTAGCAAAGAAGAAGCCATTTGCCCCATTTGGGTTCAGCAGTCACTTGAGCAGAATATCAAACCATTTTAATAGAATAGGATCCCTGCAGTACAGAAGGAGGCCATTCGGCCCATCGAGCCTGCACCGAGCACAATCCCGCCCAGGCCCTATTGCCGTAACCCCACACGTTTACCCTGCTAATCCCCCTGACAATAGGGTCAATTTAGCATAGCCAAACAAACTAACCTGCACATCTTTGGACTGTGGGAGGAAACTGGAGCGCCCGGAGGAAACCCACGCAGACACGGGGAGAAAGTGCAAACTCCACACAGTGACTCGAGGCCGGAATTGAACCTGGGTCCCTGGCGCTGTGAGACAGCAGTGCTAACCACTCTGCCGCTCCTCATCTCATCTCCATTCACCCACATTCCAGACTCATAACCTGAATACATCAGCACGCACAGAGCTAAAGCTGGCCATTGCTGGAGTTCAGCGTCCTTGCCAATCTTCTTAATGTGAGTTCACAGCAAATTGCATTTTCCAGAAATGGACCAACACCCTTTAATAGTTTACTACGGATGATGCAATGGCATCATCAATTACTCTTTTTTATTTCCAATTCCATTCCAGCTCTCTTCCCGCACCTAACGGTCCACAAAGGCAGATTTTTGTCTGATTCCATAGCTAGTAATTCACAGAATGCGTTGCTAATCTGTCGCCAGAGGCTTATAGCTTGGGGGGCACCCACTCCACATCGAGTGTGGCTGACCAGGGTCTCACCCACTCTTAACACCAGGCATTGACTCTAAAGCCACCAGTGCGCCACCAAACCACCAGAGATTGTTAACCAATTTGAAACAGTTACCCATCATCCATTCCTCGTCATTCACAAAGGTGGAATAACGCCATCCTGTCAGAATGTGCAGTTTGAGCTGAAATCATTTGAATATTAAGATTGCACCAAAGCATAACAATTCATAGCTCCAGGGACCTGGGTCCGATTCCTGGCTTGGGTCACTGTCTGTATGGAGTTTGCATGTTCACCCAGTGTCTGCGTGGGCTTCCACCGGGTGCTCCGGTTTCCTCCCACAGTCCAAAGATGTGCGGGTTAGGTGCATTGGCCAGGCTAAATTCTCCCTTAGTGTCCCGGGATGCATAGCTTGGTGCAGACTCGATGGGCCGAATGGCCTCCTTCTGCACTGTAGGGATTCTATGCAGCTCGTCAGCTTCACAATGCTTGACTTTCACACTATGAATGACTTTGGATGCAATTCTCTGGGTGTTCACGCTGGCAGAATTTTCCTATCCCGCTGCAGCGAATAGAGATTTGGCTGAGGGCCAAATTCCCCATCCTTGCTGGCAGCGGCGGCGGGACGTGACTGGCCGGAAAATTCCAGCCAAATTATCCTAAATATTATATTTACCCCTTCCACAGAAATTTTCTTAACCCAGGGTCTGATGATCTCAATGCAGGCTGCCTGGAAATGCATGGCTGTAACAAAGGAAGGTTAACATCTAACTTGCATATCAGCTAATCTGACCCTCTAACATCCCCCCAACTGAGCAATGTGTATCAGCGAGTTACTCATGCGTATAATCTTTCACATACGAACAGCAAATATTGTTTTTGGAATTAATATGCAATAACATCTCACCCCTCTCTCCCCTACGTCCTGATTCCAATAGCTAAGCTGGGCACAATGTGTGTCTTTTCCCGACTCTTGGGCCCAAACACAAAAGACTTCCTTTCCCAGTGCAGCAAGCATTTAATTTTCAATTCACAACACTTACTGGCTGATGGAAAAAATTCATATGGAAGTTTTTTCACAATAGACTTACTTTCATCACAGAAATATTACTACTGATGGGCGACACGGTGGCACAGTGGTTAGCATTGATGCCTCACAGCGTCAGGGACCCAGGTTCAATTCCAGCCATGGGTCACTGTCTGTGTGGAGTCTGCATGTTCTCCCCATATCTGCGTGGGCTTCCTCCGGATGCTCCGGTTTCCTCCCACAGTCTGAAAGGTGTGCTGGTTAGGTGTATTGGCCATGCTAAATTCTCCCTCAGTGTGCCCGAACAGGCACTGGAGTGTGGCGACGAGGGAATTTTCACAGTAACTTTGTTGCACTATTAATGTAAGCCTACTTGTGACTAACAAATAAACTTTACTTTTGTTCCGCTGAAATTATTTGTATGAAACAGCCCAACATTGCAAACACTGGTTTGTGTTCAACGAACAATATTTTCTGGAGGGATTTGTTTTTTATTTTGAAAATCACAGGCTGCACAAGTTTAAGGTTTATTTATTAATGTTGCAAGTAGGCTAACATTAGCACTGCAATGAAGTTACTGTGAAAATCCCCTAGTTGCCACACTCCGGCGCCTGTTCAAGTACACTGATAAAGAATTTAGCATGACCAATGCACCTAACCAGCACGTCTTTCAGACTGTGGGAGGCAACGGGAGCACCCGGAGGAAACCCACGCAGACATGGGGAGAATGTGCAAACTCCACACAGACAGTGACCCAAGCCAGGAATCAAACCTGGGTCCCTGGCACTATGAGGCAGCAATGCTAACCACTGTGCCACCGTGCTGCCCATGTAGCAGTGAGTTCAGTGACAGAACAGCTTGTTGAAAATGACTGGACAATTGTAAAAACTAGAAGGATAGCAAATAAAGCTGTGTTTGGACCGAATTACTATAAGCAACGCACACTTCAACATCCAGCCTTACAGGAGATGCGAGATGCAGCCTGGCATCCACATTTTTTAAATGTCATTGTCACTATCATTGCTTGGGGGATTTTGCTTTGCGACATAGCTCCTTAAATAGTTTCCTCTGAAGTCTCCATTGAAAAGGTCAGCATGTTGACTATTTGGGCAAGTGCTCTTTGCCACACAGACTACATGGTAAAAACTCTTGCAGAGTGATTATATTACTCAGTTACCATCGGCCACATAGAGTCATAGACAGCATGGAAACAGACCCTTCAGCCCAACTTGTCTATGCCGCCCAGTTTTTACCATTAAGCTAGTCCCAATTGCCCGCATTTGGCCCATATCCCTCTATACCTATCTTACTCATGTAACCGTCTAAATGCTTTTTAAAAGACAAAATTGTACCCGCCCCTACTACTAAGACCTCTCACAGCTCATTCCAGACACTCACCATCCTCTGTGTGAAAAAATTGCCTCTCTGGACCTTTTGTATCTCTCCCCTCTCACCTTAAACCTACGCCCTCTAGTTTTAGACTCCCCTAACTTTGGGAAAGGATGTTGACTATCTACCTTATCTATGCCCCTCATTATTTTATAGGCCTCTATAAGATCACCCCTAAGCCTCCTACGCTCCAGGGAAAAAAGTCCCAGTCTATCCAGCCTCTCCTTATAACTCAAACCATCAAGTCCCCGGTCTATTCCTAGTAAATCTCTTCTACACTCTTTTGAGTTTAATAATATCCTTTCTATAATAGAGTGACCAGAACTGTACACAGTATTCCAAATGTGGTCTTACCAATGCCTTGTACAACTTCAACAGGGCGTCCCAACTCCTATATTCAATGTTCTGACCAATGAAACCAAGCATGCTGAATGCCTTCTTCACCACTCTGTCCACTTGTGATTCCACTTTCAAGGAGCTATGAACCTGTACTCCTAAATGTCTTTGTTCTATAACTCTTCTCAAAGCCCTACCATTAGCTGAGTAGATCCTGCCCTGATTCGATCTACCAAAATGCATCACCTCACATTTATCTGAATTAAACTCCAATTTAGTCCTGTCGCTCTCTGAGCTATGTTTCAGTAATAGCTATAATATCCCAGTCTCATGTACTCATCCATATCCTGAGTTCATCCGTCTTGCCCGTCAGGCTTCTTGCATTGGAGTAAATGCAGTTTAATCTATACTTCCCTTGCTCTCTGCCCTGCTCTTGCCTGACCCGTCTAGTACTCGGATTACTGACACGACCTTTACTATTTAATGTGTTCTCTTTAACTTCTGTGCTGCCCTCACATTGTTCAATCCACTTGGTTAACTCCCATCAGCAATGATTTTCACCAAGTTAACTTGATGCTGTGATGTTAGTGTACCTTTAAGAAATGTTTTTTTTAAATCATGTTCTCTGCAGTTGTAAGTAGACCTTCTCATTGCTGCCGGGCCGTCTGCTAGAAGTCCTTTTATTGCTACTTCAATGGCATAAATGGGGTTTTGTTTATTTTTACTATGGGCCTCAGGTACTTTCTGGGATTAGTTTTATGACTCTGCATTGTTAGGAGAAAGACTGGCTGGCAGGCCATGTGTTTTGGACAGTTTTCTTTATATAGTGAATTCAAGGTTTCACTTTTAATTTGGCTGGCTTCAGGTTAGTTTAAAAGGGAGTGGGCATCAGACTGAAAACAGTGTTCCTCTCTCTCTCCCTGGTATTGGAAATTCTGCTGGTTAGCTGAAAGCAAGGCTTTTTGGCATCCTGGAGTGGAAAATGCGCTGCTGCTGATTGGCCTGCCTAGTGTCTCTGTCTCTCCCTGGTGTTTTGAGAAGCTGTTTTGACTTCAAACTGTTCTGGGTGTACACAGAGGGCTGCTAGAAGTTGCAAGGCTGAGAAGCCAGGGTTTCAATTCTCCAACCAAAGGGCTCAGTATCACATGAGCATTAGTCTTTACTGTGTTAAACCTGTGGAAAGGGTTTTGTCTATGGGAAGTTTTGTTTGATTGGGACAGTTTAGATATATTTGTTAAGGGTTATAAATTATCCCTTTGGTTTGTTGGTTTGTTTTTGATCGTAATTGATAAAAGTTTTGTTAATTTTTTTTATATACATGTTAACTGTATTCTTAAATAAACTTTGTTTGATAAAAGCTCCCTAGTGGATCATTTGAATCATACCTGAAGTGAAATATATCATGCTTATCCTAGCCAAATTCAAAGTGCAAAACTTATTATCCAAGCGGGCTTCATAAAACACTGTGGAGTTTCTGACCTGAATTATAATAATCCCTACAAAGACATCTTCAAACACATTAAATACTCAAACCCTAACTATTGCAGCAAAGATTCTCATTGAGGTTGTTTACCACGTGCAGTTTAGCAGCTCCAAGATGTGGCTGGCTGGGAAATAAGTGTTCCTGTTCCATTAGATAATATTAAGCTACATATACCTTTGTCTGATGTGCAGGGTGAGGAGTTTAAAGGGAAGTTTATTCAGGCAAAGGGAGGTCCTTCAATTCTCCAGGGGTCCTCAGTGACAGTTGTGACATGACTACACCACCTCGGCACCCACATCCACAGTAAGTCTGCCTGTACTTCGGAAACTTTTTTTACTCCATTCTTAAAGTCAATGCGCAGAGCGGAACGGGCAGATCCGAATCCATCTCCTTGCTTGCTCCAAAAACCAAATTCAAATTGAATCCAATTCATGGTCCCCAAGAGAGAGGCAAACAAGATCCAAGTTGACAAGAAAAGGCATTGCACCCCATCTTGGGCTTGATCTGACGTTTGACCTGAGCCACAATTAACTAATGTTCTCAGAGGGGCGGCACGGTGGCATAGTGGTTAGCATTGCTGCCTCACAGCGCCAGGGACCCGGGTTCGATTCCCAGCTTGGATCACTGTCTGTGTGGAGTCTACACGTTCTCCCCGTGCTTGTGTGGGTTTCCTCCAGGTGCCCCGGTTTCCTCCCACAGTCCGAAAGATGTGCTGGTTGGGTGAACAGACCCGGAATGTGGCGACTAGGGGAATTTCACAGTAACTTCATTGCATTGTTAATGTAAGCCTTACTTGTGACTAATAATTAAACTTCAGAGATTTTGTCAAATCGAATGAATTAACATTGACATCGGATAAACAAAAGCCAACCTGTGGCCCACTGAATCTGACACTTATCCAACTGTGGTTTCAAACTCCATAAAGCACAAGCAAAAGTTTGAGTGTTATTTAATCATTTGTGGATGTTGGATAAATATTGTTCTTGACAATTCCCTGATGTGAAGCTTGCGCTCCAAAAAGATCACAGAATCATAGAATCCCGACAATGCAGAAGGGGCCATTTGGCCAATCAAGCTTGCACTGGCAACAATCCTACCCAGGCCCTACTCCCATGTATTTTACCCCGCTAATCCCCCTGACACTTAAGAGGAATTTAGCATGGCCAATCCACCTAACCCGCACATCTTTGGAGTGTGGGAGAAAATTGGAGCACCCGGAGGAAACCCACGCAGACACGGGGAGAAGGTCGGTGCCAGAGATGAAGCAGGTCAGTGCCACATTCAGCATACCAATGGGTTACTGCAGACTAAATAAAACTCTGTTTACTCTCCCTATGTTTTAACCTGATGTCAGATCAGTGACAACGATTGTAACAATGGGAAATTTTATTACCCACACCCGCGGGGTGGCTCAAATTCAGACTTTTCCAAATGACTCTGAATTTTGGTGAGCTCTCCCATTCCATCAGTCTTAGCTGGATTCAAACTCAGAGTTGCTGACAAGGTTCTGTTGCATTTTAAAACTGAACGCTGTTGGACAGTCATGTGACTGTCGAATTTGGCACATTTTATATAGTTTCTCGCAACATAAGTATTGTGGGTGGGAAGCTGTGATACACAAGGTAATGGTAGAAAATTGAGTGATTTAGAACAAAGAGAACAAAGAAAATTACAGCACAGGAACAGGCCCTTCAGCCCTCCCAAGCCTGCACCAACCATGCTGCTTTTGTGAACTAAAACCCCCTACCCTTCTGGGGACCATATCCCTCTATTCCCATCCTATTCATGTATTTGTCAAGGCGCCCCTTAAAAGTCACTATCATATCTGCTTCCACTACCTCCCCCAGCAGCGAGTTCCAGGCAACCACCACCCTCTGTGTAATAAACTTGCCTCGTACATCTCCTTTAAACCTTGCCCCTCGCACCTTAAACTTATGCCCCCTAGTAATTGACTCTTCCACTCTGGGAAAAAGCTTCTGACTATCCACTCTGTCCATGCCCCTCATAATCTTGTAAATTTCTATCAGGTCACCCCTCAACCTCTGTCGTTCCAGTGAGAACAAACCAAGTTTCTCCAACCTCTCTTCATAGCTAATGCCCTCCATACCAGGCAACATCCTGGTAAACCCTCTCCAAAGCCTCCACATCCATGGAAGTCTACATAGAAGATTTGCTACAGATGTCAGGTCGAGCTAATATCACTTGTGTCAGTGACAGCATCATCATGCTACAAATCGCAGTTAGAACACAGAACATCCTCCCCGTATCTGCGTGGGTTTCCTCCGGGTGCTCCGGTTTCCTCCAACAGTCAAAAGATGTGCGGATTAGGTGGATTGGCCATGATAAATTGCCTCTCAGTGTCAGCGAGATTTGCAGGGTAAATACATGGGGTTACGGGTGTAAGACCTGGGTGGGATTGCTGTCAGTGCAGGCTCAATGGTCCGAACGGCCTCTTCTGCAGTGTAGGGATTCTTTGATTCTATAGCTGTATTCGTAAAAACAATATACAACACGTTTCTCCAATGTCTGTTTTGGAAAAAGCTGCTACCTGTTGTTCTCAAACATACCATTTGCAAAACCTCATCATGCAGCCAGTCTAAAGCATGTGGAAAGCTTCAGACAGCTGCTCTGGCACTGTATAACGTTGGTCCCAGATATTCCAGTCTCCACAGAGTTGGATATTGTACACACGACCCCGCAGAATCCCACCACGCTGACCTCCACAGGAATTTGAATTTCCAATGGACAAACCCTCTGCTCCCAGGACCCTCTGCGTATGTCTCCAACTCTGAATGAGAGTTGGCAACTTTGCATAGTTCAATGGGGCTTACCAGAATAGTTACTCAAGAAACGTTAGACAGAAAAATCCTAGGAAACATCGAAACATAGAAACCAGAAGCAGGAGTAGGCCATTCGGCCCTTCGAGTCTGCTCCACCATTCATTATGATCATAGCTGATCATTAAATTATATAACTTGATCCTCCCCCCACTTCTCCCCTATCCCATGATCCCTTTAGCCCCAAAAGCTACGTCTAATTTGTTCTCGAAATCACACAACATTTTGGCCTCAGCTATTTTCTGTGGTCATGAATTCCACACATTCACCACCCTCTGGGTGAATAAGTTTCTCCTCACCTCAGTTCTAAAAGGTTTACCCCTTATCCTCAAACTATGACCCCCTAGTTCTGGACTCCCCCTCCCATTGGGAACATTCTTTCTGAATCTACCCTGTCTAACCCTGGTAGAATTTTATAAGTTTCTATGAGATCCCCTCTCACTCTTCTAAATTCCCGTGAATTTAATCCTAACCGACTTAGTCTCTCCTCATATGACAGACCTGCCATCCTAGGAACTAGCCTGGTAAACATTCACTGTACTCCCTTGATAGCAAGGACTGGAACTGAGCCTCTCCCATCCCATCACTCACACTGACCCCTCCCGACACAACCACCCACCCCCGAACCTGACCCAACAACTCCGACCAGACTTGACTACCCCCAACACCTGGTTAGGTCCGACCAGACCTGAGTACCCCTCCCAATCTGACTCACCTACCATAGTATGTACCTGCCACCTCACCCACCTGCCACCTCAGGTGGGTCTGCCTTCTCCGCCCGTCCCCCTCCTCCGCTCCCCCTCAAGCGCTGCGATGGAGTATTTTGCCATTCACATTTCTGGGACAGCCAGGCTTGGAAGTCCCAGCAGGAAATGTGGAGCAGCATCTTGGTGTGGGAAAGTTTGATCAGGACAGCAAACCACCGTGAAATACCTGGGCCGCTGTGTTGTTTCCATCAAAGTGCCGAATATTTTGTTCAGGTGCTGCCTGACCGAGGCTGGGACACAAGGTGGAACCTTTTCTGCATTAGAAGGGAACACATACCTTGAAAAATAACAGATTATAACCCAAGCCCCATGATCCCTTTAGCCCCAAGAGCTATATCTAATTTGTTCTTGAAATCAGACAACATTTTGGCCTCAACTACATTCTGTCATAGAGAATTCCACACATTCACCACCCTCTGGGTGAAGAAGTTTCTCCTCACATTAGTCCTAAAAGGTTCACCCCGTTATCCTCAAACTATGACCCCTCGTTCTGGACTCTCCCATCATGGGGAACATTCTTTCTGAATCTACCCTGTCTAACCCTGTTTGAATTTTATAAGCTCCTATGAGATTCCCTCTCACTCCAGATGAAGTTGTGACTGAACATCGGGACACAACATGCATTTCACATCATTTGCTGAATATTGGAAGGGCCAATGGTCGCCTGTGGCATATAAATATTATTTTAAAAAATCAACTAACCAGGCTATTTGTTGAAGGGATTCTCTGGCAAACTCTGTGCAGTAGACACTACCCTCCTCTCTCTTCTCTGATTTTGTTGAATAGTTCCTCTAAATCAATCAGCATTTGGTCTCAGTAATTCTGTCACATCCGATAAAGTGAAGGCCGCTTCCAGTTTGTAATCTCGCCTTAATCACAATTCGAAGAGTGAGCCTCTGTATCGATCACATCAACAGCGTGGGAACTCTAATCTGCTGCAAACAGGCATCAGCACCGCTCAGTGCATTGGACACATGCTCAATTACCCGGATAGTCTAATGGTGGAGGCGGGATGCCTCACATCCTTTAAAAAGTGCCTGGATGAGTAGTTGGCACGCCATAACATTCAAGGCTATTGGGCCAAGTGCTGGCAAATGGGATTCGGTGGGCAGGTCAGGGCATTTCATGCATCGGTGCAGACTCGATGGGCCAAAGGGCCTCTTCTGCACTGAAGTATTCTGTGATTCTGTGATTTAGAAATCCAAAAGAGTGAACCCACTTAAGGATTTTCCATCTATTCATAGTCTGTACTTGGTGGGGAGAAAGATTTCTTCCCTTTGGAACTGGTGTGTCTGTGGAAGAAGAGGCCTGACTGTTGATTGGCTGGCCTTATCAGATTGCTTCTCAATATAATATCGCACCAAGAAAAATCAATAAATTCCAGATAAAGACGCGCTGGGGGCGGTTTTCCAGCCTTGCCGTGCCTGGCACAGATCACATCGATCCTGGAAAATAGGCCTAAAAACGGGTTCCACACCCCGCACTAAAAGGTTTACAATCATCCCCAGTCCCTTTCGAATGGGATTGTGTCCAGAAAGGGCTCAAGGCCGATTAGCATGTTTAAATTAGCATTTAAATTTGCTTAACCTGTTCAGTGCCGGATTCTCCCAGCTCCAGGGTTCGTCTGACCCGCAGGCGCAGCACGAGCCCAGTGAGAATCGCTCCTGGCTTCAACGAGTGGAGACCAGGCGTGATGGCCACGCCGGGGGGTTCGGAGGCCAATGATGCCCTCAGATGGTTGGGGATATGGCTGGGCAGTGCCCATCAGGCAGCGTCCACCTGACACCCTGTGTACAGGGGCTGTGCCAAGGGAGGGTGGCCTGAATGGGTGTGGGGCCTGAGCGGGATATATGATGGTGGGGGGGGTCAGGAATGGGGGGTCATGAAGGGGGGCATGCCCGGGGTCAGGAAAGGGGGGAGTATGTTGAGGGTTATGAAGGGAGGGGCATGCTGAGAGTCATGAACGGGGATCCACTGGAAGGGCCCCAATGAGTCGGGGCGGGAGTGGAGAAACAGGCCACTTATTAATCAAGAACCTATCAGAGATAGATAGGTTCTTGATTAATAAGGGGATCAGGGGTTATGGGGAAAAGGCAGGAGAATGGGGATGAGAAAAATATCAGACATGATTGAATAGCGGAGCAGACTCAATGGGCCGAGTGGCCTAATTTTGCTCCTATGTCTTATGGTCTTATGATTGGGGGGGGGGAGGGTGGGGGGGCTCCCGATGTCCGTGGGGAAAGGGGGTCTCCCAGTGTGCTGTGGGACCAGGGCGCCCTTTCAGAACAGCGCCCAATCACTTTGCAGCCAGGCTCACCGGCATATTTAAGCCCCGCCCCTCCCAGGACCGGCACGCGACTCACCGCTCTCCCTGGAAATGACTAAGTGTGGGATGGTTGTGGTCCGGTCGGTGCCAGCCAGACCAGCGTGGATCACTCCGGCTTCCTCGCCGTTATGACACTTTGTGACCACTCTTGTTTCGTAATCCTTATTTGAAAATGTCAAGGAGCAAATGACTTGTCCGCCAACATCGCTTTTCCTCCCGAGTCATGTGGATGTTTGTAAAACACAATTTGGGCAAGCAACGTAATAAAATAATCCCAGCTCGCAAAATCCAGGGATAAGGAAAGAGAATGCGACCCTTCCCCTCCTTCCTCGAGTTCCCCCTCTATCCATAAGACCATAAGATACAGGAGCAGAATTAGACCACTCGGCCCATCGAGTCTGCTCTGCATTCAATCATGGCTGATATGATTCTCATCCCCATTCTCCTGCCTTCTCCCTATAACCCCTGATCCCCTTATTGATGAAGAACCTATCTATCTCTGTCTTAAAGACACTCAATGAGCTGGCCCTCCACAGCCCATCCACTCCACAGAAAAGCATCTTCATGCAGGTTTAGTGTGGAAGAGTGGAACAGAAACTGAAAACGTGACCAATGCACTGGCCTCACTGCTAAAGACACCTGCAAATATGCAACATAAGAACATAAGAACTAGGAGCAGGAGTAGGCCATCTAGCCCCTCAAGCCTGCTCCGCCATTCAATAAGATCATGGCTGATCTGATAGTGGGTTCAGTTCCACTTACCCGCCCGCTCCCCATAACCCTTAATTCCCTTAATGGTTAAAAATCTATCTATCTGTGACTTAAACACATTTAACGAGGTAGCCTCTACTGCTTCATTGGGCAGAGAATTCCAAAGATTCACTACCCTCTGGGAGAAGAAGTTCCTCCTCAACTCTGTTCTAAATTGACTTCCCCGTATTTTGAGGATATGCCCCCTAGTTCTTGTTTCCATTCTAAGTGGAAATAACCTCGCTGCTTCTACCCTGTCTATCCCCTTCAAAATCTTATATGTCTCTATGAGATCTCCCCTCAACCTTCTAAACTCCAATGAGTACAGGCCCAGTCTACTCAATCTCTCCTCATAAGCTAACCCCCTCATCTCCGGAATCAACCTGGTGAACCTTCTCTGTACTCCCTCCAAAGTTAATATATCCTTTCTTAAATAAGGGGACCAAAATTGTACACAGTACTCTAGGTGCGGCCTCACCAGTACCCTGTACAGTTGCAGCATGACATCCCTGCTTTTATACTCCATCCCTCTCGCGATAAAGGCCAACATTCCATTTGCCTTCTTGGTTACCTGCTGCACCTGCAAACTGAGTTTTTGTGATTCATGCACAAGGACCCCCAGGTCCCTCTGCACAGTAGCATGTTTAATTTTTCACTGTTTAAATAATAGTCCATTTTACTATTATTCCTTCCAAAGTGGATAACCTCACACTTACCAACATTATACTCCATCTGCCAGATCCTCGCCCACTCACTTAGTTTATCCAAATCTCTCTGCAGACTCTCTGTGTCCTCCACGCAATTTGCTTCCCCACTCATCTTTGTGTCATCCGCAAACTTTGTTACCCTACACTCGGTCCCCTCCTCCAGATAATCTATGTATATGGTAAATAGTTGAGGCCCCAGCACCGATCCTTGCGGCACGCCACTAGTCACTGATTGCCAACCGGAAAAGTACCCATTTATTCCGACTCTCTGCTTTCTGTTAAATAGCCAATCCTCAATCCACGCTAACACTTTACCCCCAACTCCGTGTACCTTTATCTTATGCAGCAACCTTTTGTGAGGCACCTTATCGAATGCCTTCTGGAAATCTAAATACACCACATCCACCAGCAACGACTTAGTTGGGGGAGGGATGGGGCTGTGAGGAGAATTTTATAGAGAGAAAGACTAGGATGAAATTTCTACACAGAAGTAGATATTATTTTGATTATCATGCAGATTATATAGTCTTTAATTGTTCTATACTCCTCCTTGCCATTTGCCTCCTGAACTATCAGTATACATTCAGATGTACAGCAATGTTCTGGTGCATCATTAAACAGGAAGAATATTCATTTAGTCACATACAATTGATTGGACTGCTACACAGCTGTTGTGAGGAAACCAGTTTGAATTCTAAGCAGCAGATCCCAAACTGTCCTAAAAGGACGTCCAGACACTGTGTTTGCTACCTTAGAAACCGAGACACGTACGCCGTTCTTCCTAAAAACTGAAGCACTTCTGCACCAAAGTAACAAATTGATTTAATATGTAACAGGATGTAAAGCGAACAGAGGGAAAATCATGACTAAGCCCGATGAATTGTGACTTACAGGAACGGCAATGCTGACAAATCTCAGAAAATTCCACTTGTAATAACTGAATGAGCCTTCTTAATGAAGCAAAAATCCCCAATACAGATGGATAGATTAATAGAGTGTGGCCCTAAAACACTGGTAACATCTCTGAGCTCTCTCTTGACTTTTAGTTCCCACAAACCAGAGTGACCCAGACATCGGCCACTGCTGAATCATAGAATCCCTACAGTGCAGAAGGAGGCCATTCGGCCCATCGAGTCTGCACCAACCACAATCCCACCCAGGCCCTATCCCTATAAACCCATGCATTTACCCTAGCTAGTCCCCCTGACAATAAGGGGCAATTTAGCATGGCCAGTCCACCTAACCCGCACATCTTTGGAGTGTGGGAGGAAACCGGAGCACCCGGAGGAAACCCACACAAACACAGGGAGAACGTGCAGACTCTGCCCAAGCCAGGAATTGAACCCAGGTGTCTGGTGTTGTGAGGCAGCAGCGCTAACCACTGCTCCACCGTGCCAAAGTCAAAGTGGAGAATGTGGGCAATGATCCCACTACCCCTCGCTAGATTCAACATTCGACTAGAGTTTCCAACTGAGGCCTTCGGTGCTTAATGATCTTATAGACCCTGATGCCGTGGACATTCCACCGAGGATGTGGAATGCTGATGTAGGCCAGGGGCCTGGAATTCTGGCTAGTTTCTGCTCCCTCCAGTCCCCAAGCAGCTGCCCACCTTGGGTAATTCCAGGGGATGAGGTCGGGAAAAACACTCCGTAACACAACAGCATCCATCTCCAAAGGCTTGTATTTGGAAAATCTAACCTCTGTGCCGAATTGGCTTTGCACCCTCTCTATAACTTCAGCAGACCAAATGAGAGCCCTGCTCATGGAATGCATGCTAGTCATCAACGCTGAATATTTAATTATACTTGTTCCCAAAGCTGAACTCCCTTCGTTATATAGCTCTGCTCTGCCTTCCTTGTCAACTCAAGAGGAAGGCATAGCAGAGCTACAGGGAGAAGGCGAGGTGTGGCTTGAGGGGGCATTGCTCCCTCAGAGAACCAGCAAAGACACACCAGGCCAAATGGTCTTACAAAACAAAGAACAAAAAACAGTATAGCACAGGAACAGTATAGCACTTTGGCCCTCCAAGCCTACACCGATCACTTTGTCCAATCTAGACCAATCGCTTGTATCTCTCTATTGCCCGCCTGTTCATGTGTCTATCCAAATAAGTCTTAAATGTTGCTAATGTATCTGCCTCAACCACCTCACTTGGCAATACATTCCAAGCCCCCACCATCCTCTGGGTAAAAACTTCCCCCGCACATCTCCACTGAATCTTTCCCCCTACATTGAACTTATGCCCCCTTGTAATTGTCATTTCTGCCCTGGGAAAAAGTTTCCAACTGTTCACCCTATCTACACCCCTCATAATTTTATGAACTTCTATCAGGTTGCCACTCAGCCTCCGTCTTTCCAGGGAGAACAATCCCAGTTTATTCAATCTCTCCTTAGAATCATAGAATCCCTACAGTGCATAAAGAGGCCATTCGGTCCATCAAGTCTGCTCCAACCACAATCCCACCCAGGCCCTAATCTCGTAACCCCACATATTTACCCTGCTAATCCCCCTGACAGTAGGGTCAATTTAACATGGCCATTCAACCTAACCCACACATCTTTGGACTGTGGGAGGGAACCAGAGGAAACCCAAGCAGACCCGGGGAGAACATGCAAACTCCACACAGACAGTGACCCAAGGCCGGAATTGAACCCAGGTCCCTGGCGCTGTGAGGCGGCAGTGCTAACCACTGTGCCACCCAATTCATTGGGTCTTCTTGCATGCTGTAACCATTTGATGATTCTTCGATTACGGAGCTACGATCCCTTGCCTATTCCTAGACATGGATAGTGTAATTCATTTCCTTCTCCTTCTCCAAAGGAAATAACTATTCTCTACAGATAAGAGAAGAGAATCAGTGATCCCTGTGGAAATTACAGCAAGGCTGCAGCGTCGCTGATACTATCACAAGTACTCTTGTCATCATTAGACACGAAAGCACTTAAACCAAAATAACATCAGTTCCCGAGGTCATCACAGTGGGATTTTTAGATCCCGACACTTTCCTGTGTACAATCTCGCGAACAAATGAGTTGGACCAAGTCTTCTGCAATCCGTCATGCAGTTAGTCTTGTCTGAAATCGAGAGAAATCAACTCTAAAAATAGGGAAATGTTTCCTTTGAGCAGGGCAAAACAAAATCCAAATGGTTTAGTCTGAAAAATAATTAGCTGGTTTAAGAATGAGGCGCCAGGTTGCAATCCCTGTTGCGGATCTCCAGCATTATCCCAGTCACCTGGTGTTCGAACCCTGCAAGGCACCGTCCAGTCTGCTGCTCTAACGGTGAAATTCTAATTCAGAACCAATATACAATCATTCATTTCAAATCATGTTTCTGTTGAGTTTGCCACATTTCTCCAAGCAGTTTGTGTTTTCACTCCGATGGATGCAATGGGGCGAATTTTCCCGTTCCGCCCGCCACGGGAATCGTGGAAGGTGAGGTTCGGACCATGGAAAAGTCCGTTGACCTCGGGCGGGATTTTCCAGTTTCAGGGCGAGCGCAGCCATAAGGCAGGATTTTCCAGCCGCATGCACCCCAAGACAGGAAATTCCCACCCGAGACTTTTAAATAGCCCACCGAATTTTCTGTCTCATCCGCTACGATTCCCGCGGCGGGCAAGACGGGAAATTTTCAGCCCATCAGTTAGTTGCATTTTGATCTTTGAAAGATAGGCATTACAAAAAAGGAAAGACTTGCATTGATGTAAAACTTCTCGCAACTGCTGGACATTTCAAAATACTTTACAACCAATGAAGCACTTTTTGAAATATTCACTGTTGCAATACAGGAAACACAGCAGCCAATTTGTGCACAGCAAGCTCCCACAAACAGCAATGTCATTATCATAGAATCATAGAATCCCTACAGTGCAGAAGGAGGCCATTCAGCCCATCAAGCCTGCACCCACAACAATCCCACTCAGGTCCTATCCCGGTAACTCCATGTATTTACCTTGCTAGCCCCCCTGACATTAAGGGGCAATTTAGCATGGCCAATCCACCTAACCCGCACATCTTTGGACTACGGGAGGAATGATGTGGAGATGCCGGCGTTGGACTGGGGTAAGCACAGTAAGAAGTCTCACAACACCAGGTTAAAGTCCAACAGGTTTATTTGGTAGCAAATACCATAAGCTTTCGGAGTGCTGCCCCTTCGTCAGATGGAGTGAAAATCTGATTTTCACTCCATCTGACGAAGGGGCAGCGCTCCGAAAGCTTATGGTATTTGCTACCAAATATACCTGTTGGACTTTAACCTGGTGTTGTGAGACTTCTTACTACGGGAGGAAACCAGAGGACCCGGAGGAAACCCACGCAGACACGGAGAGGAAGTGCAAACTCCACACAGTGACCCAAGGCCAGAATTGAACCCGGATCCCTGGCACTGTGAGGCAGCAGTGCTCACCCACTGTGCCACACTTGGTTGGCCAACAGCAAGCTGCCCTTGCCCCTGTGAAACACACTGCGGACTGGGGAGGGGATGGCACAGATAAGATTCTCCCCCCCCCCCCCCCCGCCAAGCTTAGTCCCCGCCTGTTATTGAAAAATTGCCCTTGGATTCAGAAAAATAATTATCAAGTGTAATGAAGAGTCTGTAATCGCTTGTAAAAGTAAGGGCAAAGCACTTTCTTTCCCTTGCTTTGAACTGGCGACACTTACTCCATGCTCAGTAAGCGAGAGGCACTACTAAAGACTATAATGAAACCACTGAAGCAGGAAAATGAAATGGTGATATGATCAGTGCCACTAACAGACACAGACATCCTAGACAAGGTGAGATCAATTACTGAATAAAGTCTTTTTTTCTCTGACTCAGTGAGGCGAAAGGAATCTCTGAGCTGCTTGAATGAATTCAGAGCAAAACGCAGCAGTGCCCCTGCAGTCAGCTGAAGCAGGCGTGTGAGAAAATTAGCAACAACAAAAAATAAACAAGTCCCATTTATTTTGAACCACATTTAAAACCGTGGCAACTTCATTTTATGCCGTGCCTCTTGTTACTAAAAGGAATAAAGCAGCGCCATACACCATTCATTGTCTCAGCTTGGACTCCCGTGACAAAGCAAACAGGGAGGTTAGGTTGGTCCTACCAGGACACAACAGGCCAAAATAAACTGGGCTTGCAGCCTTTAAACCCCCTGCGGAGGGAAGCAAACCGAACGCCAGGCCTCTCAGTGTGCGGCAGCCTTTCATCCTCCAGCCTTGAGGAATTCATCTCCAATAGCAGTGCTCTATAGGGCAGGGTACACAGTGGAGCGCAAACGATGGGGGACAATGAACTAGCAGCAGCTGCGGGACATAAAATTACTATTGCATGATGCATGTGAGCTGCTAAAAGCATTCGCGTTCAGACGCAAGTCCTTCAAAAATACGGAAAGGAACATTTCAATCACGATTCTCATCTAAAGCCTGGCCGGAGGTCCCTGATGTGAAAAACCCTGTAGAATTGATGCTGTAATTTGTCAATATTGAATTAGGAGGACTGTCAGGAATATGCACTGGCCCCTCGGCAAGAGAATGAACAATCACAAAAAGACCACTGCCTTTGTTGTAATCATTCTCTGTACAGTATTTCTTGCTGAGGGGGGCAAATGGTGATGTGTTTGATTTGATTTATTACTGTCACATGTACTGGGATACAGTGCAAAATATTGTTTCTTACGCACTATACAGACAAAACATAAAATACATAGAGGAGAAAGAAAGGATAGGGTACAGAATATAATGTTGCAGTTACAGGTAGGGTGAAAAGAAAGAACAGCTTAATATATGATAGGTCCATTCAAAAGTTTGAAGACAGCAGGGAAGAAGCTGCTCTTGAGTCGGTTGGTACGTGTTTTCAGACTTTTGTGCCTTTTTCCCGACGGACAAAGGTGGAAGAGAGAATGTGCGTGGGATCCTTGACTTTGCTGGCTGCTTTCCCAAGGTAGCGGGAAGCGTAGTTAGGGAAGGCGATGGCCTAGTGGTATTATCACTATTCATCTAGAAACTCAGCTAACGTCCTGGGGACCAGGATCCGAATCTTGCCATGGCAGATGGTAGAATTTGAATTCAATAAAAACAATATTTGGAATTAAGAATCTACTGATGACCATGAAGCCATTGTCGATTGTCGGAAAAACCCATCTGGTTCATTAATTGTCCTTTAGGGAAGGAAATCTGCCATCCTTACCTGGTCTGGCCGACAACTGACTCCAAAGTCACAGCAATTCTCTTAACTGCCCTCGGGCAACTAGGGACGGGCAATAAATGCTGGCCAGCCAGCGACGCCCATGTCCCACAAATGAATAAAAAATAAGACGGAGTCAATGGATGAGAGATAGTGTGTATAATTATCATGTCAGTGGACCAGCAACACAGAGACCCAGGCTAATGCTCTGATGACGTGGGTTCAAATCCCACCATGGCAGCTGGTGGAATTTAAATTTAATTGATCAATCTGGAATTAAAAGCCAGTCTCAGTTCTAGAGATCACAAAACCATTGTTGTAAAAACCTATCTGGTTCACTAATGTCCTCACCTGGTCTACACAGGACTGTAGACCAACAGGGTGACAACATTTCTGCCCCCTGAAATTCATGGCAAATCACCAGCCCTTCACTCTTCTATCTTCTTGTATAATATTGGGTCTTGTATAGCCTGCTCTCTGTCTGCTTCAGAATGTGTTGTTCCAACAAACTATCCTGAACACATTCCGAAAACCTCTAATCTGACCTGCCCTATGCCCATTTGCAAGTACCTTGGGTAATAAACCAGATTATAATCTTTGAGTTCTGCTTCTTAATCTGGTGTCCTAGTACTGACTCTGTAGAACCTCCTTCCTCATCCTGCCTCTGTCACTGGTTCCTGCATGGACCATGATGACTGGATCTTCCCCCTCCCACTGTAAGTTCTTCTCCAGCCCTGAGCAGATGTCCCAAACCCTGTCACCGGGCAGGCAACACAGCCACCTGAACTCTCCTTCCCAGCTGCAAAGAACTGTGTCAATCCCCCTCACTATACTGTCCTCGATTACTGCAACATTTCTTTTTGCTCCCATCACTTGAATGGCTTCCTGTCACACGGTGTCGTGATCAGCTGGCTTATCCACCCTGCAGCCCCCACTCCCATCCAAACAAGCTGCAAGAACCTCAAGCCTATCAGACAATGGCAGAGACTGAGGCCCCTGCCCATTATTCGTAGTCAGACCCTTCTGTCCCCTGACCACTGACCAAATCAGAGACCCTATCCTGAGGGGTGTGACCGCCTCCTGGTACAAAGTGCCCAGATAGCTTTCCCCCTCCCTGATGAGTCACAGTGTCTGCAGCTCAGCCTCCAGCTCAATGACTCTGAGCTGAATCTCCTCGATCCTCAAACACTTTCTGCGGACTTGTTGCCTTGGATAACACTGGCATCCGAGAACTCCCTCATGCTACTGCCTTGACACATCACCCGGCCTGCCATTCTTAATGTGTTTTAATTATCTACTTAATTATCTTATTCAATTATTTATTTTTCCTTTTTATGTACTTTATTAACCTTATCACCAGTTCCTGTGCTATTAGGAACCTTAGGAATAGAATAGACCATAACAACTTAACTGATACTCACCAGATACACACCAAACAGGTCTTCCCCAACCAATCAAATTGCTTCTTTGACGTGATAGTATTTGTTTTTTGTACTCTTCTTTTGAACTCAGGGTCAGTTCCGAGCAGCTGACTCCGTCTGCCAGATAAAAGTAGGCCTCAAGCCCAAGTCCTCATTTATATCTTTCCTCTCCGGACTGGTTCCTCACAGGTCCACTGTCTCCCTGACTCCCAGATAAATGTAGGCCTCGACCCTCGGTCCCGATTTGCACCCTCCCGCACCAGACTGGTTCTTTGCAGGTTTTTTTTTATTTATTCGTGGGACATGGGTGTCGCTGGCTGGCCAGCATTTATTGCTCGTTCCTAGTCACTCTTGAGAAGGTGGTGGTAAGCTGCCTTCTTGAATTGCTGCAGTCCAAATGCTGTGGGTTGACCCACAATGCCGTTAGGGAGGGAATTCTAGGAATTTTGACCCAGTAACTGCGAAGGAACGGTGATATATTTCCAAGTCAGGATGGTGAGTGGCTTGGAGGGGAACTTGCAGGTGGTGGTGTTCCCATTTATCTGCTGCCCTTGTCCTTCGAGATGGAAGCAGTCGTGGGTTTGGAAGGTGCTGTCTAAGGATCTTTGGTGAATTGCTGCAGTGCATCTTGTAGATAGTACACACTGCTGCTACTGAGCGTCGGTGGTGGAGGGAGTGGATGTTTGTGGATGTGGTGCCAATCAAGTGGGCTGTTTTGTCCTCGATAGTGTGAAGCTTCTTGAGTGTTGTTGGAGCTGCACCCATCCAGGCAAGTGGGGAGTATTCCATCACACTCCTGACTTGTAGGTGGTGGACAGGCTTTGGGAAGTCAGGAGGTGAATTACTCACTGCAGTATTCCTAGTTCTGCTGTCTCTCCAGCTCCCAGGTCCCCACAAAAGAATAAACAAAAAGCAAAACTTGGTTGCCCGCTCACAATTTAATCTTCGAGGAGCCAGAGGGATCTGTCACGAGGGGAATGACCCAGAGATTGAGCAGTTTTAAGAATTAAGAGGTTGTGTTTCGAATATGGCATGATACAGTTTTCCCAGTTTCCCAATTGGTTGTGTTTTCCTGTTAACAGCGGGACCAGTGCAAATGGCACAACATGAGCCTCAGTAATAAACAGAGATCATTGTACCCAGGATGGAAAGAATTCAAAATCAACACAACTGAGCTAAGGAAAATAAAATTCTCATGCTTCTGCAAACAAATATGCAATGCAAGCATAAGTCGTGCTCTGATGGCACATTTAAGGAAACTGGCCCAAAGCCCAAGTTCAGTGAAGAATCTTCTAATGTTAAAAGACTTTTGGGTGTCCTGCATACTTTGTCCGAATGATTGTTCAGGCAGTGTATAATTCAGAATTTATTTCAATGTCAACTTCAATTTTGAGCTGTTAATGAATTTGTAACATGCAATAAAACATACAATGTGTCGGCAAAACAGCTCATAACTGGCCCCTGTACCAAGATATCTACATGACTGAATGGGAAGGTGATGGCCTCGTGGTATTCCTGCTCGACTATTAATGGTGGCACAGTGGTTAGCACTGCTGCCTGACAGTGCCAAGGACCCAGGTTCGATTCCCGGCTTTCTGTGTGGAGTTTGTTCCTTCTCGCCGTGTCTGGGTGGGTTTCCTCCGGGCGCTTCGGTTTCCTCCCACAGTCCAAAAGACGTGCTGGTTAGGTGCATTGGCCATGCTAAATTCTCCCTCAGTGTACCCGAATAGGTGCCGGAGTGTGGCGACTAGGGGATTTCACAGTAACTTCATTGCAGTGTTAATGTAATCCTACTTGTGACAATAATAAATAAACTTTAAGCTACTTTTAAAGCCTACGTTTCAAGGTACAGGTTTTTTAGTGCTAACTTTTTTAAGCAATGTTTTGTTCAGCTGCTTCTCCTATTCAATAAAAGCTCAAGTGTTGATATCATATTTGGGAAATATCTGTATTTTCTTTAGATAACTTGGCAGCTTTGGATAACTTTTCAGCAATTGTCTGTAAAATCTATGTTCTCAATTCAAGTGCATTGCTACTTAAACACTGATATTAAAGTTTATTTATTATTGTTAACAAGTAGGCTTACATTAACACTGCAATGAAGTTACTGTGAAAGTCCCCTAGTCGCCACACTCCCACACCTGTTCGGGTACACTGAGGAAGAATTTAGCATGGCCGACGCATCTAACCAGCATATCTTTCGGACTATGGGAGGAAACCGGAGCACCTGGAGGAAACCCACGCAGACACGGGGAGAACGTGCAGACTCCACACAGACAGTGCCCCAAGCCGTGAATCGAACCCAGGTCCCTGGCACTGTGAGGCAGCAGTGCTAACCACTTTGATTTGTGCTAAGGCTATGATCAAGGTATGTTTTCCATTGTGTGTGAGTCTCTTTTGTCTGTTTTCACCAATTATTATTTGGTTATACCAATTACCGTTGTGACAGTGTCACTTACGTGCAATCCCCGCTTAAATGACTTCAAGCCCTGATTTTGTCGTCAGCGATGAAGGAATGGCTTCAACATTCAGCTCGCTGACAGCTTTCCACAGCTTCCTGTTAACCGGTGTCTGTTTCAATACCATCTATAGGGGTTCAATAGTGTCCATCAGCTGGACTCTTCAACCAATTAGATTGAGGAATCCTCACTGAGCCACGCAGAGTCCAAACCAGCCAGTGTAAAGTCGGAAATATAAATTATATTTAAACCACGTTCACAACGCACGACAAATATTGGCTTAAAGCAGAGAGTTGAAAGAGAAGAACACAAAAACAACCTCCAATATTAACTAATTTCTGAGGAAAGGAGACCCCAAACTTGTAAAATATACTATTTTAGTGTCAGTAAGGTTGTTCGGTAATAATTATCATTTATCATGCTGTTTTAAAAACTCACTTACTCCAGAATGTACCAGCCTTAAAATTGTCCTCCTTTTACATGATGGTGCTGTGAGGCAGCAGTGCTAACCACTGTGCCATCATGTGTTCCGCACCCCCCCCCCCCCCCCCCCACCCACCTCCCCCCACCCCAGTAGATGAACATTCATGAGATTTCTTATCAGTCATAGCAAAGTTTTATTTTTTGACACGGGGTGCTCCGGATGTTAGCAAATTATGCCCAGGTTATGTTTATATTGCCAATGGGATCAGTCTGCAAAATGGAAGTGTTAATTATGGCTGACTATACAGACCTGAATAATCAGTTTGCCTGTTTTAAATGCTCCAGAACAATATAATGAGTGCAAAGTTAATCAAAATCAGTTCTCCTGCTCAAAGCGCTACCTTAGTCTGTGTTCTCTTTCCCCGACCAACTGGGCTGAAGCAGTAAGGAGGAAATCTCTATTATAGCTGCCAGACTAAAGGGTCAATTAATCTGCAGCCTTTGTGTCTCGTGACAGTCGCCTCAAAACAGGGCAAACTCTTCCATCCCGTGTATCACTTTGCAGCATTCACCAATCAGGATGGTGTACAGTCATCAAATTTATATGTAAATGGAGAGGGGGGAAATGCCTGGAATTTATATATATTTTCACACTTGGCACAAATGCACATTGTCTCCAACAATAATTGGATTCATTAGAGGAGGAATTTGAATCATTATCACAGCACAAAGCAAGTACATGCAAAAAATCAATGTGCAGCTCCTCATAATTGATGATGGGACAACGCGCATAATAACAGCTTCTGCTGCCTTAGTGGCCTGGAATTGCACAGCTCGGGGGTGTAATTACCAGCCAACATTATTCATTGTATTTCACACAAGAAATGCTCTTCCTTCCCTTCTCTTTCCTTGTACTCTCCAAGGTTAGGCAGTGCTGGGGTTCAATTCCACGGGTGTCAACCCCATCCTCCTGTAACTGAGATGAGTAACCACGCTTTTAGAGGACGGCACAGTGGCACAATGGTTAGCACTGCTGCCTCACAGCGCCAGGGACCCGGGTTCAATTCCCAGCTTGGGTCACTGTCTGTCTGGAGTTTGCACGTTCTCCTTGTGGGTTTCCTCCGGGTGCTCCAGTTTCCTTCCACAGTCCAAAGATGTGCAGGTTAGGTTGACTGGCTATGCTAAATTGGCCCTGGTGTCAGGGGGATTAGCAGGGTAAATACGTGGGGTTACAGGAATAGAGCCTGGTTGTGATTGTGGTCGGTGCAGACCCGATGGGCCGAATGGGTTTCTGCACTGTCGGGATTCGATAGATTCTATGCTTCATGTTCTGGTCTAGACACCGCGTGCGTCTTCAAAGTTAACTTTACACTTAAGTCCAGTTCACACTGAGAATGACAGCACAATGTGACATGCCGTCCTCTCCTGATCTGACTTACGTGTGAATCCAGAGACACAGCAATGTGGTTGACTCTCAACTGCCCTCTGAAATGACCTAACAAGCGATGCCCATGTCCCACGAATGAATTTTTTAAAAAGCCACTCGGTGAAATTTTGGCCTGCATTTTTGCCCTTAGTGCTGCCCTTTCAGAAAGCCCTCCGCAAAGATCTGACCGATCTGGTTAACATTGTTTTCCTCTTTTCCAATGGGAGCTCGAATCATAAAATCATAGAATCCCCACAGTGGAGAAGGAGGCTGTTCAGCCGATCGAGTCCCTGGGGCGGCACGGTAGCACAGTGGTTAGCACTGCTGCCTCACAGCGCCAGGGACCCGGGTTCGATTCCAGGCTTGAGTCACTGTCTGCGCGGAACTTGCACATTCTCCCCGTGTCTGCGTAGGTTTCCTCCGGGTGCTCTGGTTTCCTCCCACAGTCCAAAGATGTGCAGGTTAGGTGGATTGGCCATGCTAAATTACCCCTTAGTGTCAGAGGGACTAGCAATATGTGGGGTTACGGGAATAGGGTCTGGTTGGAAGGTGCAGACTCAATGGGCCGAATGGTCTCCTTTTGAACTGCAGAGATTCTACGTTCTATGAGTCTGCACCAACCCACCTGATCTGATGCTAAGTCAAGGAGCTCTCTTGGCATGTGGCAGCAGTGATGTCAGCAAGCAGGTTAAGTGACCAATCACACTGAAGTATTCACACAACAAACCAGGAAGTTAATAAAAACCCTTCACTTTGAATTTGAATTTTCAGACAGTGAAATAAATGATTGATTAGATCAAGAAAGCAGCTCAAATAAAGCTGAACAAACTTTTTTTTAAATTTGTGAAAGGTTAGATTTTCTTTTAAATTACGGCAGCACAGTAGCGCAGTGGTTAGCACCGCTACCTCATAGCGCCAGGGACCCAGGTTCAATTCCCGGCTTGGGTCACTTTCTGTGCGGAGTCTGCACCTTCTCGTCGTGTCTGCGCGGGTTTCCTCCGGGTGCTCCAGTTTCCTCCCATAGCCTGAAAGATGTGCTAGTTAGGTGGATTGGCCACGCTAAATTCTCCCTCAGTGTACCCGAACAGGCACCGGAATGTGGCGACTCGGGGATTTTCACAGTAACTTCATTGCAGTGTTGATGTAAGCCTACTTGTGACACTGATAAAAATAAACTGAGAAACTTTAGAGAATTTTGATGTTCCATGAGTATAAAATTAGCTTTTCAAGACCAGTGAGGGTGTTTAGCCATAATTATGAAGATAATACAATATTACAAACCTATTTACAACTTATTCATCTCAATCAACGTTTTCAACAGTCTTTTTGGTGAGACTAGCAACATAAGTGTGGAAATTCTTGTCAATTCAATGATTTCCATGACTGTAGGATGAGGGTGCCTTGACAGCGCACCCCTTATAGAAACGTGGAACGATTGTGGCAATTTTGGGATTCTGGATTATTCTGCGCACACATGGAGTGGGATTTTCGGGCCGCGTTCACCCCAAAACCGGAAAATTTCGCCCGACCTTTGCATGGTCCGCCCCCTACCCGCTGCGATTCCTGTGGCGGGCAGGACGGAAAAATTCCTCCCCCTGCACTCCAGATGTTGCTGTCGGTTTTCATGGACTGCCAATTTCACTGTCATTATTACCACAAAATGGGGGCGATTCCCTCATTCACACTCCTATCCTCCAGGGTCTGTATAACCGAGCCATCTCAATATCTTACAATAACTGGTCTTAACCTTCGACTTACAGCCTTAAGTTTCAGGCTCCTACAGAGAAATAATGTGAAAAAACTCCTCAGAAGCTGGCGTCCCTTCACCAGATTCCCTTTATTTACACACTCAATTCCACTCCTACAATGCTTCAGGTACACAGTCAGAATCCAGAGTGCCAGTGGACCTGACTCGCCTATATTTATATACAGATGAGACTCCCTGATTGGGAGGGCAATGACCTCAATCAATGAGCTCATACTCCAAGAGGCCAACTTTGGCCTCACTGAAGCCATTACATAATGAATGCACCAAACAATGGGGTACTTTACAACAGTCCATCCATCAACTGATCTCATTAATTATTAATTAATTATGACCTCAATCAAGGCGCTCATTCTCCAAGAGGCCAACTTTGGCCTCATTGAAGTCATTACATAATGAACGCACCAAACAATGGGGTACTTCACAACAATCCATCCATCAACTGATCTCATTGACATAACCATAACTTCAAGGCCACAGTCTTTGACTTACTGATATCTCAATTCGAATTCACCAGCAATATCCCACCACGCCTGCTGAATGTATGCCACGGGTTACTGCAGTAAAACAGCAATTGTTGGTCAAAATCTAATTTGGTATTTTTATTAGGAGCTGAAGGTCACAGCCCTAACCCCTGGCAAAGTCAGTCATGTCCGATGGAAGCACCGCATCTGGGGCTGAACTCTCCAATTTATTTGGAGAATGCACCTGTGACAATGACGGTATAATTTCCCATTAAATCAGCCTGGCTGTTGCAGAACAGCACTGCATTACAATTTGCTGAGTCTGATGCAGCTTCAGCAAGTTGTAACTCAAGGGAATTGAGATTAACGACACGGTTCTGCACCAACATTCAAAATAAATAGAAGATGAAGCACACAGCAAGGGAATCCAACAGATCTACACCCATAATCATTGAATCCCTACAGTACAGGAGGAGGCTATTCAAACCATTGAACCTGCGCCAACAACAACCCCATCCAGGCCCTATCCTCCACATATTTACCCTAATAATCCCCCTGACACTAAGGAGCAATTTAGCACGGCCAATCCACCTAACGTGCACATCTTTGGACCGTGGGAGGAAACCGGAGAACCCAGAGAAAACCCACGCAGACACGGGAAGAATGTATAAACATCACACAGACAGTCAGCCCGAGGCCAGAATCGAACCTAGGTCCCTGGGGCTGTGAGGCATCAGTGATAACCACTGTGCCACCCATGTTTGGCAATCTTTTCTCGTGTTGACAAACCTGTGTACTGCCAAGGTTTGATGTGTTTTTTTTCCCTAACTCTGCACAGTTTTCAGTAATGACCGCCTGGTGTTTATTGTGAATTCTGTGCTCAGCGGTGTGGAAATGTAACACTTTGGTCACCCAGTACTCCATGGTCATGTATAGCACTGTTAGGTGAAAAATAAAGCTCCATCATTTCTATCTTAGCTACACGCACCGCCAATTACAATAGTCTGACATTCTTCCATTTCACACCAACTGGTGTGTGACCTCTTGGCCATGCCACCAATTTCTACATGGTCTTGATTTGAAAAAAAAAGGACATATATCCCCTCTCAATCTTGCTTTCTTTTCTTCCCCCACTTCCCACACTGACCATCTGACCATCTCGGTTGGATCTCTTCACCTGGCCTCTTGTCATTGAGAAGTATCATCATAAAATTGATCATTGCAGATTCTCCTTATTCACTGTGATCCATTTTCCTCTGAACTTGCTGCTCTCTTTCCAATTCTAACATCACTAAAGCTGCTGACAATGCTGTTCCTGAGGGTTGTGTTAGATACCAGACCAGAAACCCCAAGGTATGCTATGGAGCCACGCTAGACCCCAACAATATTCTATTTTAGCATTAGTGTGAGGATAAGATGTTTCAATCCAGGCGCGATTCTGCTGATAAACTGGGAAGCTTTTATCAAAACAAATGTTGTTTAACAACACAGTACTCCGCCATAACAAATGAATTAGCTTAACCTTTAACAATTGAACAATACTTAAACATGATGAGATACAAGTCTTAACTGCTAACCTATCACTGAGAGTTCCAAATCAAGCAATATTCCTCTTATAGACTTAAATCCCCTTGTTAAAATGAGTTAGCAAATCATAGGCACACATGCTGTGATTTAGGTTACCACCCCTGGAGCGCTCAGAGAGGCCTTTTCAGAGAGAGCCACTGCTTTCTTCTGGCAGTCCAGGCAACTTTGATTTTAAAATGAACCTGAAAATAGTATTTTTTTCTTGCAAGCTTAGCTCCTCCCATGATTCTGTCTCTGTCAATCAACCTAATCAAAAACTCACCTGACTCTGCATACCTAGTCTATAATCACAGGAGAACCTAAATAAACAAAAGGTCCATTAACTCTACAAACTTTAGCTTTATTTCACCTTGGCCCAGCAAGCCACTCAGTTCAAGAGGGATGGGCAATAAATGCTGACCCAGCCAGCGATGCCCATGTCCCATGAATGAATAAAAAAAAACTGTCCCCATAGCAATCAAGCCACGTTCAGAGCAGGTCACATGGCCCCCTTCACCACTCCATTTTACGTAAGTTAAATGGATTGTCCCAAACAGTGACAAAACTGTAAACTCTATTTGTAACAATAGGTACTGTTTACATTTCAACCCATTTAGTAGCTGGCATCGGCAGATTTGACTTAAACAAATCCAGAAGGAAACGCTTCAATTATGGATCTGATACCAACAAATTTATGCGTGTGTCTTGATTGCCAAGGTGAAATAGAACCAAGGCAAAAAAATGACTAAACTACTTAAGCATTGATCAAAACTAGATAGCTAAGGTTTGTACCCACATTACTACTGAAATGCATTGCTAGGTGAAGAGTTCCATCTAATTGGGATAAAGAGGCAATGTACATTCCGATCCTTAGTTAAAATTTGCAAGTGTACAGGGAATTGGCAGACTCCAAATTGTGTTATCAAAATACAAGGAGGAGGATGAGGGGAGGCGGAAGTAAGGTAGACAGGCTTTTATTTATATTGTGCCATTCGTGACCTTGTGACATCTTAACATGCTTCACAACCAATTAAATACTTTCAAAATATTTTAATTGTTGCAATATAAGAACATGTGACAGTCAATTTGCATGCAGTTAAAAGCCCACAACAGCAGAGATAATTGAGCAGAGAATCTGTTGTGATATTGGTTGAGGGGTGCATGACCAGCTAGCTCAGTTGGTGAAGCATGTGACTCTTACTCCCAGAGTCGTGTATTCGAATCCCATGTTGGGTGCCATTGCTTGCCAGTCTGTTTAGCTCAGTTGGCTGGACAGCTGGTTAGTGGTGCAGAGCAACACCAACTGCTTGGGTTCAATTCCCATACTGGTTGAGGTGATTTATGAAGGCCCTGCCTTCTCAACCTTGCCTCACGTCTGAGGGGTGGTGATCCTCAGGTTAAAATCACACCAGTCAGCTCTCCCCCTCAAAAGGGAGAGCAGCCTATGGTCATCTGGGACTGTGACGAATTGAGACGATTGTGTTAAAAGATAAATAGTTGCCTTGACACCAGGAAAACTCCCCAAATCCCGCAATGGGATCTTTTTGAATTGATCTGAGAGGGCAGTGCCACACTTAAGCTCAAGAATTAAGTATCCTGGAGAGGAACCCACAATGCTCTAACTCGGGAATGAGTTGCTGCTAATAATTTTACGAGCAGATGGCGCAGTGTAATCAACTCAAAATTAAATTTGGGAATGAAATCGGAAAGCATTCCTTCACAGAAGCAGTAGCAACAATCTCTCTAAAATCTCTCTAAACCCTGAATAGGGTTGGGAAGCATTTTCTGATCAGGGCCAGTGTGATCTCCTGGACTCGTTTCGATCGCCTCAGGGGGTCGGAGAGGAATTTCCCAGATTTTTTTTTCCCCATATTGGCCCTGGGGTTTTCACTCCGGGTTTTCGCCTCTCCCTGGAGATCACATGGTCTGGAATGGGGGGGTGGGGGTGAGTTAATAGGTTGTGATGAACAAAGCATCGTAGCTGTGAGGGACAGCTCGGTGGATAGGATATTAGGATGTAGATAGGCTGGAAAATTGGGCGGGGATCCTGGATTCAGGATTCAATCCTGGACCGGGGAGCGGCGCGGGCTTGGAGGGCCGAAGGGCCTGTTCCTGTGCTGTATTGTTCTTTGTTCTTTGTTCTAAAAGGCTGCAAAACTATCATGTGAAACTTTCAGGACTGAGATTTTTGTTAGTTGGCGGTATCAAGGGATATAGAGCAAAGTAGGTAAAGATAGTTGAGGTTCAGATGAGTTACAATCTAATTGAATGATAAAACAAGGCCAAGCATTTGAATGATGGTAGTGTAAAGTGTTAACCACGTTGCAGGCGGCACAGTGGTTAGCACTGCTGCCTTACAGCACCAGGGACCTGGGTTCAATTCCAGCCTCAGGTGACTGTCTGTATGGAGTTTGCACATTCTCCCCATGTCTGTGTGGGTTTCCTCCGGGTGCTGCAGTTTCCTCCCACACTCCAAAGATGTGCAGATCAGATTGATTGGTAAATTGCCCCTAAGTTTCCCAAGACGTGTAGGTTAGATGGATTAGCCATGGGATAGGACAGAGGGGAGGCCTGGGTGAGATACTCTGTGAGAGTCATGGTCCATGGGCAAAATGGTCTCCTTTGGCACTGTAGGGATTCTATGATTCTAATGTCTCAAAGCAGCAGCTATATGGAGAGTAAGAGAGATGGAGGACAATTATCGTGCAAATCAAACCTGAAATTACAATCCACGCCATGGAGTTCATGATTTACCAGAACTCCAGCCAAAGGAATCAGTATGGACTGATGGCCATAGTCATGAAGGACAAGTTTGGGGGAAAAATGCTACAATCATGATCTTATCTTGTAGAGACTGAAATGGAATAGTAAGAAAAACAGACACACATGTATACAAGATGCCATCAATGGGATGGACCAACCAGAACAAACAAAGAAAGAACAAAGAAAAGCACAGCACAGGAACAGGCCCTTCAAGCCGATCATGATGCCCTAATTAAATGAAAACAACCTTCTGCCCTGAGTTGGTCCGTATCCCTCTATTCCCTCCCAATTCATGTACCCATCCAGATGCCTCTTAAATGTTTCGAATGTGCCTGCTTCCACCACCTCCTCTGGCAGCGCATTCCAGGCACCCATCACTCTCTATGTGAAAAACCTCCCCCACATATCGCCCTTAACCTTTCCTGCTCTCACCTTGAACCTGTGCCCCCTTGCAGTTGACCCTTCCACCTACCCGGACAGTTAGGTAGACAACCTGAACAAAGGGCCAGCAGTCTCTGATGATTCACATATTACTCTGCCAAGTTCGAGAGAGAACATGGAGAGCTTGAATCCTATCCATCTTCCGAGAGAACAAGATGAAGGCAATTGGTGAAACCATCACAATATCACATGAACCAGAGATGAAGGCAGAGACTTCATTGGGTGGGGGTTATGGGGGATGTAGAATAAAGTAAATCATGTATTTAATAGACTCAGAGACTTGTGGGAGGTGAAATGCAAAGGGTTAAAGTTATGCAGATAGACAATCTACATCAGTGATGTAAGATCAGATGACAACAGAGTCTGCTGAGAGATAGTTTGATGTGAAGCCTCAGGCTGAGCCATGTACTATAGATAGTAAAACATTCAATAAAAGGTGGAGCTTACTAACAACCTTGCCTCTAGCAATCCGGACAAAGGATGACTTCATCTAAGACCCACACAACAATAACAGAATGACCAACTACTGTTACCATGAGGAAGACCAAGCAACTATTTATATCTTCAAATGCGTTGATTGAAACACACTTAAGCCCTTCCAAATAGCAACCATCAGAAAAGAGAAACTCGCCTGCATGCTGGAATTTAGTAGATTTCAGTTGCATGCGCAGGATGCAGAGTTTAATAATACATCTGCAAATAAAAATTGGCTTAGCGCCAACACTACTGCATCCATTACTCCACAACACCAAGAATTCATTGACCATCAAGGTGCTGGAATAAACATTAAGATCATAATGGATGAGGAAGACTATCCATCCAAATTTGATTCAGGGATAATAATGCCCTTCATTTCCATCAATATTACATTCAAGTATTTATTTTGGGGTTTTTTTTCCACTGCTCCGTCTGGGAGTCCATTCCTCAAGTTAATCGATCTGCTTGTGAAGAAGAATTTCCTCTTATTTGTCCTAGTTTCAACCTAAATCCACTTACTCTTCATTCATTATTTAAACTAATAACTCAAGGTTTTAAATCCTTAATAATCTTACATCATCTCTCAAATAACTCTTATCCAAGCCAAACGTTCTCTGTTTTTTTCTTCATAAAGTTTATTTATTAGTGTCACAAGTAGGCTTACATTAACACTGCAATGAAGTTACGTGAAAATCCCCCAGTCACCGCACTCCGGTGCCTGTTCAGGTGCACTGAGGGAGAATTTAGCACGGCCAATGCACCTAGCCAGCATGTCTTTCGGAGGAACCCGGAGGAAACCCACACAGACACGGGGAGAACTTGCAGACTCTGTACAGACAGTGACCCAAGCCGGGAATCGAACCCGGGTCCCTGGCGCTGTGAGGCAGCAGTGCTAACCACTGTGCCACCACGCCGCCCTCCACTCAGCCCCTCTTGAAACTGTGGATTAGCCGCGAAGTTCTTCTCTGCACTGTCTCCATCAGTTAATTACTCTTGTTTCTTGGCAACCAGAGTTGGGTTAGGAATGCAAAGAGCTGTCTGACGAATGTGTGATAAATTTTGATCATTACGTCCTCTGACAGATGTTCTATCACTTTTGGTGGTGTAATTCAATGATAATATTCTGTTGACTGCCGTTGTACCTTTGTTGGTTTAGTCGAGTCTCCTGGGTTCCTTTCAACTTCAAATTGGCAATACTGAGCTTGGATTGGCATCCGTAGGTAATCTCACTGATGCCCCATTCATCCATGTGATGGGTATTATTGAAAGGATTCCCAACATCAATGCCTTCCAGAAATAGTATTTAAAGTTTATTTATTAGTGTCACAAGTAGGCTTATATGAACATTGCAGTGAAGTTACTGTGAAAACCCCCTGGTCACCACACTCGGGCGCCTGTTCGGGTACACTGAGGGAGAATTTAGCATGGCCAATGCACCTAAAGAGCACGTCTTTCGGACTGTGAGAGGAAACCGGAGCATCCGGAAGAAACCCACACTGATACGGGGAGAACGTGCAGACTCCGCACAGACAGTGACCCAAGCCAGGGATTGAACCCGGGTCTCTGGCGCTGTGAGGCAGCAGTGCTAACCACTGTGCCGCCTAGTTTATAAGACCAGATGTATTGACGACCCACAGCTGAATTTTGCAAATGAAATGTCCAGGCTCTGTCAAAGCCAGTTGTTATAATCTTTATGTAATTATGTTTTTCTATAACCTGGCACTTCAGGACTACTCAATACTGGGTCAGTATCTACATCATTGTATAATTCACTAAACAGTGAAGTAGCCCTAATGGAATAGATGATCTTTTCTCATTCTGTAACTACATTCTGAGGGGAAGCTAAGGAATAGGAAATGTTCAATCCACTGATGTTATAATTTAAATAAAACCTTGTGAAACATTTAATACAAGTCGATCCTTGCAAAATAATTTCATTTTCAGGATTTGCCAACTGCTCATAAGTCATGTGCCAGCATCTCTTGCCAGTGCAACAATAGGGCAGCACAGTGGCACAGTGGTTAGCACTGCTGCCTCACAGCACCAGGGACCCAGGTTCAATCCCAGCCTCGGGTGACTGTGTGGAGTTTGCACGTTCTCCCCGTGTCTGCATGGGTTTCCTCCGGATGCTCCAGTTTTCTCCCACAGTCCAAAAGATGTGTGGGTTAGGTGGACCGGCCAGGCTAAATTGCCCCTTTGCGTGCCAAGGTTATGGGGATTAGTGGGGTAAAGGGGTGGGGTTACGGGGATAGGGCAGGGGTGGCCCTGAATAAGATGCTCTGTCGGAGGGTTGGTGCAGACTCGATGGGCCAAATGGCCTGCTCCTGCACCGTAGGGATTCTATGATTTCTATGATCTTCTCTCGCATGGGATAGCACAAAACAAAATGCACCATTATTTCAGTCACAGGTCCAACGCAGCCAAGGAAAGCAGTGAGGAAAGGCCCTCCAGATGTTGGAAATACAAAGCAGATCCATAAATAGTGGAGCAAATATGAGTTAACTTTGCAGGTGTCGACCTTTTATTCAAGTTGAAGGTCCCACAATTGGCTAATTTCCTGTAGAGATGATTTGAACACCATCAATTAGACTATTATGTGGCTTCATGATGGGATTATGCCAAAATTTACTGCAGAACCAATTAGAATATTAAGCAGTGAATCAGAAGCGGTACAACCAATTATTCCTGCAATATAAGAAGGAAACGGCCTCTCATTTCTCTGTGTTTCTTGTGCACTGTGCAATGACTAGGAATTTCCTGTCTTTTGTCCATTACATCACTATTTATTTGTATCCAAAGTAAATAGTTACATTCAGGGATATGCTTTGGAAGGCTAGTTAAAGCAATTTAGTGGTTAGAAAACCAAGACACTGTTGTTGATCATAGGGACAGGTGTAGGCCATTCAGCCCCTCAAACCTGCTCTGCTGTTCAATTAAATCATGACTAATCCATTCCTTAACTCCATTAACCACCCAAGCTCCATTTTGGCAACACTCTTACCAAAATCTATCAATCCCGGCCTCGAAAGTCCCCATTGTCTCATCACCCGTGGCTTTCACAGGGAGAGAATTCCAGATTTCTGTGACCCTCCCTATGAAAAAGAATTTGCCTCAAAATAGTCCAGTTCTCATTTTAAAAGTTTAAAGTTTGTTTATTAGTCACAAGTAAGGCTTACATTCACACTGCAATGAAGTTACTGTGAAATTCCCCTCGTCACCACACTCCGGCGCTTGTTCGGATCAATGCACCTAGCCAGCACGTCTTTCAGACTGTGGGAGGAAACCGGAGCACCCGGAGGAAACCCACGCAGACAGGAGGGGAACGTGCAAAGTCCACACAGACAGTGACCCGAGGCTGGAATTGAACTCGGGTCCCTGGCACTGTGAGGCAGCAGTGCTAACCACTGTGCCACCATGCCGCCCCATGACCTGTCCTCCCGCTTTTGATTTCCCCATTGGAGGGAAGAGTTTCCCTACATGGACCATATCCAATCTAGTTAACATTTAAGCACTTCAATCGGTCAGCCCTCCATCTTTGAACTCAATGGAATACAAACCACTTAGTGGTCACCATAATTCAACACTTTAAAGCCATGATTCTCTGGTGGATCTATGTTCCAAACCTTCCAAAGTCATTCATATCCTTCCTGTGTTGCAGTGTCCAAAACTGAACACATTACTCCAGATGGAGTCTGACCATGGCTCTGACACAACTGAAGCATAATTTCCTCCCATTGTAATGCAGCCCCCTGGAGATAAACGTCAACGTTGCCACGAGCAATTGTGATTTCTTTCTGTACCCGTCTACCAGTTATAAATGATTTATATTCTTAGATTCTCAGATCCGTACAGTTCCTAGTACCTCACCGTTTAGAATATACTCTGATTTAGAAACCTAGAAGCTGGAGTAGGCCATTCGGCCCTTCGAGCCTGCTCTGCCATTCATTATGATCATAGCTGATCATCAAATTCAATAACCTGATTCCCCCCTCCCTCACATATCCCTTGATCCCTTTAGCCCCAAGAGCTATATCTAATTTCTTCTTGAAATAACACAATGTTTTGACCGCAACTACTTTCTGTGGTAGTGAATTCCACACATTCACCACTCTCTGGGTGAAGAAATTTCTTCTCACCTCAGTCCTAAAAGGTTTACCCCTTATCCTCAAAGTATGACCCCTAGTTCTGGACTCCCCAACCATCAGGAACATTCTTTCTGAATCTCCCCTGCCTAACCCTGTTAGGATTTTTAAAGTTTCTATGAGATCCCCTCTAACCCTTCTAAATTCCAATGAATACAATATTAACCAACTTAGTCTCTCCTCATATGACAGACCTGCCATCCCAGGAATCAGCCTGGTAAATCCTCGCTGCACTCCCTCTATAGCAAGGAGGACATCCTTCCTCAGATAAGGACACCAAACTTGCACACAATATTCCAGGTGTGGCCTCACCAACGCCCTGTACAATTGCAGTAAAACATTTCTATTCCTGTACTCAAATCTTCATGATATGAAGGCCAACATACCATTTGCCTCCTTTATTGCCTACTGTACCTGCGCACTTACTTCCAGTGACTGATGCACGAGGACACCAAGGTCTCACTGAGTATCTCACTGAGTATCGGGGATAGCACGGTGGCACAGTGGTTAGCACTGCTGCCTCACAGCGCCAGGGACCTGGGTTCAATTCCTGGCTTGGGTCACTGTCTGTGTGGAGTTTGCACGTTCTCCCTGTGTCTGCGTGGGTTTCCTCCGGGTGCTCCGGTTTCCTCCCACAATCTGAAAGACATGCTGGTTAGGTGCATTGACCTGAACAGGTGCCGGGGTGTGATGACCAGGGGAATTTCACAGTGACTTCATTGCAGTGTTAATGTAAGCCTTGTGAATAATAAATTAACTTTAGCTTTATCCACCTTGATCTTTCTTCCATCCGAACCTCACTGTCAATGGATGGCCCAGGTATTTTCTTCCCCACGCCTGTTCTTTCTGTATGTCAATGCCATCTGCCATCGGTTTGGCTGCTGACTTAATCAATGTCCCCGTATAACTTCCTGCTCCCAACTACACCACTTAATGTTCCTCCTAATTTGATATACAAGCCTCTATTCTTTCATCCAAGTCATTAATAAATACAGTGAAAGACTGAAGCCTCAAAACAGGCCCCTGGAAAACACCACTTACCACATCCTGCCAAGCGGAGTACACATTCATCATCAGCATGTATTGACAAGTGCACTTGTAACTTTACATATGCTAGTATCAAGAGTAATTGAACCTATGCTTACAAAAGAGAACCCTAGAACTCTCACACTATAAAGAAAAATTGTTTTCTCCTTTTTAAATTCTCAACCTGTCAACTATTGTGAGTAGCATCGAACAGTGTAAAATTCTATATAAAGTGTTGGGAAATATTCAGAGCAGTCAAAGTAATGGAAAGACGAAGGCTGAGGGGCGACCTGTTAGACATCTACAAAATGATGAGAGGCTTGGATAGGGTGGATAGTCAGAGACAATTTCCTCGGGTGGAAGGAATGATTACAAGAGGGTACAGGTTTAGGGTGAGCGGGGGAAAGTTTAGGAGAGACACAGAGGGTGGTGGGTGCCTGGAATGCACTCCCGGTGGAGGTGGTGGAAGCAGGCACATTAGCAATGTTCAAGGTGTATCTTGATGTGGAGATGCCGGCGTTGGACTGGGATAAACACAGAAAGGAGTCTAACAACACCAGGTTAAAGTCCAATAGGTTTATTTGGTAGCAAACGCCACTACAAGGTGTATCTTGACAGACACTTGAACAGAAGGCAAACAGAGGGATAGAAACCGTGTATCTGCGCAGGCTTGGTGGGCCGAAGGGCCTGTTCCTGCGCTGTATTGTTCTTTGTATAAAACAAAAGGCTGAAATATAAAGGTAGGATATCCCTTCTGCTGACTGCTTCACTGCCCAGTAGTGAATGTTGCTAATGCTGAATTAGCAAATGAGCAACATCCAATAATGGGCAGTTGTCGCTGCGTACATCATTCGTATTTCCTGTGGAATACTGCAAGGTACATCTACATCCCGATAAATTATTACAGTAAGAAGTCTCACAACACCAGGTTAAAGTCCAACAGGTTCATCTGGAATCATGAGCTTTCGTAGTGCTTCTCTTTCGTGAAGGGGCAGCGCTCCGAAAGCTCGTGATTCCAAATAAACCTGTTGGACCTTAACCTGGTGTTGTGAGACTTCTTACTGCACCCATCCCTGTCCAACGCTGGCATCTCCACATCATGGATAAATTATTAATTTAACTCTATTGTATTCGTTTAGAATTTGTTTTTGCAAAACTGAGTTCCTGAGCTGTACTCCTGAACAATGACAAATGTTTGGGGAATTCAACAATTCAACATCTAATCTGAGAACAGTTGGATCCACTGTGCCAGTGTGTTATTAAATGTTATTCCACCAATGGAAATATAAGTCCATGGTAACAATGGGTGAACGTCTGCCACATGCCAAAGCACTAAAGTCAAGCTCGGACTCAAGCATCTGTCAATTTGTGTTGTGGACAGCACAGAAATAGAACCTCAGAGGCCTTACTCTAAAAGTTCAGCATGTTTTCTGTATGTTAAGACAGTGGCCTGTTGTGTCCAATCATTATTACAGTCTTGTAAAACATTTAGACGACCAGGATATACAAAACAAAAGCAGAAAGGGCTAATTCCTGGGATGGCAGGTTTGTCATATGAGGAGAGACTAAGTCGGTTAGGATTGTCTTCAGAAGAGTGAGAGGGGATCTTATAGAAACTTGATTTTATTTGATTTATTGTTGTCACATGTATCAGTATACAGTGAAAAGTATTGTTTCTTGCGTGCTATACAGACAAAGCATACCGTTCATAGAGAAGGAAAGGAGAGAGTGCAGAATGTAGTGTTACAGTCATACCTCGGACGTAGAGAAAGATCGACTTAGTGCGACGTAGGTCCATTCAAAAGTCTGATGGCAGCCGGGAAGAAACTTATAAAATTCCAACAGGGTAGATTCAGAAAAAAATGTTCCTGATGGTGGGGGAGTCCAGAACTAGGGGTCATAGTTTAAGGATAAGGGGTAAACCTTTTAGGACTGAGGTGAGGAAAAATTTCTTCACCCAGAGGGTGGTGAATGTGTGGAATTCAGTCCCACAGAAAGTAGTTGTGGCCAAAATGTTGTCTAGTTTCAAGAAGAAATTAGATATAGCTCTTGGGGCTAAAGGGATCAAGGGATATGGGAGGAAGGTGGGACCAGGATATTGAAATTGGTGATCAGCCATGATCATAATGAATGGTGGAGCAGGCTCGAAGGGCCGAATGGCCTACTCCTGCTTCTAGTTTCTATGTTTCTATATTTCTAAATGCCATGTTTTAACAAACCTCGCCATTTCCAAGCAAGAAAAAGAATCACTTTGCCAGTTATGCGAGATAACATCAAACTGCTCTTAAGGGACATTCTTATAGATCATGCATACTTCAACACCTATAATTGGCAACAAGATAATGCACCTTCAATATGACTGCACTTGCTACAGACATATATTCTAAATCTTTCTAGATTAGAACATTGATCCGCACCATTGCTGTGCATGATTACATGCACTGTCTCAATCTGGGCAAAGTGCAAAAACCTACTGTTAATGGATGTTACTACAGAAAGTGCTCTTAAACTTGTAAACCCTTTATTCGTCGTCATTGGTCTGTGCAAGTTGAATGCATTCATAGAATCCATAGAGTCCCCACAGTGCAGAAGGAGGCCATTTGGCCCGTCAGGTCTACACCGACCACAGTACCACCCAGGCCGTATCCCCGTAACGCCACATATTTACCCTAGCTAATCCCCCTGACACTAAGGGTCAATTTAGCATGGCCAATCAACCTAACCCGCACATCTTTGGAGTGTGGGAGGAAATCGGAGCACCCGGAGGAAACCCACGCAGACACGGGGACAACGTGCAAACTCCACACAGACAGTGACCCGAGGCCGGAATTGAACCCAGGTCCCTGTGGCGCTGTGTGGCAGCAGTGTTAACCACTGTGCCATCGTGCAGCATTGACAGAGGTTTTAGAAAACAAAGTGCTGGTCCAAGTTTACTTTTCTCAATACAGCAACTCTTAAGTGAAAAGTTGCCAACTCTTTGACATAGTCACTTGGAGGAGATTCAACGCTGGCTGGAAAGCTGGTATCAGCTTATAATTTCAGCAAGTCAAGTTTCGTGCCGTGCAAGGTCACAGGTGTGAAACGTTGACTGCTGTTGCGCCTGCTGAGCATTTACAACACGTTCCATTTCAACAGTAAGAAGTCTCACAACACCAAGTTAAAGTCCACCAGGTTTATCTGGAATCACGAGCTTTCAGAGCACTGCTCCTTCATCAGCTCCTTCATCAATTCAAATATAGGTTTATTTACATAAGTCTAAGTTTATTTATTAGTGTCACAGGTAGGCTTACATTAACACTGCAATGAAGTTACTGCGAAAATCCCCTAGTTGCCACAGTCCGGCGCCTGTTCGGGTACACTGAGGGAGAATTTAGCATGGCCAATGCACCTAACCAGCACGTCTTTCGGATTGTGGGAGGAAACCGGAGCAACTGGAGGAAACCCACACAGGGAGAATGTGCAAACTCCACACAGTCACCCGAAGCGAGAATTGAATCCAGGTCCCTGGCGCCGTGAGACAGCAGTGCTAACCACTGTGCCACCGTGCCGCCCTTAATACATCATCGATATGCTGTGTTTCACAACAAAATATTCATGATCATAGAATCCCTACAGTCAGAAGGAGGCCATTTGGCCCATCAAGCCTGCACTGACAACAATCCCACCCAGGCCCTATCCTCGTAACCCCACATATTTACCCTGCTAATACCCCTGGCACTAAAGGGTAATTTAGCATGGCCAATCAACCTAACCCGCACATCTTTGGACTGTGGGAGGAAACCCACGCTGACACAGGGAGAACGGCAAACTCCACACAGACTGTGACCCAAGCTGGGAATTGAACCCAGGCCCCTGGCCCCTGGCGTCGTGAGGCAGCAGTGCTAACCACTGTGCCACCGTGCTGCCCATTATATTTCCTGTTACAATTATACCAAGCATAGTTAGCCCATCAAGACCATTCTGGCCCAAGGTCCAATGGGCAGCAGTGATTGAAGGATCACGAATGCAGCAATTAATTGTTCTGGCAGTACAGCTATTGTCACGGAGCTTGCTGCAAGGATTATGCAGAATTCAGTGAAATTCACAATTAATAATGCGTGAATCTACCAGCAACTTTTGATGAAGAAGATACTCTGTGAATTCCAAATCTCCAAACGTTGCCTCACAAAAGCAACAAGTAGACTGCAAAGTCCCATGATTTCCGGGAGGGTCTCAGGAGAGCAGTGCAAAGGGTATTATGATGTGCTGCAAATAACGGTGCAAATCCCCAACACCTAGGATGTTTGCTCGCTAATAGTCAGTCGAATGTAGTTGCAGCATGACTGTAGTGTAAAGGGTTAACGTTGAATATTTATGAATGAAAGCTTCAAGAAATTTACACAAGACGATGGACTTGTCCACACCTCTGGTTCACCCAGGTTCATGAGCAAATGGTGAGGCCAAGCAAGGAGTAAGAATGGTCAATGCTTGGTTGAAAAAGAATGGTAAACCCAGTTTAGCACTGTTGAGCTATGGTTCCGCACCACAATAGAATGGATTAGCTCTATGGGAGCTATTGATGGGAAGACGATTATACACACAATTCCCACATACACTCATGCCATGTCTGAAAACCTCTGATATCCAGAGAGTCAGGGAGAATGAGGATGAGTATCGTGCAAACAGCCAACTGCGCAGAGTGCAGGGGGACACCGGAACTCCAACCAGGTGAACCAGTCTGAATTAGAGACCAGAATAGAGAAAGCCAAATAGTGGAAAAGACAAGAAGTTCAAGATCTCATCTCCGCTATGACAGCTCGGCGCATGCGCATTGCCCACTCAGCGCTATGCTGCCGGCCTCTCCAGTGGGAATAGGCCCCACCCATAGCTTTTTAATGAGATTCACACTGGTGCCCTCTGCAGTGCACAGCGTGTGGGAGATTCACTCTGAAATTCCCACTGAAAAAAACCAACAGGATTTACTCCAGTTTTGTACGCAAATTCAACAGTTGGAATTTTTTTGGGACAATCCCACCTCACAACTATCACGTACCAGACCAAAACCAATAATTCTCTACAGAAAATTCTGGGCCACATTAATATGTATCATTAAACTCTATATCTGAAATACTACCCTGTCTTTTTCAGATACTGAAGGATGTACAGAGTATTTCCAGCATTTTCTTTATATTGCATGGTTAACAGTAACAAGGAACAAAGGAAACTTACACTGCTGGTGTGTATTTTTGTTTATCTGATGTGAGCGCCTCTGGCATTTACTCCTCATTCCTAACTGCCCTACAACTGAGTGGCTTGCTAGGTCATTTTCATTTTATTGCTGTGGATCTGGAATCACATATAGGCCAGACCACCAGACCAGGTAAGGATGGCAGATTTCCTTCCCCAAAGGGCATTAATGACCCAATGGGTTTTTACGACAATCAACAATGGTTTCGCAGTCATCATTGGACTTTATAATTCTAGATTTTCATTAAATTCCATTATCGCCATCTCCCATGGTGGGAATCGAACCCAGGTCCCCAGAGACTTGCCCCGGATTACTAGTCCAGTGATAATACTACTACACCAGCGCCTCTCTTTTAGTTCTCCTTCCGTACTTTTTCCCACTGTATTTGATTCTGTGAGCTGTTTTATACGTTTTGCTGGCGACCTCTTTTAGGCTGGCCAATTCCACAAAAAACACGCAAACAATACAGAAGGAGGCCACTCGGCCCATTGAACCTGCACTGTCAACAATCACACCCAGGCTCTATCCCATAACCCCACATATTCACCCGACTTATCCCCCTGACATGAAGGCCAATCAACCTAACCCACCCATCTTTGGATTGCGGGAGGACACCGGAGCACCTGGAGGAAACCCACGCAGACACGGGGAGAATGTGCAGACTCCACACAGACAGTGACCCAAGCCGGGAATCGAACCCGGGTCCCTGGCACTGTGAGGCAGCAGTGCTAACCACTTGTGCTGATCACTGTCACATACTTTGAATAGGTCACTGTCTCCAGCGCCAATAAAAAACTCAAATCATTCAGAAAGGACCATTAGTTTTAAGCACATTAAGGAGAAACAACAGGTCAGGTTATTTTGTTTAGTCCGATAACATTGTGGATTTCTGGGAACAATGGTTCCTCCTGAATTTCCTGTTGTTTTTTTTTTCGTTCATGGTCCTTTGTCCTCTTTATTGGAAAGATGAGTTGGCAACCCAGTGACACATCAAAACTATTGTGATCAGCTGTGACTCAGAATGTCCACTGTCCCACTTGCCCTTCCCAGGCTGCCCAGTGGGAGTTCTGTGCTGTTACTCACTCGTTTGTCCCTCTCCTATGGTTCATTCACTTCCTTAAAAATCCACATCATACCTTCCCAATGGCGCATGTTAACAAGCTGTCTCCATAAATCTTTTCTCAATATTTCCTCCCGTCCGCACTGCAGCGGGCTATTTACTGACAGACCTATTTCCTAAATCTGTTTAAGTGCACAACAGTTTAGCTGGCTTATTTTTTGGTAGAATGAATTGGCAGGTGAATCACGAGAGAAAGCATACTGCAGTTCCAAACCTGCTCTTCCTCATCACCGTTGCTTAGAGACCTAGGGGTTATCTAACAACGCGCTCAGCTACTGGCTAAACCAGCCTGTCATTGGCAAAAGCTGCAGGTATGTGATAAGGCTGCTGGGAGTATACCATTTGGTCAAATGAAGTGGACAGGGTATGGAAATAAGACAAACAAGTAGGGAGGTCATGAAACCTATACAGATTAAAGGGGAGGAGGTGCTTGCTGTCTTGAGGCAAATCAGAGTAGATAAATCCCCGGACCGGACAGGGTATTCCCTCAGACCTTGAAGGAGACTAGTGTTGAAATTGCAGGGGCCCTGGCAGATATATTTAAAATGTCGGTATCCACGGGTGAGGTGCCGGATGATTGGAGGATAGCTCATGATGTTCCGTTGTTTGAAAAAGGCTCAAAAAGTAATGCGGGAAATTATAGGCCGGTAAGTTTGACATCAGTAGTAGGTAAATTATTGGAAGGAGTATTAAGAGATAGGATCTACAAATATTTGGATAGACAGGGACTTATTAGGGAGAGTCAACATGGCTTTGTGCGTGGTAGGTCATGTTTAACCAATCTATTAGAGTTTTTCGAGGAGGTTACCAGGAAAGTGGATGAAGGGAAGGCAGTGGATGTTGTCTACATGGACTTCAGTAAGGCCTTTGACAAGGTCCCGCATGGGAGGTTAGTCAGGAAGGTTCAGTCGCTAGGTATACATGGAGAGGTAGTAAATTGGATTAGACATTGGCTCAATGGAAGAAGCCAGAGAGTAGTAGTGGAGGATTGTTTCTCTGAGTGGAGGCCTGTGACTAGTGGTGTGCCACAGGGATCAGTGCTGGGTCCATTGTTGTTTGTCATCTATATCAATGATCTGGATGATAATGTGGTAAATTGGATCAGCAAGTTTGCTGATGATACAAAAATTGGAGGTGTAGGGGACAGTGAGGAAGGTTTTCAAAGCTTGCAGAGGGATTTGGACCAGCTAGAAAAATGGGCTGAAAAATGGGCTGAAAAATGGCAGATGGAGTTTAATACAGACAAGTATGAGGTATTGCACTTTTGAAGGACAAACCAAGGTAGAACATACAAACAGTAACAATTCTGAAATCATGAAGTATATTTTGAACTGGATTATTTTATAACAATATTTGTACTAATTATTTCTACCGAGGGCGGCATGGTGGCACAGTGGCTAGCACTGCTGCCTCACAGCGCCAGGGACCACGGTTCAATTCTGACCTTGGGTGACTGTCTGTGTGGAGTCTGCACGTTCTCCCCGTGTCTGCATGGGTTTCCTCCGGGTGCTCCGGTTTCCCCCTACAAGTTCAAGGATGTGCAGGTTAGGTGGATTGGCCATGTTAATTTGACCCTCAGTGTCAGGGGGAATAGCTAGGGTAAATGCATGGGGTTATGGGGATAGGGCTTCGTTGGGATTGTGGTCGATGCAGACCCGATGGGCCGAATGGCCTCGTTCTGCACTATAGGGATTCTATGATTCTAGTTGATATAGATGGAGAGCGCAATCTCTTAATTTCTCCTTGATTTACGCAGGATGGTGCCAGAATGTGGTGGCTTCTTAAGAACATAGAACATAGAAAGCCACAGCACAAACAGGCCCTTCGGCCCACAAGTTGCGCCGATCACATCCCCACCTCTAGGCCTATCTATAGCCCTCAATCCCATTAAATCCCATGTACTCATCCAGAAGTCTCTTAAAAGACCCCAACGAGTTTGCCTCCACCACCACCGACGTCAGCCGATTCCACTCACCCACCACCCTCTGAGTGAAAAACTTACCCCTGACATCTCCTCTGTACCTACCCCCCAGCACCTTAAACCTGTGTCCTCTCGTAGCAACCATTTCAGCCCTTGGAAATAGCCTCTGAGAGTCTACCCTATCCAGACCTCTCAACATCTTGTAAACCTCTATCAGGTCACCTCTCATCCTTCGTCTCTCCAGGGAGAAGAGACCAAGCTCCCTCAACCTATCCTCATAAGGCATGCCCCCCAATCCAGGCAACATCCTTGTAAATCTCCTCTGCACCCTTTCAATGGCTTCAACATCTTTCCTGTAATGAGGTGACCAGAACTGCGCGCAGTACTCCAAGTGGGGTCTAACCAGGGTCCTATAAAGCTGCAGCATTATCTCCCGACTCCTAAACTCAATCCCTCGATTAATGAAGGCCAGTACGCCGTACGCCTTCTTGACCGCATCCTCCACCTGCGAGGCCGATTTAAGAGTCCTATGGACCCGGACCCCAAGGTCCTTCTGATCCTCTACACTGCTAAGAATGGTACCCTTCATATTATACTGCTGCTTCATCCCATTGGATCTGCCAAAATGGATCACCACACACTTATCCGGGTTGAAGTCCATCTGCCACTTCTCCGCCCAGTCTTGCATTCTATCTATGTCTCGCTGCAACTTCTGACATCCCTCCAAACTATCCACAACACCACCTACCTTGGTGTCGTCAGCAAACTTACCAACCCATCCCTCCACTTCCTCATCCAGGTCATTTATGAAAATGACAAACAGCAAGGGTCCCAGAACAGATCCCTGGGGCACTCCACTGGTCACTGACCTCCATGCAGAGAAAGACCCCTCCACAGCCACTCTCTGCCTTCTGCAGGCAAGCCAGTTCTGGATCCACAAGGCAACAGCCCCTTGGATCCCATGCCCTCTCACTTTCTCAAGAAGTCTTGCATGGGGGACCTTATCGAACGCCTTGCTGAAGTCCATATAGACCACATCCACCGCTCTTCCTTCGTCAATGTGTTTGGTCACATTTTCAAAGAACTCAACCAGGCTCGTAAGGCACGACCTGCCCTTGACAAAGCCGTGCTGACTACTTTTGATCATACTAAACTTCTCTAGATGATCATAAATCCTGTCTCTCAGGATCCTCTCCATCAACTTACCAACCACTGAGGTTAGACTCACCGGTCGGTAATTTCCCGGGCTGTCCCTGTTCCCTTTCTTGAATATAGGGACCACATCTGCAATCCTCCAATCCTCCGGAACCTCTCCCGTCTCCATCGACGATGCAAAGATCATCGCCAAAGGCTCCGCAATCTCCTCCCTCGCCTCCCACAGTAACCTGGGGTACATCCCATCCGGTCCCGGCGACTTACCAACCTTGATGCCATTCAATAGTTCCAACACATCCTCTTTCTTTATGTCCACATGCTCGATCCTTTCTGTCCACCGCAAACCAGCAGTACAACCACCCAGATCCCTTTCCACCGTGAATACCGAGGTAAAGTATTCATTAAGCAGCTCCGCCATTTCTAACGGTTCCGCACAAACTTTTCCCCCTTCACCTTTTAAGGGTCCTATGCCTTCACATCTCATCCTTTTACTCTTGACATATTTGTAGAAAGCCTTGGGATTCTCCTTAATCTTACCCGCCAAGGCCTTCTCATGACCCCTTCTCGCTCTCCTAATTTCCTTCTTAAGCTCCTTCCTACATCCCGTATACTCCTCTAAATCCTTAACACCTCCTAGCTCTCTGAACCTTCTGTACGCCTCTCTTTTCTTATTCACCAGGTTCATCACAACCTTCGTGCACCACGGTTCCCGTACCCTACCAACACCCCCCTGTCTCATCGGAACGTTGTCATGCAGAGCTCCAGACAAACATTCCTTGAAAATCCTCCACTTTCCTTCGGTACTTTTCCCCAAGAATGCCTCCTTCCAATTTACCCGTCTAATTTCCTCCCTGATGACACTGTATTTCCCTTTACTCCAGAGAAACACTTTCCTAGCCTGCCTGATCCTATCTCTTTCCAATGCTATCGTGAAGGAGATAGAATTATGATCGCTATCCCCAAGATGCTCACCCACCGAGAGATCCTCCACCTGTCCAGGTTCATTAGCCAGCACCAGATCAAGTACAGCCTCTCCTCTAGTAGGCTTATCTACATACTGTGTCAGGAAACTCTCCTGGACACACCTAACAAACTCCTCTCCATCCAAACCCCTAGCCCTAGGGATATTCCAATCTATGTTTGGGAAATTAAAATCTCCCATCACGACAACTCTGTTATTCCTACATCTCTCCAGGATCTGTTTCCCCATCTGCTCCTCAACATCTCTGTTACTATTGGGCGGCCTATAGAAAACACCCAGCAACGTTACCGACCCCTTCCTGTTCCTAACCTCCACCCACAGAGACTCCGTAGTCAATCCCTCCACGGCGTCCACCTTCTCTACAGCCGTGACACTATCCCTGATCAACAGTGCCACTCCCCCCCCTCTCTTGCCTCCCTCCCTGTCCTTCCTGAAACATCTAAAACCCGGCACCTGAAGCACCCAGTCCTGTCCCTGAGACGTCCAAGTCTCCGTAATGGCCACCACATCACAATTCGAAGCAGCAATCCACGCTCTAAGCTCATCCACTTTATTCACTACACTCCTGGCATTAAAATAGACACATCTCAGACCTTCAGCCTGAGCACTTCCCTTCTCCATCACTCGTCTAACCTCCCTCTTACCCTGTTTACATTCCTTATCTATTTGCGAGCTAACCTCCTCGCTCTCAGTCCCCTCATTTCGATTCCCTCCCCCCAACCTTTCTAGTTTAAAGTCTCTCCAGTAGCCTTAGCCAACCTTCCCGCCAGGATATTGGTCCCCCTGGGATTCAAGTGCCACCCGTCTTTTTTAAACAGGTCACACCTGCCCCTAAAGAGGTCCCAATGATCCAAGTACCCAAATCCTTGTCCCTTGCTCCAGTCCCTCAGCCACGCATTCATTCTCCACCGATTCCTGTTCTCACTCTCCCGCGGCACAGGCAGCAATCCCGAGATTACTACCTTTGCATTCCTCTTTCTCAGCTGTCTACCTAACTCCCTATATTCTCTTTTCATGACCCCTTCCCTCTTCCTACCTATGTCAGCAGTACCTATATGCATCACGACCTTCGGCTCCTCTCCCTCCCCCTTCAGGATTTCTGGGACTCGACCAGAGACATCCCGGACCCCTGCACCAGGGAGGCAAACCACCATCCGAGAGTCCCGTCTGTGTCCGCAAAAACGCCTATCTGACCCCCTCACCGTAGAGTCCCCAATTAGCACTACCCTCCTTTCCTTACCCTTTTGCACTACTGGGCCAGGCTCAGCTCCAGAGACACTGCCACCGCTGCTTCCCCCAGGTGGGCTGTCCACCCCAGTAGTACTCAGACAGGAGTACTTATTATTAAGGGGCACATCCACCGGGGTGCTCACCATCAACCGAGCTTTCTCCTTCCTCACTGTTACCCAGTTACCCTCCTCCCGTGGTCCCGGTGTGACCACCTGCCGATAGCTCCTGTCAATGACCTCCTCACTATCCCTAACCCGGCGAAGGTCCTCGAGCTGCAATTCCAGTTCCCTAACATGGTCCCTTAGGAACCGCAGCTCAACACACCCAGCACAGATATGGTCGTCCGGGAGGCTAGGAGCCTCCAGGACCTCCCACATCCTACATTGGGAACAACATACTGGCCTCACACTCATAATTGCCCCTTTAAACACACAGGGAAAAAAAAAAGTGAATGAAAATTTTAAACTTACCTTTCCTCCTCCTGTTTTCTCCAAAGCCCTGCTCTCACTGGGTCTTTTTTTTTTAGGTTAGAGGAGGAGGGAGGGTGGGATACTCTACAAGTGTAGAGTATCGGGATTCCTCTCTGTTCCAATTTATTGGGGAAAAAAAAAAATCTCTCTCTCCCAGACCTCCCTGCGCGACCACTTCCGGGTTTAGATATTTTTAAAGAAAAAACCCGCGAAAAAGTAAGTTAAAAAATAACAGCGCTTACCCGCAGCACTCCTCTCGCGAATCTCTCCCTCTCTGCTGCACTTCCAAGACGCAATGAGCGTCTTGCGAGCTGTCCCCAGCATACCCTTTCATTCTATCTTTTACTCTTGTTCAATTCAGTTGATCTTTCTCTACACCCTAGCTATGACTGTAACCCTACATTCTGCACCCTCTCCTTTCCTTCTCCCCTGTGTACTCTATGAACAGTATGCTTTGTCTGTATAGCGCGCAAGAAGCAATACTTTTCACTGTATCTCAATACATGCAACAATAATAAATCAAATCAAATGAGCATCAACACCTATTACTGCTGTTTCAGCTGAGCTCAGCTCATTTTGTTGATCTTCCTGACATTACCCATCGCCTTAATCTACTAGATCATTGTTTGCTGTACCGTTCCACCAGAGTCAACCCAAATGTAATATTCAGAGACAATGCACACATTCTCATGTCTATCGACAGGGCCACGCACTACAGTTAGATCAGATATTGGCCACAATTCTCCAGCCGTTACCAGCCAGAATGAAGAATTTGGCGTTCACTCACCACAGCGGGACTGGAGAATGGCAGCTGCTGGCAAGGTCAGAGAACTCGACCCATACAGTCTTGTATTAATGAGACACCTCTCATTAATATCACTGATTGCACAGGACCAAGCTTAAATTACAGCACTGGAATTCTGGAACTCTCACTCTGATCCACAGTTAGCCGCAAGAACCTGCAAGGGCACCCTAGTCTCTGTCTTAACTGTTTGTCATGATGAGGAGATGCCGGCGTTGGACTGGGGTGGGCACAGTAAGAAGTCTCACAACACCAAGTTAAAGTCCAACAGGTTTATTTGGAATCACAAGCTGATGGCCACTCACCTGATGAAGGAGCAGCACTCCGAAAGCTCGAGATTCCAAATAAATCTGTTGGACTTTAACCTGGTGTTGTGAGACTTCTTACTTAATTGTTTGGCTCAATGGAATGATAATCTCTGGTGTGAAGTGTCCAAAATACTTAAGCTACAGCACACTTTTTCCGAAGCTTTAAAATTTTAACGCAATTAGTACAAAAAGTATTTTCCCCAACTTTGAATTTCTGTAATCTTTTCTGCAGTTGCCTTGTCTAATTGATAATCAGGGACCCGGGTTTGATTGCCGACTTGGGTCACTGTCTGTGCAAAGTCTGCGCGTTCTCCCGTATCTGCGTGGGTTTCCTCCGGGTGTTCCGGTTTCCTCCCACACGTGTGGTTAGGTGCATTGGCCATGCTAAATTCTCCCTCAGTGTACCCGAACAGGCGCCGGAGTGTGGCGACTAGGGGATTTTCACAGTAATTTCATTGCAGTGTTAATGTAAGGCTATTTGTGACACTAATAAATAAATAAATTTAACCCGGTCTCCATAAAAAAAAACATAAATATTAGATACTGCAGAATATTTGCAACTTAGCAGAAGACCCCAACTGAAGATTTTCACACAAACACACGGACCTGCCATTTTTACGCATCTTTCTTAATTCTCCGAAACCCAAAGCATCTCAATTTATCAAACCTGGTCCACTGTTTCATTAGCTTCATGTCATCCCAAAGCTGATTGATAAGATGCCTCGAATTGCTGGGATCAACATGGAGGGTGTGCCAGTTGGTCTGATTTGCAATTTTAGCATGCCTGTGGCAAATCCCACTGTGTGTTATCTCAACAAAGATATTAACTCATTGTTATGATGCCCACTCACAGACTTTGTCAGAAACACAAATGGTATTTATTAATAAGGAAAACTGTACAGAGGCTAACAACCCTACCCCCTCAACCTATTATCCTCCTGATTTAATTCTTCACTGGACTTGTTCTTAAAACCCATCTGGTTCACTCATGTCCTTCAGGGAAGGAAATCTGCCCTCCTTACCTGGTCTGGCCTACATGTAACTCCAGAGCCACAGCAATGTGGTTGACTCTCAACAGCCCTCGGGCAACTAGGGATGGGCAATAAATGCTGACCAGCCAGCGACACCCGAGTCCCATGAATGAATATTTTTAAAAAAAATTCTGGTTACTTTTTTATGGAGTTCAGCTTATTCTCCATTTTCGCATTAATTTCTCCTTCATAACTTCATTGTGTAATTTTTTTTGCAAATTTAAAAAAAAGTTTGCTGTCAGTAGTTTCATCTTGTTTTAATGTCTTCTCTGGAGCTTTAATTCTTTTTGCCGATTCCTCTTTATGTTCAATAGTTCCTACTTTCTTTTGAAGTTTTTAATTCCTGCGCTTCTTCTGAGGTGAATCATTGATGTTCTTACTGGGGGCGTATACATTTCACAAATGGAACCTTCAGTTCTGCTTGTCTTAATTTCAGTCAAATCCTTTTTGGATTCACTGTTGGTCGGGTCTGTCTGCAACAAAGTGTTGACTTGTTTCTGCAATTCTCTCGTTGTCCTTCATTTGGTCATTATTTGTATTTTGTTGTCCTCCAATTGGGGTCTTTCAGTGCCCTCTTTCTGAAGTCTTTCAACGCCTCCCCTCAGATCTTTTGTTGCCTCTTCCCTGAGGTCTTCATTTCCTCCATTTAGGCCTTCCTTGCCTCCTCTGACGTCTTCATTGCCTCCTCTGAGTTGTTCCATTGCCTCTTCCCTGATGTGATGATAGCCATGATGTGGAGATGCTGGTGTTGGACAGGGGCAGGCACTGTAAGAAGTCTCACAACACCAGGTTTATTTGGAATCACAAGCTTTCGAAGCACTGCTCCTTCATCGGGTGAGTGGTGGGCACAGTAAGAAGTCTCACAACACCAGATTAAATTCCAACAGATTTATTTGGAATCACGAGCTTTCAGAGCGCTGCTCCTTCATTAGGTGAGGAAGGAGCAGCGCTCCGAAAGCTCGTGATTCCAAATAAACCTGTTGGACCTTAACCTGGTGTTGTCAGACTTCTTATGATGTGATGATAGAGTGCTATTAATAAAATTTATGTTTAAGGGGACTGTTTTCAAGTTCATCTCTTTTCTGCAGGTAGTCGATATGTCTGGTAGGAATGAAGCTCAGATGCTGGGAGAGCAGGATAGTTACTCATTTTAGCTATGTATTGTTTACCTAGGAGAGAGCTAATAGATTTTTGTTTATAGATGAAGATTTCCCCTGGGGTTTTTGATTAGGTTGATTGAAAGGGTCATGCCATAATGTGGTTAATGGAATGAACTAGATCTGTAGCAGCGAAAAACAGCTTTCAGTACTGGCTGGGGTTTGTTTAAAGACAGAGGTCTGCAAGCTGCTCTGAAATTCAAATTCTCTCTCTGAAAGCTTCAAGACTGACTACACCCCTTATAGCATGTATAGTTATGGTTGCTAACTGTATTTAAAGTGGAATTTTAAGTCTGTAAGAGAATGGTGCATATTTGGAATTGAAACTGTGATAAGTTAGAAATTAAAGTTGTTCCTTTCATTTATTAACTATTGTTCAACTGTTAAGAATTAAGCTGCTTCCTTTTATTAGTGTTATACTTAAACTGTTATTAAATAAAGTTTGTTTTTACTATAAAAGATCTCTAATTTGACAGCTGAATTACTCCTGGATCGATCCATCCTCACATTTATGCCAAAATAGAAAAATGTGTTGGGACTAGTCTGGCTTCCTAATGTAATTTGGGATTCTGGTCCAGGACCCGAGCATTTAGGTCTTTCATTGTCTCTTCCTTGAGGTCTTTGTTACTTATGGACCTTTTTATTTAATGAGAGTTGCCCTCTATCTGGAGTCTTCTCCAATTTTCCTATCCATTGTCCATTGTTTCTCCTTGTGGTTGCTGCTTTAAATGCGTGATTTAAATTATTCTTTGATTCTATGAACTCTACAGCAACTCTTTGTCTTTTTTTAAAACTTATGTCCCACTTTTCCTCAAACTCAAAATTACAGCTCTTGCTTCTGAAGATTATTTTTCTTGATTTTTTTTCTTCTATACATTTCTAAGCATTTGATCGCATTGGCCAATTCAGGTCTGCTCCACGTCTGCCCCTCCGGTTCTGGCAACATCTCAACAACTCAAATGGTCAATTTGTGAAAGACAGGCCTGAAAGTATTTCCCTTCTTCAAATTTCAATGAAAATAGAATACTCACAGGTGTTGGGCCACAGGCAGTGTAATCAATAATCTATCCCATCCTCGTTGTCAATGTAATGATGAATGTTCACAGGCTTCATTAGAAACACATACTAGTAAGGAAAAACTGTACAGAAGCTAGCAGCCTTTCCCCTCCCCCCTCCACCATTCCCTCAAGCAGGCCATCTACTGCCCCAGTCCCTACATGTCTACTACTTGCCTTTTAGATGTTTTCTGCCTAAGAGAGAGTTCCACCCTGTAGGGTGATTACGCAGTCTCGTCCTAATTGGTCTTCCAAGTCAGGTAACTCTCTTCTGCTGCGTTGTCCTAATAGTGTTGGACTATTATTTAAATGGTAAAAAATTGCAGCATGCTGCTGTGCAGAGGGATCTGGGTGTCCTTGTGCAAGAATCACAAGGAGTTGGTTTGCAGGTGCAGCAGGTAATTAAGAAGGCAAATGGAATTTTGTCCTTCATTGCTAGAGGGATGGAGTTTAAAAATAGCGAGATTATGTTGCAACTGTATAAGGTGCTGGTGAGGCCACACCTGGAGTACTGTGTACAGTTTTAGTCTCCTTACTTGAAAAAGAATGCACTGGCACTGGAGGGGGTGCAGAGGAGATTCACTAGATTGATTCCGGAGTTGAGGGTTGGCTTATGAGGAGAGACTGAGTAGACTGGGGCTATACTCATTGGAATTCAGAAGAATGAGGGGAGATCTTATAGAAACATATAAGATTGTGAAGGGAATAGATAAGATAGAAGCAGGGAAGTTGTTTCCACTGGTGGGTGAAACTAGAACTAGGGGGCATGGCCTCAAAATAAGGAGAAGCAGATTTAGGACTGAGTTGAGGAGGAACTTCTTCACACAAAGGGTTGTGAATCTGTGGAATTCCCTGCCCAGTGAAGCAGTTGAGGCTACCTCATTGAATGTTTTTAAGGCAAGGATAGATAAATTTTTGAACAGTAAAGGAATTAAGCGTTATGGTGAGCAGGCGGGTAAGTGGAGCTGAGTCCATGAAAAGATCAGCCATGATCTTATTGAATGACGGAGCAGGCTCGAGGGGCCAGGTGGTCTACTCCTGCTCCTAGTCCTTATGTTCTTATGTCCTTAAAGGGACAATCACCACATCCCTCCCCCTTTAATTCTTTCATACAATCGTCAATAACCAAGTTACTCAGCTCCAAATCTAACTAAACAAGTTGGACAATTATAAATCGGTGCTGGAATTCTGCCGTCTAAGCCATCACGGGAATTATAGCGGGCGGGGGGGGGGGGGGGGGGGGGGGGGAGAGGGGGCGGGGGGGGGGGAAGGGGGCAGGGGCAGGGGGGCGGGGGGGAAGGGGGTGGGGGGGAGGGGGCAGGGGGGGGGAAGGGGGCGGGGGGGAGGGGGGAAGGGGGTGGGGGGAGGGGGCGGGGGGGGAGGGGGCGGGGGGGGGGAGGGGGCGGGGGGGGAGGGGGCGGGGGGGGAGGGGGCGGGGGGGAAGGGGGCAGGGGGGGAAGGGGCCGGGGGGGGAGGGGGCGGGGGGTGGGAGACCATGCAAAGGTCCATCAACCTCAGGCAGGATTCTGCAGTTTTGAGGTGAGCGTGGCCCGACTCTTTGAGGGTTTTTCTGTTTCAGTGTAATTCTGTAATCTAAGTTGCTTCCACAGGATCAACATTAACAGGAACTGCAAATAACGGGTATCGCTTCCAGCGATATTCATTATTATTTGCTTCAACAGAGACATTAGTTATGTCTAGAACAGGTCAAACAGGTACTTCAGTGTTTACAGATTCGAAAACATTTCTGGCTGGCAACACTGACAGCTGGAGCATCTTTCTACTCCTCAAGTGATCCACATATTTACGGAAGATCCATTCCTCCATGTCTACTGGGTACGACAGTAATCCGTTCTCAGAGACAATAATTCCAGTGATCTAACTTGATCCACCGCCCATGTTTCATATATTGACACCATATCATTTTATGTACTTAATATGGGTTTTTTATTGTTGCAGTGGTGATGGCTCATTGATGAGGTCTGGAGGCTTATGTGTCCAAACATAAACCCTTTCATTGGCATCCTTTACAAATGTACAGTTCCAAATATGGTCTTGCATGGAGCTGTTCATACAGCCTTGCTGCTTTTCCATTTGTGTGAGCAATTCAGCAATCTTGTTCTGCCCCATAATCTCCGTTTCCTTCTCTGTCTGATTTGCTGATTCAGCCGTCAACTTCACTGTTTTTGCCTCTTCATTTAACTTCTCATTGTCAAGCTTCCTTTAGCAGTCATAGAGTCATAGAAGTTTACAGCATGGAAACAGGCCCTTCATCTCAACATGTCCATGCCGCCTTTTGTTTTAAACCATTAAGCTATCCCACTTGCCCATATTTGGCCCATGTCCCTCTATACTCATTCTACCCATGTAACTATCTAAATGCTTTTTAAAATACAAAATTGTACCCACCTCTGCTGCTACTACCTCTGGCAGCTCATTCCAGACACTCACCACCCTCTCTGTGAAAGAGATTGCCCCTCTGGGCCCTTTTGTATCTCTCCCCTCTCACGTTAAATCTATGCCCTCTAGTTTTAGACTCTCCTACCTCTGGGAAAAGATGTTGACTATCTACCTCATCTATGCCCCTCATTATTTTATAGACCTCTATAAGATCACCCCTAAGTCTCCCTCTATCCACCCTCTCCTTCTAGCTAAAACCATCAAGTCCTGGTAGCATCCTAGTAAATCTTTTCTGTACTCTTTCTAGTTTAATAATATCCTTTCCATGATAAGGTGACCAGAACTGTACACAGTATTCCAAGTGTGGCCTTACCAATGTCTTGTACAACTTCAACACAACGTCCGAACTCCTTTATTCAATGTTCTGACCAATGAAACCAAGCATGCCGAATGCCTTCTTCACCACCCTGTCCACCTGCGACTCCACTTTCAAGGAGCTATGAACATGTACCCCTAGATCTCTTTGTTCTATCACTCTCCCCAACGCCCTACCATTAACTGAGTAAGTCCTGCCCTAGTTCGATCGACCAAAATGCATCACCTCGCATTTATCTAAATTAAACTTTCTTCAGGTTCTTATTCTCCGGATTCAGTTCTTCTGTCTCTCAGTCCCAACTGGTCCCTCAAGCCAGGTGACCCTCTTCTGCTGCGTCGTCCTTAACAGGACAATCACCACAATCGCCACACTCATTTAAAAATAACACATTAATCTTAAACAAATTAACAACAACATCAAAATAACACAGAGTGAAATATAAAGTTTATTTTATTAGTCATAAATAGGCTTACATTAACACTGCAATGAAGTTACTTTGAAAATCCCCTCGTCGCCACACTCCGGAGCCTGTTCAGGTACACTGAGGGAGAATTTAGCATGGCCAATGCACCTAACCTACACGTCTTTCAGGCTGTGGGAGGAAACCGGAGCACCCGGAGAAAACCCATGCAGACATAGGGAAAATGTGCAAACTCCACACAGATAGTGACCCAAGCCGGGAATCGAACCTGGGTCCCTGGCGCTGTGAGGCAGCAGTGCTAAGCATTGTGCCAACGAAATGTGGAAAGAATGCATTAAGCACTTAAGATCACAATTGTCATTTCTGCACATTTTTCCCCCCAGTATGGATACCGCCACAATCTAAGCAATTGTTGAAAATGCAGCTTTTTTCACCAATAGTTGCAATAGGAATTTTGAGTGCAAAAGCTCACTTATGAAGAAAATCTCCTTCAAATGAGTCCCATTCTAGTAATTGACGTATTGATGAAAAATAATCTTGAATTTCTGTAAGAACATAAAATGACTCTGATTGGACAGGTACTCTTAAGAAACGGTTCAGAAGTCGACAGAAGTGATCATTAGCAATGGGGGCGGGTAATTTGCAGATATCATTAACTTAAATTGCAGGTATGAATTAAACAGCATGAGTCCTGGTTCCTTAACAGGAGCACAGGATTAGACAGGGTAGATTCTGAAAAAATGTTCCCAATGGTGGGGGAGTTCAGAACCTAAGGGTCATAGTTTGAGGATAAGGGGTAAACCTTTTAGAATCATAGAATCCCGACAGTGCAGAAGGAGACCATTTGGCCCATCAAGCCTGTACTGACAACAATCCCACCCAGGCCCTATCCCCGTAACCCCACATATTTAGCTAACTAATCCCTCTAACACTAAGGAGCAATTTAGCATGGCCAATCAACCTGACCTGCCCGCACAATTTTGGACTCAGGTGAGGAGAATGCTGAATGTGTGGAATTCACTAATGTAGTTGAGGCCAAAACATTGTGTGATTTCAAGAAGAAATTAGATCTAGCTCTTGGGGCTAAAGGGATCAAGGGATATGGGGGGGGAGGGGGATCAGAATATTGAATTTGATGATCAGCCATGATCAAAATGAATGGTGGAGCAGGCTCGAAGGGCCGAATGGCCTACTCCTGCTTCTAGTTTCTAAGTAACACACACACATACACAAAAGTAGCAAGCTGCAAACGATAAACTGGAATTGTTCAATTGTGCAACTAAGAAGAACGCCTTAACTTAAACAGTTGCCACTGCCTGATTTTTTTTACAGTTGATAAAATAACTGCGTGGATAAAATTCACAAGTAGGGAAAGTAGCACAAAGTATTTATAGCACAGAAACAGGTCATTCAGTCCATGTTCCACACAAACCTCCTCCCACCCTTCTTCATCTAACCCCATCAACATTTCCATTTCCCAATATCCTTCCTCCCTCACCGACTTGTCCAACTTACCCTGAAGTGATGAGTCTTACCAGTGCGCACCTTAAATTCATTTATCACCACAATTGGAAACATCTGCCCTATGTCAACCTTATCAAACCCGTCCATAAGTTTGAAGGCCTCCATCAGTTTATCCTCCAGTCTTTTTCCCAGAGAAAAGAACCCCAGGCCATTCAATCTTTCCTGGTTATTTAGTTCTGGCAATATTCTCTGAAGGTTTTTATCCACCTTCTTCATGCCTCCACATCCTTTCTTTAATGTGGAGATCTGAGCTTTTTACAGTAAGTTTATTTATTAGTGTCACAAGTAGCCTTGAAGTTACTGTGAAAATCCCCCAGTCACCGTACTCCAGCGCCTGTTCAGGTACACTGAGGGAGAATTTAGCGTGGCCAGTGTACCTAACCAGCATGTCTTTCGGACTGTGGGATGAAACCGGAGCGCCCGGAGGAAACCCACACAGACACGGGGAGAACGTGCAGACTCCGCACAGACAGTGACCCAAGCCGGGAATTGAACCTAGGTCCCTGGGCGTTGTGAGGCAACAATGCTAACCACTGCGCCACCCAGCCGCCCTCCAAGTAGTCCAAATATGGTGCAACAAAATTCTATACAAGTGTAATATCACTACTCTTTGGGGTGAATTTTATGGGACTGGGGGGAAATAGAAAAGGCAGCAAGAATACATTGGGCTCAGCCTTAACGAGGTGAGGTTGGGGACTACTGCCTCTCAGAGGCAGAACGCATAGTCCCGGTGCCAGCAGAATGCAGTAGTGGCTGCGACTGGGACCACAAGAGAGTCCCAAGATGATTATGGATACTGGCATTTCAGGCAGGTTCTTTTGTAGGGACTGGATCAGGAGTTGGGGTGGGTGGGAAGAGGCGGTTGAGAGAGCATGACAGGAGATAAAAAGGTGAGGTACCATGTGGACGAGACCCCCAAAGCAGGTACCCCCTTCCTTCTTGCCTCCCCACCCCCCCAACCAACGAGTAGGGAAAGTAGCGAGCTGGCCACTTGCCTTCCACCTTCCCCCACTCGCTGTATTATGGTGGCACAGGAGGAAAGAGGCCTTTATGTAGCCATTAATTGTCAAATTAATTGTTTCAAGATGCCCAAGAGTGGGTCAGCTGGCTGTAATTATTTTTAGTTTATTTTTTGACGGGATGTGGGCATCGCTGACAAGACCGGCATTCCCTAAATGCCCTTATATTGAGTGGCTTGCTAGGCCGTTTCAGGGGGCATCTCTGGAGTGGCATCTAGCCCAAACCAGTTAAGGATGGTAGATTTTCTTCCCGAAAGGAGATCGGTGAACCAGATATTTCTGACAATCGTTGATAGTTTCATGGTTGCCATCTCTGAGACTAGCTTTCAATTCCAGATTTTACTGATTGAATTCAGATTCCTCCAGCTGCGGTGGTGGGATTTGAAGCTGTGTCCTCATAGTGTTAGCCTGGGCCTCTGAATTACTGATCCAGTGACATCATCATTCTGCCACCGTCTCACCCTGTGGGACAGCTCAGGGGTGGGTGGAAATGCATTGGTCAAGCCACCCACTTCAATTTATGTCCCCACCCTTTGTATAAGTCATGAGGGGGACATTAGAATTCCCCTCTTTATTCCATTCTATATCTCAAGGAATGCTTTGCTTGCAGGGGCCATCGGGTGGGATTTTCCCATCCCTCCCGCAGTGTGTTTTCCACCGGTGAAGGTGGCTCGCCATTGGCCGCTTGCCAAATCTTCCAATCCCACCCATGTCTAAGGCGTTTTGTGTAGCTCGCCTGTCCCACTACGAGAGGGGGCGGGGATGGTCGCCTTCAACAGGATCGGAAGATCCACGATGGCGGGATAGGACAGAAAATCCTGCCCATCATCTGTTTGCCAGAAGGCAAAAATCGCCACAGTCCCAGATGACCAAAGGCTGTTCTCCCCTTTGATGGTGGAGAGCTTACCTAAGGGCCACCACACCTCAGGCAAAGGGCAGGGCTTCATGAATCAGATAAGCTGGTACGGGAATTGAACCCACGCTGTTGGTATCACTCTGCATCACAAACCAGCCGACCAGCCAACTGAGCTAAACCGACTGCTATAATCGGTCGACTGAAAGGGTTGTAAGGCCAGTGGACAGTGTTATCAGACGAAGGGAATTATGGATATTGGCAAAATGTGAGGTAATGCTAACTCATTTTGCTCCGTTAGGTTCATTAACAATGAAACAACCAAGCCGTCCAGTTTAAAAGTGAGAACTTTGTTCTGGGTCAAATCTAAAATCCCTAAAACAGGATTTGAAATGTCGCTGAGTGAATGAAAGAAAACAATGGTACAAAATAGGGATATGGGGGTAGGGCCTGGGTGGGATTGTGGTCGGTGCAGACTCGATGGGCCGAATGGCCTCTTTCTGTACTGTAGGGTTTCTATGATTCTATGAAAAAAATGGTGCACAGGGCTTCCCAAAGTGCTTTCCAGCCAATGAACTAGTCACTGTTGTAAAGGTAGGAATCGCAGCAGCCAGCTTGCACTCACCAATTCCCCAAAACAGCAATGTGATAATGACCAGTCAATCATTCGACCAATCCGTTTTGATGATGTTGGTTGAGGGATAAATATTGTCCAGAACACCCCACTTCTCCTACAAAATGGTGCAGCTGGATCTTTTACATCCACATTTCTCATCCAAAAGGCAGCACCTCTGGCAGTGCAGCATGCCCTTGGCACTGAACTCAGAAATCCTACAATGCAGGAGGAGGCCATTCGGCCCATCGAGTCTGCACCAACAACAATCCCACTCAGGCCCCATCCACGTAACCCCACATATTTACCTCACTAATCCCTCCAACCTACGCATCTGGGAAACTAAGGGGCAATTTAGCATGGCTAACGAACCTAACCTGCACATCTTTCGGACTGTGGGAGGAAACCGGAGCACCCGGAGGAAACCCACGCAATCACGGGGAGAATGTGCAGACTCCGCACAGACAGTGACCCAAGGCCAGAATTGAACCCGGGTCCTTGGCGCTGTGAGGCAGCAGTGCTAATCACCGTGCCACCATGCCTACCCTGCATTTGGTGCTCAGGCCTCCGGAGGGGAAACTCATACCCACCACCTTTTGACTCAGAGATAAGAGTTCGACCAATGAGCCACAGCTGACGCACAGCATAGCTCCCACCATTAGGAGGCAATGTTGCTGAGGAGGTCGACTGGATGGTCTGGGCAGGATAGGAAAGAGACAACCCACACACATCAAGGGTGGGATTTTCCAGCCGCGCTCGCCACAAAACCAGAAAATCCCGCCCGAGGTCAATGGGCCAATGCATGGTCTGCATCCCCACCCCCACACCTCCCCTTCCCCCACGACGATTCCTGTGGTGGGCAGGACGGGAAAATTCCACCCCCCCCCCCCCCCCAAGTTTAGCAACAGTCTGAGTTTCTGGCAAATAAATAATGCAAAAGAAAGCTTAGGTGCAGCAGAAAGGACAGGTAGACTCTTTGCAATGGAAGACCTGTAAAAGATCATCCGTCATGTACTACTGGTGACAGGGAAGGTCACTGCTGTCTTCATGTTTTATACAACAGGCGTCCTATATATAGTGAATTATTCCTGGCCATATGACCCTGTGCCTTCCTGTAATGCACTGCCGTTGCCTTAAACATAAAGATAGCGGGATTGAGGCAGATTGATTTAGCCTAATCTAGGAGTGACGATTCAGTGCGAAAGTGAGGGACTGCTGGGTTGTCGAGGGTTCTGCTTTTTGAATGTGAAATCGAAACCATCCTGCCCTGATATGGGTGTGAAAGACTTCGCTGTTTGAAGAACAGGGAAGATGTCCTAGCGTTCAGGCCAATATCTGTCTCTCACCCAACACAGATTATCTGCTCAGTGATCACACTGCTATTTGTGGGACCTTGCCAAAGACAATTTGGCTGCCGCATTTTCCCATATTATAATGATATTTCAAAGGTAATTAACCAGCTATCTAGACATTTAGGACATAGTGCATAGAAGGTGCTTTATTAATGCAAGTTCTTTCTTTCCTTCTTTTAGTGTATTCACTCGGAATTTCCTCAGGACATTCCCAATCAGCCATTGCAACTAACTGGAACTGACAGAGATCCTGGACATATGGGGAATCTAGGTTTACACCATTCTTTGACTGAAGTTACAACAGTGGGTGGCACGGTGGCACAGTGGTTAGCACTGCTGCCTCACAGTGCCAGGGACCCAGGTTCAATTCCAGCCTTGGGTCACTGTCTGTGTGGAGTTTGATCGTTCTATCTGCGTGGGTTTCCTCCCATACTTCAAAGATGTGCGGATTAGGTTGACTGGCCATGCTAAATTGACCCTTAGTGTTAAGGGGACTAGCAGGGTAAATACTGTGGAGTTACAGGGGTAGGGTGGGATTGTTGTCGATGGAGGCTTAATGGGCTGAATAGCCTCCATCTGCATTATCAGGATTCTACAATTACCAATCAGAACCAATCTGCAAAGACATCTTAGATTATTTATTCTCCTCCCTCGTCCCATAACGCCATTTCCATTAACCTATTTAGCATATTGATGCTGTGTGTTAGTAAAAATATTATAAAAATAATAATACAGAATACAATTTTCTTTCATGCCCATATTTAGTACCAGGTTGTGGTTATTCAACAACAACTTGCATTGATATATAGAGGCGTTAACATAATAAAAGGTCCACAGAAGAATTCTCATGTGACACCGAATGAAATAAAGAGATTGGTGTAATATGGCTTTAAGGGATAGCAACGCGCCATCACTGGATGGAAAGTGTGTCATGTGATTCAGTCTCAGCCTCACTTTGACCTCTGAGCAGAACACAGCACAGCTCTGCTGTCTTCAAGCTTTCTACCCATGTATATAAGTTATGTGCCCACTCTAAATAAATGAACCCACAACATGTCTACCCAATTCTTCATGAGTGTTTGGTGCCTTAATATCACAATAAAAACATGACAAGGTGATCAGCGGTGGTTAAACAGCATGGCGGCAAGATTAAGTATGAGTACAACATAGTGAACATTCTTAGATTATGCTACAAAGCACAAGATGACCCCTGATGTTTTGATCAGGCTGCAATGAATCGGAGAGTATTGAAATCGTAGTGTGGTGATGGCACAGAAAAGCTTTGAAGACGCACAGTGCCGAGTTAGTGCTCAGGGTGGCACAGTGGTTAGCACTGCTGCCTCACAGCGCCAGGGACCCAGGTTCAATTCTGGCCTCGGGTGACTGTGCGGAGTCTGCCTGTTCTCCCTGTGTCTACGTTGGTTTCCTTCGGGTGCCCTTGTTTCCTCCCACAGTCCAAAGATGTGCGGGTTAGATGGACTGGAAATGCTAAATTGCTCCTTAGTGTCAGTGGGACTAGCTAGGGTAAATGCGTGGGGATACGGGGATAGGGCCTGGGTGGGATTGTTGTCAGTGCAGACTCGATGGGCCGTATGGCCTCCTTCTACACTGTAGAGATTCTATTCTAAATAAAGAGCTGATAAGCTGGATAAATCCCTCGTGGTGAGATTGCTCTCAAGCCAGTGAGTGGACAGCGCATCGAGATGACCAGCACCTGGTCAGCTCCGTTGGGAAAGGGGGGGGGGGGGGTGACCGGGGTGTGGGCCGGATCAATGGTGAGGGAGGGAGGGAGGGTCAAACAAAAATAAACAAACAAAGCCATCATTAAAACTGGGCCAGGGAAGGTTACTGGTTCCATCAGGTGGCTTCGGAAGTTCCTGAACAATAAAGTGAATAAAATAAGGAGGAAGGTCAAAGGAATATTGTCTAAATGTCGGTGAAATTCCCCAGTTTGAATTGGGACACAGCTGACCTACTATCCAAATTCAATATGTTTAAACAGCGTACAGAGCTGAGGGCCAAAATTCTCCAGCCATTCACGCTCCACCACCACTGCCAGTGAGGATGAAGAATTTAGCGCCCAGATAAATCTCCGTTCACCAATGGTGGGACAAGTGAATCCCGGCTGCGAGTGAGGTCAGAGAATCCGGCCCATGGTTTCTTAATTCAGGTGCGTCTGAACCAGACAAGCAAGTCATGAAAATTCACCTAGCAATTGGGAAGGAAGGTCTACACTGGCTGAACACGTCAGCAGAAGAGCTGACAGAGGCCCAAAGGATATGGAAAAACCAGTTCAGAATCAGATGAAGCTTCAGTATTCATTGACTAGAGTTCATGTCATTTGCGACAACGTCCTACAGAATCCATTGACCATTTTGTCAGCAGATGCAGAGAAAAGGGTATGTACTGTTCCAGAGCATGAATCACAAAAAGCTAGCAGGCAGGTCCAACAAGTAGTTATGAAGGCAAATGTCATTTTGGCCTTTATTGCAAAGGGGTTGGAATCTAAAAATTTGTTGCAATTGTACAGGGTGTTGGTAAAGCTTCACCTGGAATACTGCGTACAGTTTTGGTCCCCTTACCTAAAAAAGGATATAATAGCATTGGAGGCAGTCCAAAGGGAATTCACCAGTCTAATTCTGGGATGAGAGGGTTGTCCTATCGAGAGATACTAAACAATCAGGGTCTGTATTGCTTGGAGTTTAGAAGAGTGAGGGGTGATCTTATTCAAACATAAGATCCTGAGGGGGCTTGACAGGGTAGATGGTGAGATGTTTTCACTGTGGGAGAGTCTCAAATAAGGGGACATTTATTAGGTAGAGATTTCGTCTCGCAGAGGGTGGTGAATCTCTGGAATTCTCTGCCCCAAAGGCTGACGGAGGCTGGATCATTCGAAGTATTTAAAGTGAAGGTGAATATATATTTGATAGATCGAGGAAGAGAGGCCCATGGGAAAATGGCACAGAAAAGGAGTTGAGACCGACATAGATCAGCCACGATCGTATTGAATGATAGGACAGGCTTGAAGGGCCTGGTGGCCTTCTCCTGCTCCTATTTCTTGTGTTCTTGCGTGATTTTTCGAATACAGAACTAGCAAACAAAATTGTTGAGTTAGTGATCGCAACCACTCCTGTGGACGCAGTCCAGAAAGACCTGCTAGACAAGCCCAAAATGCATAGCATTGAAGAGCTACTCAAAGATGGACGCAAGCATGACACCCTCTCACAGATCGATGAAACTTACAGACCCTAATCTCAAACCTGATATTGATGGAAACTGGACATATTCTTGGTGTACGCAGAGGATCATACCTTCCATATGTCTTGCTAGGTTGGGATGTTCTAGCGACTTTATCAGCAACTATGAGGCATGGGGCAGAACGGACCTTTGGCAGCAACGCTGCACCAAAGCAAAGGCTGATGCTGCTACAAAGAGCCATGCACTGATCCAAACAGATGGCCCATAAAGAGTACCTTCAAGCAATAAGAATGACCATCTGGTGTCCTGTAACACAAACGTGAGGTGACTGACAAAACCGAAAATGATGACAATGTGATTGGGAAGGCAAAGAGCAGTGAACACAGATTTCACGCCATTAATCTCGTGGAAAATGGGGCGGATGACCAAAAGCTTGGTCAAGTTTGGGTTTTCAAGGAGGAAGCAAAGGAAGGTAGAGAGGCAGAGAGGTTTAGGGAGGGAATCCCAGAGCTCAGGGCCCAGGCAACTGAAGATGAGACCACCAATGGTCCTGCAATTAAAATCAGGAATGCTTAAGATGCCAGAATTGGAGGAGCGTAAATATCTTGAAGAGTTGTAGGACTGGACGGTGGCGCAATGGTTAGCACTGTTGCCTCACAGCGCCAGGGATCCAGGTTCAATTTCCATCTTGGGTCACTGTCTGGGTGGAGTTTGCATGTTCTCCCCGTGTCTGCATGGGTTTCCTCTGGGTGCTCTGGTTTCCTCCCACAGTCCAAAGACATGTGGGTGAGGTGGATTGGCCATGGTAAATTGTCCATTAGTGTCAGGGGGATTAGCAGGGTAAATACGTAGGGCTACGGGGATAGGGGCTGGGTGGGATTGTGGTTGGTGCAGGCTCGATGGGCCAAATGGCCTCCTTCTGCACTGTAGGGATTCTATTCTATAATTCTGGAGAAGATAACAGACATAGGGAAGAGTGAGGCAATGAAGCAATCTGAAAACACATTTTAAAAGTTGAGTTATTGTTCAGCCAGATATCAAGGTACATCAGCAAGCACATGGGTGATTGGTGAATGGGACTTGGTACAAGAGAGCACATGGATGGAGTTTGGATTACCTTAAGTTTGGGGAGGGTAACATGAGAGAGGAGGCAAGAATGCCTTAGAGAGTCCAATCCAGAGATAACAACATACATGGATTCTGTTATCTTGGTTATGGGTCTTGAGAGGGAGCTGTTCATGATCTGGTCCTACAGATACTGCTGAAAGCAAGGCTGTTGGTTAAAAACTACCTTTTTCATTCAACAAAGAACAAAGAAAGGTACAGCACAGGAACAGGCCCTTCAGCCCTCCAAGCCTGTGCCTATCATGATGCCATAACTAAACTAAAATGAAAACTTTCTGTCCTTACTTGAACCTTTGGTCCATATCCCTCTATTCCCTCCCAATTCCTGTACCCATCCAGATGCCTCTGAAATGTTGCTAACATGCCTGCTTCCACCACCTCCTCTTGTAGCACACTCCAGGCACCCACTACTCTCTGCGTGAAAAACTTCCCCCTACATTATACTATGTATGATACAGACTTAGCACAAGGCTCCACTTTTTAAAAATTCGTTCACAACCTGTGGGTGTCATTAGACCAGTATTTATTGCCTATCCCTAATTGCCCTTGAGAAAGTGGTGGTGAGCTACCTTCTTGAACCACTGCAGTCCATGTGGTGTAGGTACACCCACAGTACAATTAGAGGGGAGTTCCAGGATTTTCACCCAGCAACAGTGAAGGAACAGTGATATAGTTTCAGCTTTGGGTGTGATTTGGAGAGGTCCTTTCAGGTGGTGATGTTTCCAGGCATCTGCCACTGCCCTTGTCCTTCCAGGAGGTAGCAGTCACAGGTTTGGAATGTGCTTTCAAAGAAGAGTTGGTGAGGTGCCACACTGCATTTTATGAATGACACACACTGCTGCCACTGTGCATTGGTGCTGGAGGAAGCGAGGTGGTGGATGGGATACCAATCAAGCAGGCTGCTTTGTCCTGGATAGTCATAGAGTCATAGAGATTTACAGCATGGAAACAGGCCCTTCGGCCCAACTTGTCCATGCCGCCTTTTTTTAAACCCCTCAGCTAATCCCAATTGCCCGCATTTGGCCCATATCCCTCTATACCCATTGTACCCATGTAACTATCTAAATGCTTTTTAAAATACAACATTGTACCCGCCTCTACTACTACCTCTGGCAGCTTGTTCCAGACACTCACCACTCTCTGTGTGAAAAAAATTGCCCCTGTGGACACTTTTGTATCTCTCCCCTCTCACCTTAAACCTATGCCCTCTAGTTTTAGACTCCCCTACTTTTGGGAAAAGATATTGACTATCTAGCTGATCTGTGCCCCTCATTATTTTATAGACCTCTATAAGATCACCCCTCAGCCTCCTACGCGCCAGAGAAAAAAGTCCCAGTCTATCCAGCCTCTCCTTGTAATTCAAACCATCAAGTCCCGGTAGCATCCTAGTCAATCTTTTCTGCACTCTTTCTAGTTTAATAATATCCTTTCTATAATAGGGTGACCAGAACTGCACACAGTATTCCAAGTGTGGCCTTACCAATGTATTGTACAACTTTAACAAGACAATTCCTGTATTCAATGTTCTGACCGATGAAACCAAGCATGCCGAATGCCTTCTTCACCACTCTGTCTACCTGTGACTCCACTTTCAAGGAGCTATGAACATGTTCCACTAGATCTCTTTGTTCTGTAACTCTCCCCAATGCCCTACCATTAACTGAGTAAGTCCTGCCCTGGTTCAATCTACCAAAATGCATCACCTTGCATTTGTCTAAATTAAACTCCATCTGCCATTCGTCAGCCCACTGGCCCAATTGATCAAGATCCCGTTGCAATCGAAGATAACTTTCTTCACTGTCCACTATGCCACCAATCTTGGTGTCATCTGCAAACTTACTAACTATGCCTCCTATATTCTCATCCAAATCATTAATATAAATGATAAATAACAGTGGGCCCAGCACTGATCCCTGAGGCACACCGCTGGTCACAAGCCTCCAGTTTGAAAAACAACCCTTTACAACCACCCTCTGGCTTCTGTCAAGAAGCCAATTTTGTATCCATTTAGATATCTCACACTGGATCCCGTGGGATTTAATCTTATGCAACAACCTACCATGCAGTACCTTGTCAAAGACCTTGCTAATGTCCAGGTGTCAAGCTTCTTGTGTGTTGTTGGAGCTGCACCCATCCAGGCAAGTGGAGAGTGTTCCATCACACTCTTGACTTGTACCTTGTAGGTGGTGGATAGATTTTGCAGAGTCAGGAGGTGGGTTATGAAGCTTGACACCAACCAAGAGGAAGCAGCCCACTTGATGGGCACCCAATAACTCAACTTGGGTTATATGCCGCAGAATTCCCAGCCTCTGACCTGCTCTTGCAGCCGTAGTATTTGTATGGCTAGTCCAGTTCAGTTTCTGGTCAATGGTAATGCCCAGGATCTTGATAGTGGGGGATTCAGTGATGGCAATGCCATTGAATGTCAGGGGAGATGGTTACCCAGAAGGGGGAAACAGTAAAACGGGGAAGTACAGTACTGATCTGAACTATTTTTTTTCCTTCTGGGTAGATTCTCTCTTGTTGGAGATGTTCGTTGTCTGACAATTGAGGGTGCAAATGTTATTGGCTGTTAACATGCCATGCCTAAATTTATTTAGGTCTTGCTGGTTATGGACACGGACTGTTTTAATGGCGCTGGGTATCATGCACATCATATGCAAACATCCCCACTTCTGACCTTATGATTGATGAGCAGCTTAAGGTGGTTGTGCTTAGGGCACTACCCTGATAAACTTCTGTAGCAATGTCAAAAGACTGAGCAGTATAACCTCCCACAAACACAACCATCTTCCTTTGTGCTCGGTACGGTTCCAACCAGCGGAGAGGTTTCCCCCCTGATTCCCATTGACTGTTCGGGTCCCCTGACACCACACTTGATCAAATGCTGCTTTGATGTCAAGAGCAGTCACTCTCACCCTCAGCCCGCGAGTCCAGCTCTTTTGTTCATGTTTGGATCAAGGCTGGGTGGCTCAGGCAGATCCCAAACTGAGCGTCAGTGAGCAGGTTATTGCTGAGTAAATGCCACCTGACAGCACTGCCCAATGACAACTTCCATCACTTTACTGAGCATTAAGTGTAGACTGATGAGGCAGTAATTGGCCAGGTTGGATTTATTCTGCTTTTTGTGGACAGGACATTCCTGGGCAATTTTCCACATTGCTGGATAGATGCCAGTGTTGTAACAGTACTGGAACAGCTTGGCCAGGGCCACAGCTAGTTCTGGAGTACAAATCTTCAGTACTATTGCTGGAAGGTTGTCAGGGCCCCATTGCCTTTGCAATATCCAGTATCTTCAGCCATTTTCTTGACATCACGTTGAGTGAATCGAATTGGCTGAAGGCTGGTGTCAATGGGGAAGTCAGAAGGAGGCCGAGAGAATCAACCACTTGGTACTTCTGACTGAAGATGCTAAGAACTACCTATGTCCATCTCTGTTGTCAAGTTATTTCACATCACTGGTAATGTCGACTATATATTTAGATATTTAACATTAACTCTGACTTACAAATGAGATTTTCCGTAGCAAGATGAGCTGAGGTAAGGGTAGAGTCTGACAAATGTTACAGAGTTGAAGACAGGCTGTTTCAGTAATGGTGTGGATAAGTAGTTAGAAGATCCTCTCTTGGTTCAATATGACATTGTGAAAAGTCTCAGACAGTTGCCAGGAGCGATTGAATTGATGCTGAGGGAATGGGGTTTGTTTTGGAAACTGAAGACATTGGCTTCAGTCTTTTCAATATTTAACTGGATGAAATTTCTGCTAATCCAGTATTAATTGTTGGATAACCAAGCTGAAAATTTTGAGGGAGTGGAGGGTTCAGTGGAGGAGGTGTAAAGCTGGGTATTATCAGCACTTGGAAACAGACGCTGTTTTTGGATGATGTCACCAAGGGTAAAAATAGGAGGAGGGTCAAGGACAGACCCTTGGGGGCACCATAGGTAACTGTACAAAGAGGAGAAAGAGTGGGTGATTCTCAGAGCACAATTGGATAGATAAGAATGGGACCAGATGAGTGAGTGATGTCCCACCCAGCCGCATAACATTGGAGTGAGCAAGATGGCGTGGCAAACCATGTCAAGAGCAGATAGTGAAGGATAAAGGAGGGATACTGTACCCTTGTCACAGTCACACAAGATGGCATTTGACTTCCAGAGCTATTGTGAGAGAGTCGCAGGGGCAGAAACCTGATTCGAGGGATTCAAAAATGGAGTTGAGAAGGAAAATGGGCATGGATTCGGAAGGCAACAACATATACAAGGACTTAAGGAGGAAAGGGACGTTCGGCCGCTAGTTTGAAAAGCTGGATATTATTCAACAATAATAGTCACATCTTCTTGAAATTGTGCAGTTCCACCGCCCCCCCCCCCCCCCTCCCCCCCAATCCAACCTCCACCAGATGTTCAGAGCCGGGACAGAGTTTACACTCTCAGTGATAAATTGCTACGCCTGTTGTCACATTTGGCAGCTCTCGCCTTTCACAGAAAATGATTATAATGCTCCATTATAAAGATTACCAGTGGATACAAAGCATGATCAGATTTTAAAAAAAATCCTCGGGAAAGAATTAGGCCATAGACTCGGAAATATTTCATTCCGCAATCTTGCTGTCACCCGGAACAGGTGACTAAAGAATGAGGCAAGCACAAATCCATCGCAGAGACCCTCAGAGGGAAGCCGGGCAAGATCCCGAGGCTTAGGGATAGATATTTCCGTTAATGCAGAGCCACTTACAGGTTAGCTGGGACAACAAAGATTTCAGTGACTCCAATTTTACTGCAGCTTTGCTTTATTGTTGGGAATTCCCCAAGATATTCCCTCAATTGACTTCAGATTTCTTTTGGCATCTCCCAGGAATTGCCAAGTTTGATGGGGGTTGTTGGAGGGAGGAATCATAGAATCATAGAATCCCTACAGTGCAGAAAGAGGCCATCCAGCCCATCGAGTCTGCACCGGCCACAATCCCACCCAGGCCCTATTCCCGTACCCCCACATATTTACCCTTCTAATCCCCTAACACTTGGATCAATGTAGCATAGCCAACTGACCTAACCCGCACATCTTTGGACTGTGGGAGGAAACCGGAGCACCCAGAGGAAACCCACACAGACACGGGGAGAATGTGCAAACTCCACACAGACAGTAACCCTGGGCGCTGCGAGGCAGCAGTGCTAACCATTGTGCCACCGTACCGCCCTAGGTAGGGAGGTGAGGGACGTGATGGGAGGTTTATTGATGGCGTCAAACCGAGCTTTCACCAGTTCTGTGCTGCATTAAAATCTGAGATTGTGAACTCCACAGCTACATTAATATTCTGATTCCGTTCTCCCAGAGATTTGTCTGAAAAACCAAATGATTCTTTTTTTTTTGCCAGCACTTCATGACTAGCTATTTCTGCATTACTGCCAACAGAATCACAATCCCTGGGATCAGATGTTTAAAATGCATGCATTCTCACAATTCCACTTGCATGTTGTAAGGTAGAATGAAATGGGCATTCCTCTCATATTTTGGAACCCCATCATGTCACCATCCCCTACTAAATTTGGGGTCGGGTGGGGGAGGTTGTCAGCAGAACTATAAATAGCAGATGTACCACTGACATTCTTTTGGCACCTTCCCAATAAATGTTTGGATTTGTGCAGCAGAAAGATAGGGAGTGTCATCAAATGGCAAGAGGTAGTTTTCCAATGTTGACCAGATGGCAGCGAGCCCCGCACACTGCATTTAATTCTCCTACTCTTTGAATTGTTGATGGGAAAAGTGTGCACTTAGCTCAACAGCCTCGGGAAAGCAGCCACCATAATCAAGGACCCCGGACATGCTCTCTTCCACCTTCTTCCATGGGGAAAAAGATACAAAAGTCTGAGATCACATACCAGTCGACTCACTAACAGCTTCTTCCCTGCTGCCATCAGACTTTTGAATGGATCTACCATATATTAAGCTGATCTTTCTCTTCACCATACCTATCACTACATTCTGCACCCTCTCCTTTCCTTCTCCCCTATGTACTTTATGAACGGTATGTTTTGCTTGTATAGCTCGCAAGAAACAATATTTTTCACTGTATCACAATACATGTGATGATAATAACTCAAATCAGCTATGCACCATCGGAACAATGCTCCGTAGCACACAATAAATTACCCACTAGATTCAACTTGGCTCACTTAGTAGCACCCCTGAGTCAAACGGCGTTGATTTACACCCTACCCTCGGTCCAGGGCATTTTACCTAGGCCGTTACAGATAAAATATAAAACTGGAGTACAAGAAGAAGTAAATAATGGAGGGAGGTGACAGTGTAGTGGTATTGTCACTGGACTAGTAATTCAGAAACCCTGTGTAATACTCCGGGGACCCAGATTCGAATCCCACCATGGTAGATGGTGAAATTCGAATTCAAAATCGTCTGGAATCTGAAGTCTAATTGTTGCAAAAATCTATCTGGTTCAGCAGTGCTCTTTGGGGATGGAAACCTGCCATAACTCTTAAATGCTATTCTGAAATGGCTGAGCAAGCTGGCTTGGGCAATAAAAGAAAAGTCGTGCTCCTATTGTGTAGCATTTTGGTGACATCTGGAGTTATCTTACCACTGTTCATGCTGGCGGGATTTTCTCACCTTGCCGCAGTGAATGGAGATTTGGCTGGCCTCCAAATTCTCCGATCACACTGTAGCGGGAGCGTGGCGTGAACAGCAGGTAAGATCGCGCCAACTGTGTGTAGTTCTAGTGTCCAAGTTTGATAGGATGGGAGCAGATGTTATCCTGTGCACAGTAAACTGGGCCTATACTCTCTGGAGTTCATTGGGAGGCAATCTCATAGAAATGTACAAGATTCTAATGGGGCTTGATACTGAGAGGCTGTTTCCCCTGGGTGGGGAATCTAGAACACTGTCCCAAGATAAGGGATCCATCATATAGGTCAGAGATTAGGAGAAATTTGGAGGATTGTGAATCTTTGGAATTCTTTACCCTCGACGATTGCCGATCATAGAATCCTTACAGTGCAGAAGCAAGCCATTGGGCTTCCTTTGATCCATTCGGCCCATCGAGCCTGCACCGACAACAATCCCACTCAGGCTCTATCCCCATAACCCCACGTATTTACCCTGCTAATCCCCTTGACACTAATCAACAATTTAGCATGGCCAATCCACCCAACCCGCACATCTTTTGGATTGTGGGAGGAAACAGGAGCACTCGGAGGAAACCCACGCAGGCACATGGAGAATGTGCAAACTCCTAGCCGGGAATTGAACCCGTGTCCCTGGGTGCTGTGAGGCTGCAATGCTAACCACTGTGCCACCACATTGGATCCTCCAGTGTTGAGTATATTCAAGGCCAGGATAGGTACTATTTTTGGCCTTTCATGGAATCAAGAGCAGGCTGGGAACTGGAGTTTACGCAGAAGATTAGCCTTCATATTGAATGGCAAAGCAGTCTTGAGGGGCCAAGTGAGCTACTCGTGCTGCTAATCCACATGTTTATACGAATCCTTCACAGGAGACAATTAAGCCAAGACCTTGCCTGCCTGTTCTAGTGGTTCAAGCAGATATTAATGATCCACTGCATTATTCAAAGATCTCCACACTCCTCTCAACCACTTCCAAAATGGAAGGGTCATCGACCTGATGGAGTTTAAAAACAGGGAGGTTATGGCGCAGCTGTATACGGTGCTGCTGAGACCAGACCTGCAGTACTGTGTACAGTTTTGGTGCCTATCCAGACTCTCTTCATTGATTGAGGTGTACAACATTATGAGGAACATAGATAGGGTAGATAGGAAGAAACTTTGCCCCTTAATAGAGAGGTCAAAAACCAGGGACGGGGTGGGGGGGGGGGGGGGGGGGGGGGCATCAATTTAAGGTAAGGTAAGGGGCAGGAGATTTAGAGGGAATTTGAGGAAACACTTTTTCACCCAGATGGTGGTGGGAATCTGGAACTCACTGCCTGAAAGGGTGAAAGGGTGGTAGAGACAGGAACCCTCACAACATTTAAGAAGCATTTAGATGAACACTTGAAACATAGCATACAAGGTTACGAACCACGCTAGAAAATGGGATTAGAACAGATAGGTTCTTGATGGCTGACGCAGTCACAATGGGCCGAAGGGCCTCGTTCTGTAGTGTAAAACTCTATGGCATACATATTATACCATTCAGCAAACCCTGAAATTGCAAATCCCCCTCCCCCAGTCATTCCCATGGGAAGGGTAACCTTGTTTTATTGTTAGAAGGGTCAATGTTAGACCCTTGACCTTGGCGACAAGGATGGAATCAAAATTTTACCAATTACAAGTTAGTAATCAAACAGACCATTCAGTTTTCTGCTGGTTCACTCGGTGTCACTGCGATACAGCAGGACATTTCATAATTTACCAAGATTCCCTATTCAGATTCACTTTAATGGGGAATTCATATGGGATGAATATTTATATTTAAATAAAAACATGAGGTCAAACTAAATAGTGAGCGAATTCCATAAAACACTGAACTTGATCTAAAGGTTAGACCAATGACTATTGCAGAGAATGTGTGCTACAGTGTGACTGTGATGTATTTAACATCAGTGGCCATTCAGGCCATCGCTTGCCTGTGGGTCAGTGTTGTTTTGATAAAGGCACAAGTCAGGAGTGTGATGGAATACTCCCCACTCACCTGGATGGGTGCAGTTCCAACAACATTCAAGAAGCTTGACACCATCCAGGACAAAGCAGCCCACTTGATTGGCACCACATCTACAAACATCCATTCCCTCCACCATTGATGCTCAGAAGCAGCAGTGTGTACTGTTTACAAGATGCACTGCAGCAATTCACCAAAGATCCTTAGACAGCACCTTCCAAACCCACGACCACTTCCACCTAGAAGGACAAGGGCAGCAGGCACATAGGAACACCACCACCTGCAAGTTCCCCTCCAAGTCACTCACCATCCTGACTTGGAAATATATCGCCGTTCCTTCACTGTCGTTGGGTCAGAATCCTGGAATTCCCTCCCTAACGGCATTGTGGGGCAACCCACAAACTTGGACTGCAGTGATTCAAGAAGGCAGCTCACCACCAGCTTCGGGCAACTCGGGATGGGTAATAAATGCTGGCCTAGCCAGCGACACCCATGTCCCACAAATGAATATTTTTTTTTAAAAAGCAAATTACTGCGGATGCTGGAATCTGAAACCAAAACAGAAAATGCTGGAAAATCTCAGCAGGTCTGACTGCATCTGTGGAGAGAGAATAGAGCCAATGTTTTAAGTCTGGATGATTGCGTTTTAGACCACCCAGACTCAAAACGTTGACTCTATTCTCTCTCCACAGCTGCCGTCAGACCTGCTGAGATTTCCCAGTCTTGCTCTTAGATACTTTAAAATACATTTGCAGTATCCGGGCTGGAGTTTGGATCATATGGAGCCAGCCACCTGTCCTAAGGTTATGACCACCGCACTCCCCTCCCTCCTGGGCCATATGGGCCAAGTGCCGGTAGATGGTATTGGGTGGGAGTTGAGGGGTGGGATTTTCCAGCCACTCTCACCCCAAGACCGGAAAATCCAGCCCAAGGTGAAAGGACCTTTGCATGGTCCACCCTCCCGCCCGCTACGATTCCCGTGGCGGGCGGGACAGGAAAACTCTGCCTCAGGTGTTTATCGCATGATGGGTCAGACTTGATGGGCTGAAGGGCCTCTTCTGCACTGTATGATTCTATGATGTGGGAAGGAAGGGGGTTAGAGCTCTGAGGAAGGGCCATCCAGACTCCAAACATTGGCTCTATTCTCTCTCCCCAGATGCTGTGAAACCTGTTGAGATTTTCCAGCATTTTCTGTTTTGATTGACTCTGCAAGATCAGGGAGCACAGTCTCTCCCTCCAGCTTTTGACAGCTTGGGCTGAACTTGCTATCTGCCTGCTGCTAAAAATTGAACAGCGCGGTGCACCGACTGAACCAGAACATGAAGCGGGCTACGTGACTACCTAGTGAGGGGAATGCCCTGAAAACACCAGGCTGCAGTTTCCCCTTGCCAGGGGGGTGGGGGAGGCTGGGCTGGGGAGGGGACGAACGAATTCACTAAACAACCACTGCTAAATGAAGCTCAGTTGAGCGAGGAAGCGCCTCACCCGCTCCAGTATAGAGAGACAAGGGTCAGTGTCCAAATATAGAGAACGATTCATTCCTGTGACCCGGGACACCAGTTCCAGAACAATAAACCGTTCAATACAATAAATAAATAAACACTCAAAACAATACCTGTCTGACATTTGTGTTTTTTTTAAAACAATCTACATAAATGGACATGTCCAGATCCTGTGTCTGGGCAGAATTGGCTGGAAGGGTGGGTTATGTATGTGTGTGCTATTTCAGATAGGTCACTGAATGGATCTGCAGACACGGAGGGTGGGGAGGCTTAAAACACAACGGGAAGGATAAGAAAAAGAGGGAGAGAGATTGCACTTACCAAAGTGAGAAGGACAAGTAGCGGTCTGTAGAAACGCAAGGAAGGGTTTGGTCCAGAAACTGTACCCAGCCGCAGATAGAGAGCGGAGAGGGCGAGAGAGACAGAGTCAACGGAAAGTGACGAAGAGGCTCGGCTTGGAGTGTGTCGGAGAATAAAATATGCAGAGGGCGTGAGAGAGCTCCGAGAGCTGTATGTGTGTTAGAGAGAGAGTGTGTTGTATGTGTGTTAGAGAGAGTGTTGTATGTGTGTTAGAGAGTGCTGTATGTCTGTGTTAGAGAGTGTTGTATGTGTGTTAGAGAGAGTGCTATATGTCTGTGTTAGAGAGTGTTGTATGTGTTAGAGAGAGTGTTGTATGTGTGTTAGAGAGAGAGTATTGTATGTGTGTTAGAGAGAGAGTGTTATATGTGTGTTAGGGAGAGAGTGTTGTATGTGTGTTAGAGAGTGCTGTATGTCTGTGTTAGAGAGTGTTGTATGTGTGTTAGAGAGAGTGCTATATGTCTGTGTTAGAGAGTGTTGTATGTGTTAGAGAGAGTGTTGTATGTGTGTTAGAGAGAGAGTATTGTATGTGTGTTAGAGAGAGAGTGTTATATGTGTGTTAGGGAGAGAGTGTTGTATGTGTGTTAGAGAGAGAGTGTTGTATGTGTGTTAGAGAGAGTGCTGTATGTGTGTTAGAGAGAGAGAGTGCTGTATGTGTGTTAGAGAGAGTGTTGTATGTGTGTTAGAGAGAGTGCTGTAAGTGTGTTAGAGAGAATGCTGTATGTGTGTTAGAGAGAGAGTGCTGTATGTGTGTTAGAGAGAGTGTTGTATGTGTGTTAGAGAGAGAGAGTGCTGTATGTGTGTTAGAGAGAGTGCTGTATGTGTGTTAGAGAGAGTGCTGTATGTGTGTTAGAGAGAGTGTTGTATGCGTGTTAGAGGGAGAGAGTGCTGTATGTGTGTTAGAGAGAGAGAGTGCTGTATCTGTGTTAGAGTGTTGTATGTGTGTTAGAGAGAGAGAGTGCTGTATGTGTGTTAGAGAGTGTGTTGTATGTGTGTTAGAGAGAGAGGGAGAGTGCTGTATGTGTGTGTTAGAGAGAGTGCTGTATGTGTGTTAGAGAGAGTGTATGTGTGTTAGAGAGAGAGTGCTGTATGTGTGTTAGAGAGAGTGTTGTATGTGAGAGAGAGAGAGTGCTGTATGTGTGTTAGAGAGAGAGAGAGTGCTGTATGTGTGTTAGAGAGAGTGTTGTATGTGAGAGAGAGAGTGCTGTATGTGTGTTAGAGAGAGTGCTGTATGTGTGTTAGAGAGAGAGAGAGTGCTGTATGTGTTAGAGAGAGGGAGAGTGCTGTATGTGTGTGTTAGAGAGAGGGCTGTATATGTGTGTTAGACAGAGAGAGTGATGTATGTGTGTTAGAGAGAGTGTTGTCTATGTGTTAGAGGGTTGTGTGTGTTAGAGAGAATGCTGTATGTGTGTGTTAGAGTGTTGTATGTGTTAGAGAGTGTTGTATGTGTGTTAGAGAGTGTTGTATGTGTGTTAGAGAGTGCTGTATGTGTGTTAGAGTGTTGTATTTGTGTTAGAGAGTGCTGTATGTGTGTTAGAGTGTTGTATTTGTGTTAGAGAGTGTTGTATGTGTGTTAGAGTGTTGTATTTGTGGTAGAGAGAGAGTGCTGTATGTGTGTTAGAGAGTGCTGTATGTATGTGTTAGAGAGTGCTGTATGTATGTGTTAGAGCGGACAAAACCTGACTCCAAAGACATACAGTAAGTGTGGGACATGCCACTTCATGAGGTTAAAATTACTTTAATGTAAAACAAACTAAACACTTCCATCTGAACAAAGACCCCAGGGGTTAACACAGGGGGAGGTTGTTTGGTGAAGGAGCCACTTGGCCAAGACTGCAGCGACACCGCTGCTTCTGCTGAAGGATATGAAGCGACGCAGACAACATCCAGTCCGAGTGAGCAGGGGAATGTCAGGGTTTTCCACTCTGCAGTGTGCCCTCAATCGGCAAGGGGAGGGAGGGGGCAGTAAAGTTGTGAATTCTAATCAGTAATTTGTCCTTCTTGACACACATGTGGGAGCTAAGACAGAAGGCTGAAAAGCGCACTGTCATTATCGCACCCGGAGGTTTCTGGCAATCGGCTCGCCTGGCTTTGCTGCAAATGGTGTGGAAGTGGCCGGGTTGAAACGCTGTCCCCGGCTTCAGCCGCTGTATCTGAAACAAGGCCTTTTTGCTTTTCCGGTCTTTTAAGTTCGTTTTGAACACAGAACAGGCAAAGCAAACGATGCACCGACTGCAGCACCCAGCATTGCACCCTGCACACCGCCAGCCATTGAGTGGAGTGAGAGGCAAGTGGCGGACCAGCCAGTGCAGTCATTGTACTTAAAGCAAATTTCCCCTCGCTTGTGTTGTTCCAATTTATAATTCCTAAATATCAATAATTCCAAACTTTATGACCAGCCAGAAAAATCTATCAAAACAATCTCCTGTTTTTTTCCCCTGTAGAAATATCGAAATAAAGTTTTAAATATATAAAGCAATATATTTCAATATTTGGTGGTTAAAGTTACCTATAGCATTAACATTGTGGTTTATTTCCATTTCCTTTTATTAATATTTTTCCTCATCTTTCTCTGAAGCCTGGGAGCTAATGTTATGGGATTAATTGATTCCATTAATTTTCAGTCTGAGGTCTGGGTGCACAATGACAAATTAATTCCCCCAGAGTATTCTTCTTGTCGCCCTGGGGATGAGTAACGTGACCACAATGGGGTTGCTCTCTCTGCTGGGGGGCATTCCTGGAGATTTCATTAAAGTTTATTTATTAGTGTCACAAGTAGGCTTACATTAACATTGCAATGAAGTTACTGTGAAAATCCCCTCGTCGCCACACTCTGGCGCCTGTTCGGGTACACTGAGGGAAAATTTAACATGGCCAATGCACCTAACCAGCACGTCTTCCGGACTGTGGGAGGAAACTGGAGCACGTGGAGGAAATCCGCACAGACGCGGGGAGAATGTGTAGACTCCACACAGACACCCAAGCCGGGAATTGAACCCAGGTCCCTGGCATTGTGAGGCAGCAGTGCTAACCACTGTGCCACCATGCTGCCAATCACATCACATGACATCCTACTCCAAACCACCTCACTCTCTTCACCTATTGGTCCAACCACAAGGCACACGGCTTATCCAGACTTCTTGTTACTCAACTGGATGAATTTTGACTCTTTGGTGAAACATCCCTTCTATCATCTTCAATATTCTTGGCTGCTTTACCACTTTCCCACGCACCACCCCACACTCCACCCCCAATCACATACCCCAGGGAGCGCCCAAATAGCAGAAGACAGGCTTACATTAACATTGCAATGAAGTTACTGTGAAAATCCCCTAGTCGCTGCACTCTGGCACCTGTTCGGGTACACTGAGGGAGAATTTAGCATGGCCAATGGATTTTGAACACCCAGCACTGATAAACTCATATCCCAACCCATCTCTATATTTCGAATGTGATCTATTCATCACATTTTTCTGGGCGGCACAGTGGCACAGTGGTTAGCACTGCTGCCTCAGAGTGCCAGGGACTTGGGTTCAATTGCCGGCTTGAGTCACTGTGCGGAGTCTGCATGTTCTCCCTGTGTCTGCATGGGTTTCCCCCAGGTGCTGCGGTTTCCTCCCACAGTCCGAAAGATGTGCTGGTTAGGTGCATTGGCCATGCTAAATTCTCCCTCAGTGTACCTGAATAGGCGCTGGAGTGTGGTAACACTTAATGTCAGCCTACTTGTGACACTAATAATAAACAGATAATATATAATCTAGATGTTATACATATCTAAATAGCACACATTCTTCACAATTTGAAGTGTTGGGTACTTTGTTGCAGCTAGGAATTAAGTAATAGCTGTCAGGAGCCAAACCTCTTTGTTTTTGATTGTATGATTTTTTGACGTTCAACTGACTGGGCATTTTGCAATTTGAAAAGAGACAGAACAAACTACATAAAAATACAAGGTCATCTTCCAAGGTGCAGGTGCAAAATAAACAAATCACCCTCAGTGGAGTGTGAAGAGAGTGACGTTTCCTATAATTCATAGACCCATCAAAACCCATCACTCTCTAAGGAAGAGACAATAAAATGCAAAGCTCTGGATATTGAAACAATGGGTGCCACAGACAGACCCACCCAAAAACCTCTTAGAAATACAAATTAGGTGAAGTGTTTCAGGCCAAGCTTGAGTCATTAAGGCGAGGTTTCAGCAGAGAGAACAGGCTGAGAGTGGGCCCTCTCCCTCCCTTTCTTTTGGAACAAGTAAATTACTCAGTTTGAAAGTCAATGTTACTGGGCATCTAACAGCGAACTGATAGCTTATAATAATTGCAACATCATATTCACCTGATAGTATCCACAAAAACAGCTAATCCAAATCTGCCTCAGCATTTATAAATGTATACTTCTAGGACAATCAAAGCATATTTAACCGCTTATTCTTTTAACTATTTTTGTTGAACTCTTACATCCTTTATTTCTGTTTGTGTGAGACATCGCATTTTTATAATTTTCATGAGTTTCGTGGCCAATAAATTTGGTCTTCCTTTAACTCGAGAAAACCTTGTTTGATAGACATCTTATTTGTCAAAGCTTAAATAGTTAAATAACTGTGGTGGGTGGCATGGTGGCACAGTGGTTAGCACTGCTGCCTCACAACACCATAAGAACATAAGAAATAGGAGCAGGAGTAGGCCATCTAGCCCCTCGAGCCTGCCCCGCCATTCAATAAGATCATGGCTGACCTGACGTGGATCAGTACCACTTACCCGCCTGATCCCCATAACCCTTAATTCCCTTACCGATCAGGAATCCATCCATCCGCGCTTTAAACATATTCAGCGAGGTAGCCTCCACCACCTCAGTGGGCAGAGAATTCCAGAGATTCACCACCCTCTGGGAGAAGAAGTTCCTCCTCAACTCTGTCTTAAACCGACCCCCCTTTATTTTGAGGCTGTGTCCTCTAGTTTTAACTTCCTTACTAAGTCATAGAAATCATAGAAACCCTACAGTGCAGAAGGAGGCCATTCGGCCCATCGAGTCTGCACCGACCACAATCCCACCCAGGCCCTACCCCCACATATTTACCCGCTAATCCACGCATCTCAGGACTCTAAGGGGCAATTTTTAACCTAGCCAATCAACCTAACCCGCACATCTTTTGGACTGTGGGAGGAAACCGGAGCACCCGGAGGAAACCCACGCAGACACGAGGAGAATGTGCAAACTCCACACAGACAGTGACCCGAGCCGGGAATCGAACCTGGGACCCTGGAGCTGTGAAGCAGCAGCGCTAACCACTGTGCTACCGTGCCGCCCACAAATATGCCTGACGTGGAAAGAATCTCTTCGCCTCCACCCTATCCAGCCCCCACATTATCTTATAAGTCTCCATAAGATCCCCCCTCATCCTTCTAAACTCCAACGAGTACAAACCCAATCTCCTCAGCCTCTCCTCATAATCCAAACCCCTCATCTCTGGTATCAACCTGGTGAACCTTCTCTGCACCAGCATTCACAGAATCCCTACAGCGCAGAAGGAAGTCGTTTGGTCCATCGAGTCTGCACCAATGACAATCCCACCCAGACCCTATCCCCGTAACTTCACATATTTACCCCACTAATCCCTCTAATCTATACATCCTGGGACACGAAGGGGCAATTTAGCATGGCCAATTCATCTAACCGGCACGTCTTTGGACTGTGGGGGGAAACCGGAGCACCCAGAGGAAACCCACGCAGACACGGGGAGAACATGCAGACTCAGCACAGACAGCAACCCAAGCCAGAAATCAAACCCAGGTCCCTGGAGCTGTGAGGCCTCGGGTCATTGTCTGTGTGGAGTCTGCACATTCTTCCTGTATCTGCGTGAGTTTCTTCCGGGTGCTCCGGTTTCCTTTCACACTCCAAAGATGTGTGGGTTCGGTGGACTGACCATGCTAAATTGCTGTCAGGGCGGGTTAGTAAGCTAAACATGAGAGGTTACAGAAATAGGGCCCGGGTGGGACTGTTGCCATGCCGGCTCCATGGGCCAAATGGTCACCTTTGCATTGTAGTGATTCTATGATTCGATGAAATACATTTGGATTCAGAAAAGGCATATTCTCGAGGAGAAAGGGAAATAGGCCTGAATCGTTACAAACACAGCCCTGCTGGCTGCAGCTGCTCTCCTGCCATTTTACTCTCTAATGTGTGTTAATTGGCATCAATCGAGAGAGAAGTCTCGCTTTGGAGAACTGCCGGCCAATCTGACTCCAGTTCTATGGCTACTAATGCGTGTCAACTGGGGCAAGGGCAGCTTCCCTAGCTTCTCATCCAGGGCCTTCCTGTCCCAGCATAAAATCACCGCAAGGTCAAGGCGGGTGGAACTCGGAGGGAATCCCATCCCTGGAATATCCCCACCCCCATTCCCCTCACCTAAAAAACCCACTGGAGGTTGGAGGGAGGGTAAATTCCTGGTCTCAAATGTTTGTTGTGACCAACTGAGGGGGTCGAATAGAGGGGAGCCAGTTCCCCTCTTCTCACTTAGTCACAGCATTAGCTTTATAAAGGGCAATCCAATCTCCCAAAGGTCACCAACAAGGCATCAAGGCACGGGAAAATGCACAGGGGACAAAGACAATGTACAACAAAGCATGTTGCAGGATTACCAGCCAGGGAATGAATGGTGGGTTAACTGATTGAGTTTTGCTGTCAAGTCAAGCACCTGTTGTTATCACTGGACAGAGAAGTTTACACTTTTTCACGAATTCCTAAGGCCATGGGAGAGGAAGGAAAGAAGGAAGAGAAAGCGGTGAAGGAAGAAGAACTTGTCTTTACACAGCCCATCTCATGATGCAAGGACATTTGCAGCATCAAGTGTTTTTGAAGAGTAATCATTGTTTCAATGTAGCAAGGACTCTGGATTTGGATCCTGCTTCCCAGGAAAAGTTCTTCATGGTTGTTTCCAACGACCATCATGGAGTTTCAGGGAGAGGTACATCCTTGTTTACAGCCTCACATGGTTGTTATTGTCACCAGTTCAGAATAATGAACTCAAAAGGTTTATTGTTATCAATGCAAGAATCCAACTCCCGTCTCCTCACTGCCAAGCGACTGGCATCTCTAATAATGCGGATAATCATTGAATCCTTACAGTATGGAAGGAGGCCATTTGGCCCATCGAGTCTGCACCAAGCACAATCCCACCCAGGCCATATCCCCATTACCTCACGTATTTACTCTGCTAATCCCCCTGACATTAAGGGGCAATTTATCATGGCCAATCCACCTAACTTGGACTGTGGGAGGAACTGGAGCACCGGGAGGAAACCCACACAGACACAGGGAAAATGTGTAAACACCACACAGACAGTCACCCAATGCTGGAATTGAACCCGTGTCCCTGGCGCTGTGAGGCAGCACTATGCCACTATGCCACCCGATATAGAAGCATGTTTAAGTGCAGTATTTAAGTGTAATATTTAAATCCACATAGTTAATATAATATTTAGTCAATGCAACAGAAGATGGCCTCCACTTTGAATACTCAATGGGTGCTATGGTACACGTAGTCTATTTCACACCTGAATAAAATGATCACAATCCATTCATTGCTGTAATTGAGGAACTGTGTCATGTTTAACTTGCTTGTTTCATTACCCCTGACTCTAAATCTTTTTAATTTTAAATTCATAGGAACATAATCTAAGAAATAGCAACAAGGGTAGGATCTATGACTCCCTGACTCTCACCGGCCATTCTGCAAGGATGAGATCTTCGTGGACAGCCCACAAGTGGTCACAGCGCAGGTAAAGAATGCACAGGAAGAAAGGGAATGGGTGATGCCAGACAGAGTAGAAGTACTAGGCAGGTGGTGCAGAAATCCCCTGGGTCCGTCTCCCTCTCTAACAGGTTTTCCCTTTTGGGCGGCACGGTGGCACAGTGGTTAGCACTGCTGCCTTGTAGCGTCAGGGATCCAGGTTCGATTCCCGGCTTGGGTCACTCTGTATGTGGAGTTTGTACATTCTCCCCGTGTCTGCGTGAGTTTCCTCCCACACTCCAAAGATGTGCGAGTCAGGTTGATTGGCCATGGTCAATTGACCCTTGTTTCGGGAGGGGTTAGCAGGGTAAATATATGGGATTATAGTCCTGTGTGGGATTGTTGTCACTGCAGGCTCAATGGGCCGAATGGCCTCCTTCTGTACTACAGGGATTCTGTGATACTGTTGGGAGAGGTGGTTTCTCAGGTGAATGCAACAAGAGCCAGGTCGATGGGAGCACAAGTGGCTCAGCTACACGGGGCGAGGGGAGAAAAAAGAGTGGGAGAGAATTGTGATAGGGGATTCTATCATATGGGGAACAGATAGATGTTTCTGTGGCCGCAGACTTGACGTCAGGATTGTATGTTGCCTCCTTGCTGCCAAGGTCAGGGATGTCAAGAACGTGGGTGCTGGGGAAGTTGCTAGACTCCATTATCAAGGATTTCATAACTCAGCATTTGGAAGGCAGTGGTATAATCAGACAAAGTCAACATGGATTTACAAAAGGGAAATCATGCTTGACAAATCTATTGGAATGTTTTGAGGATGTAACTAGTACAGTTGACCGAGGAGAACCAGTGCATGTGGTTTATTTAGACTTTCAGAAGGTTTTCAACAAGGTCTCATGTAACAGACTACTATGTAAAGTTAAAGCACATGGGATTGCAGGTAATGTCTTGAGATGGATAGAAAGCTGGTTAGCTGATAGGAAGCAAAGAGTTGGCATAAATGGGCTTTTTTCTGATTGACAGTCAGTGACTAGTGGGGTTCCGCAGGAAACTGTGCTTGGACCCCAACTGTTCACATTATATATTAACGATTTGGAAGAGGGAACTGAATGTATTATCTTCAAATTTGCAGATGATACAAATTTGGGTGGGAGGGTGAGCTGTGAGGAGAATGCAGAGACGCTTCAGTGTGATTTGGACAGGCTGAATGAGTGGGCATATGCGTGGCAGATGCAGTATAATGTGGATAAATGTGAGGTATCTACTTTGGTAGCAATAATAGGAAGACAGATTATTACTTGAATGGGTGTAAATTGAGAGAAGTGGATACTCAACCTGACCTTGGAGTTCTCATGCATCAGCACGCAGGTACAGCAGTAAAGAAGCAAGGAAGGCAAATGGTATGTTGGCCTTCATGGCGAGAGGATTTGAGTATAGGGATAGGGATGTTACTGCATCTTTGAGTAAACCTCATTGCTTACTAACCCATCCAGCTTTGTATCGTCATTGGATTTGAATAGCTGATACTCGGCCCCTTCATCCTGGTTTCAACTGAGGGCCAAACAGTGAATTATGATAGAAGGGCTCAATTCACTGCTCTTGTATGTGAATATGCAAAATATAGTACAGTTTTCATTATTTTCCTTATTACCTGTTCTTATTGTTAGTGCAAGTTGTTTGGGAATGGAAAAGGCTGGAATATCATTCGAAATGAAATAGCAGAGGTAGGACAAGATATTCAAACTCATCAAAGTTAAAAGTTAAACAACATCCTTGGGGTTACCATTGACCAGAAATTCAACTGTACCCGCCACATAAACACAGTAGCTACAAGAGCAGGTTAGAGGCTTGTAATACTGTGGCGAGTAACTCACCTCCTGACTCATGCATCAGTCGCTGAATGTAAGCGTGCAGGTACAGCAGGCAGTAAAGAAGGCAAATGGCATGTTGGCCTCCGAGGTGGACTGGGGTCAGGTTTACTCAGGTTTTGATCAGGAAGCCATTTAAAGATGGCGCCCCAATCTCTGAGCATCCAGGATTTGCCGGCATGTTGAGCACCCAGCATCCCCTCCTGCATGTTGGTGTGAAACACGCCCCCTTGAGTTTTTTTGGCAGAGTGTAGTAAGATCGAGGAGAAAACGTACAGTGGTACAGTGGTTAGCACTGCTGCCTCACAGCGCCAGGGACCCGGGTTCGATTCCCGGCTTGGTTCACTGTCTGCGTGGAGTTTGCACGTTCTCCCCATGTCTGCGTGGGTTTCCTCTGGGTGCTCCGGTTTCCTCCCACAGTCCAAAAGAAGTGCTGGTTAGGTGTATTCTCCCTCAGTGTTCCTGAACAGGCGCCAGAATGTGGCGACTAGGTGGTTTTCACAGTAACTTCATTGCAGTGTGAATGTAAGCCTATTTGTGACACTAATAAATAAACTTTACTTTTACTTTAAGAAAGCTGATTGGTTTCTCTGGAGAGAAACACGCCAGTTTTCGCACTGGAAATACCATTTCAGCAAATTTTAACCCAAGCCCCACAGATATCAGAAAATAAAGGTTCCCCTTTGGTACAAATCAATTAAAGCAAAACATGGTTTATTTAAACATAAGGGTGGAATTTTACCAGGATGCCCACTCCGATTCCGGGGGCGGGTGAGGTTCGGAGAACAGCATTCTCCGTTGGCCTCGGGTGGGATCATACGAACCTTGTAAAATTCCACCCAAGGTGTCATCCAAAGTTCACATTGTTTTTAGCCATTTCTTCAAACTGATTCTTTAAAAAACCCTAATTGTATTGTGGGCCATTTAGACCCAGACAGCCGCTTCAGCTGAAAACAATAAAACTATTCTGTTTCTTCACAAACAACTTTCTTTCCTGTAAAGCATTCCAACTTGCAGAAATGCAAACTTACCCTTTTAAAATTGCTAAAGGAATAACTTCCAAATATGTTACTGATTGTGAAACAAAATGGTGGAATGATCAAAGCCTCACATTAGGATATTGTCCAAGACCAACCACCTTCAGCTGTTTCTTCAATGACCTGTTTTCCAACATAAATTCAAAACTGGGAATGTCCACTTATAACTCACAATATTCCGTACCAGCCGCAACACAGATATTGGAACAGTCCCTGTTTCATGCAGCAAAATCAGAACAACATTCATTTAAAAAGTAACACCACATAAGTGACAGGTCAAAAGCTTCTCCAACAAGACAGAATGTAACTATTTCTTCTTGACATTCAATGGCATTCCCGGCACAGAATTCCCCACCATCAACATCCTAGCGTGTTATCATTAACTATAAACTAAACTGAACCAGCCATATGGATATTGTGGCTACAAGAACAGGTTAGAGGCATCGAAGACAAAGCAGCCTCTTTGATCGACACCCCATTCACTATATTATGGGGGGCATGGGTGGATCAGTGGATAGCACTGCTCACAGCACCAGGGACCCAGGGTTTGATGCCTTGCTTGGGTCACTGTCTGTGCGGAGTCTGCGCGTTCTCCCCGTGTCTGCGTGGGTTTTCTCCAGGTGCTCTGGTTACCTCCCGCAGTCCAAAAGACGTGCTGGTTAGGTGGATTGGCCATGCTAAATTCTCCCTCAGTGTACCCGAACAGGAGTGTGGCGACAAGGGGATTTTCACAGTAACTTCATTGCAGTATTAATGTAAGCATATTTGTGGCACTAATAAATAAACTTTAAACTTAAACATCCACTCCCTCCACCACCAGTGCAGAGTGGAAGCAGTGTTCACCATATACCAATTCCACTGCAGCAACTCATCAAGTCTCCATCGACAGCACTTCCCCAAACCCATGATCTCTGAACCTTGAAAAACGAGGCCAGCGGGTATATGGGAACATTACCACCTGCGAGCTCACCTCTAAGTCATGCACAACCCTAGCTTGGAAATACATCGTAAGAGTTTTAACAACACCAGGTTAAAGTCCAACAGGTTTATTTGGTAGCAAATACCATTAGCTTTCGGAGCGCTGCTCCTTCGTCAGATGGAGTGGAAATCTGCTCTCAAACAGGGCACAGAGACACAAAATCAAGTTACAGAATACTGATTAGAATGCGAATCTCTCCAGCCAACCAGGTCTTAAAGATACAGACAATGTGGGTGGAGGGAGCATTAAGCACAGGTTAAAGAGATGTGTATTGTCTCCAGACAGGACAGCCAGTGACAACGTCAGCCAACATTGTCTACCTGATACGTTGCAGGAAAGGATGTCCCGCGGCATGGTACATTGGGGAGACCATGCAGACGCTACGACAACGGATGAATGAACACCGCTTGACAATCACCAGGCAAGACTGTTCTCTTCCTGTGGGGGAGCACTTCAGCGGTCATGGGCATTCAGCCTCTGATCTTCGGGTAAGCGTTCTCCAAGGTGGCTTTCACGACACACGACAGCGCAGAGTCGCTGAGCAGAAACTAATAGCCAAGTTCCGCACACATGAGGACGGCCTAAACCAGGATGTTGGGTTCATGTCACACTATCGGTAACCCCCACAGCTTGCCTCCTGGACTTGCAGAATCTCACTGGTTGTCCTGTCTGGAGACAATACACATCTCTTTAACCTGTGCTTAATGCTCCCTCCACTCACATTGTCTGTATCTTTAAGACCTGATTGGCTGTAGAGATTCGCGTTCTAATCTGTATTCTGTAACTTGATTTTGTGTCTCTGTGCCCTGTTTGAGAGCAGATTTCCACTCCATCTGATGAAGGAGCAGCGCTCCAAAAGCAAATGGCATTTGCTACCAAATAAACCTGTTGGACCTTAACCTGGTGTTGTTAAAACTCTTACTGTGTTTACCCCAGTCCAACACCGGCATCTCCACATCTTGGAAATACATCAACATTCCTTCACTGTTGCTAAGTGAAAATCCTGGGGCTCCCTCCCTAACAGCACTCTGAGTGTATCTACACCACGTGGAATCCAGTGATTCAAGAAGATGGTGACCCACCATCTTCTCAAGGGCTAGCGATGAATAAAGTTAGCAAGATACATAAAATATAGAGAAAGGAAAGCAGCAGTTGTGAAAAAGTGCTGGGTAGTAGTGAGGGCATCTGTAAATTGTACAGACATATGAACTGCTGAAATGTTGCTTTTTAAAAAATTTTTTATTCATTCATGGGACATGGGCATTGCCGCCTGGACAACATTTATTGCCCATTCCTAGTTCCCTTGAATTGAGTGGCTTGCTAGGCCATTTCAGAGGACAGTTGAGAGTCAAGTTGAGAGTTGAATGACAGGGTGGTACAGTGGTTAGCACTGCTGCCAAACAGCGCCGGGGACCCGGGTTCGATTCCCGGCTTGGGTCACTGTGCGGAGTCTGCATGTTCTCCCCGTATCATAGAAATCATAGAAACCCTACAGTGCAGAAGGAGGCCATTCGGCCCATCGAGTCTGCACCGACCACAATCCCACCCAGGCCCTACCCCCACATATTTACCCACTAATCCCTCTAACCTATCTGCGTGGGTTTCCTCCGGGTGCTCCAGTTTCCTCCCACTGTCCAAAAGACGTGCTGGTTAGGTGCATTGACCATGCTAAATTCTCCCTCAGTGTATCCAAACCGACGCTGGAGTGTGGCAACAGTGGATTTTCACAGTAACTTCATTGCAGTGTTAATGTAAGCCGACTTGTGACACTAATAAATAAATTTAAATATAAATTTTTAAAAACACATTGCTGTGGCTCTGGCCATGTAGGCCAGACCAGATAAGGATGGCAGATTTCCTTCCCAAAAGGACATTAATGAACCAGATGGGTTTTTCCGACAATCGACAATGGTTTCATGGTCATCAGTAGATTCTTAATCCCAGATATTTATTAGTGAATTCAAATTCCACCTTTGGCTGTGGCGGGATTTGAACCCTGGTCCCCAGAACACTTGTAGAGAGGCGACTATCCTTGCCGACCCCATCTGAACAATTAAATAGGATGTGAGAGCTGTGGAGCAGAATCGATTTTGTCAAAAATTGCAATGGGAAAACCAGATCTAGTTAATTCCAGCCTTTACGAAATAAAATATTGGAAAATTTGCAAGCTCACTGCCTACAGCACAACATCCAAGACTCTGGAGAATTGTAAATCTGAATCAGATTCCAAACAAAGATGTTCTGTACTATCTACCTTCGGGACAAGAATAGTCAATCAGATCTGGTCACGCAGAACTAATTAAACTGCAGAATTAAAACGGACTAAAATGCAGAATTGGAAAAGGGTTGGAATATAGTGCAAAATAATTCAATGACCACGTTGTAAAGAAAGTGCCAAAGAAACTCTGCTATCAGATTCAGGCAGTTCATGGTAAGATATTGATGTTGTTGGAACTTCATCAATTTAAAATTGTGTTCCCAAGGCGCAAGTGACACTAGGAAGGCTGTGGTTACCGCCCACCCTGTTGGTTGACCTTCTTTATGGGAATGGTACCCCCACAATGCCTTTATCATCATAGAATCATAGATACCCTACAGAGCAGAAGGAGACCTTTCCATCCATTGAGCCTGTAATGACAACAATCCCACCCAGGCCCTATCCCCGTAACCCCATATATTTATCTTGCTAATCCCCCTGACTCTAATGCGCAATTTTAGCAAGGCCAATCCACCTAACCCACACATCTTTGGACTGAGAGAGGAAACCGGAGCACCCAGAGGAAATGGGTGGCACGGTGGCACAGTTGTTAACACTGCTGCCTCACAGCACCAGGGACCTGGGTTCAATTCCCGGCTTGGGTGACTGGCTGTGTGGAGTTTGCACGTCCTCCCCGTGTCTGCGTGGATTTCCTCCGGGTGCTCCGGTTTCCTCCCACACTCTAAAGATGTGCAGGTTGAGTGGACTGGCCATGCTAAATTGCCCCTTAGTGTCAGGGGGACTAGCTAGGATAAATGCATGGGGTTATGGGGATAGGGCTTGGATGGAATTGTGGTTGGTGCAGACTCGTTGGGCCAAATGGCCTCCATCTGTACTATAGGATTCCATGATTCTATTAAGCCCACGCAGACACGGGGGAATGTGCAAACTCCACACAGACAGTGACCCAAGGCCGGAATTGAACCCGGGTCCCTGGTACTGTAAGGCGATACTGCTAATCACTGTACCACCATGCTACCCCAATAAATAAGGAATTTAGATAAGGATTTTCAAGATATTGACTCATGAGGAAGGGACGATCGATGTTGAAATCAGAATGGAGGCAAACTTGGAGTTGTGGCATTACCAGATGCTTACTTTCTCGATTATAGAGATGGGAGGAGAGAGACGTGGCATAAGTACTGTAGGCACAGTGCACTGGTGATGGCATGGGTAGATATTGAGTCCAATGATAGATATAGACCAGAATTTTACCGCCTCGCTCATCCGAGGCTCGTAAGATCCCGCCCGAGGTAACGGAGAATGGGGGCGGGCGTGCCGGTAAAATTCCGGCCATTGAGTCTAATCATGCCAACTGCTCTTTTCAGGATGGTGTTGAGCTTCTTGACAATTGTTGCAGTTGTGCCACGCCAGACATTTGGCAAGCATCCATCCTGATCCTGACTTGAGACTTGTGGCTGTTGGAAAATGATGGCAATGAATAGTTAGGTGGTGAAGTCACTCATCACAGAATAGCCAGCCTTTGTCCTGCTCTTGTAAGCAGCGTGTTGATGGGACTCATCCAGCCTAGCCGCTGGTTAGTGGTGAGTCTCGAGATGTTGATGGTGGGGAAGTCAGGCCTTCTGAGCAATAGAGCCGCTGCATTGTATTAGAAGTTGCGATGCTGACAAAATAATAGTTCTTTATTCAATACTCTTGACCCTTTTGGAGATCGCTGACCAAAAATCAGCAACGATCACAGAGAGTTTGCCTGAATGCTTTGATAATCATGTTTCTGATGACGCATGTGTACAGAACAATTTTGGCAGTGATAGTTCCAGAGCGGGGCTGGTCAGAAAAGCAACATCTTTAAGATAAATAGTCAGACGTTATTGCCTGCCTCTGACGCCTTCAAAAGGTGAAATTAGCTGTTGGAGGTGTTGTTAATGTTAATGGGTTCAATCATTCTCACACATTTAGAGGTAGATTTTACAATCTATAAAGTGGTTCAATTAAAATGGATTGCAAGAATGTGCTGAAGTTATGGATTTACTACTCAACAAAATGTAACACATTATAAGGACTAAATGAGTTGCGTATTCATGTATCACAGTGTGTGCTGTAGGGAGTCGATTTGGTGCACTTCATGCTCATTTTCTTACTGCTTCAGAAACGGAGAGGAAACAAAGTGAGGACTGAGCTGCACAAAGATGAACATTGACATTGACAAGACTGCAGTCTCCAAAATCCATCACGGGCTTTAGAAATTAATGTGGGGCGTCCTTGTCTAATTTTTGTTTTAGGGCGGCACAGCAGCGCAGTGGTTAGCACTGCTGCCTCATAGCGCCAGGGACCTGGGTTCAATTCCCGGGCTTGGGTCACTGTGCGGAGTCTGCTTGTTCTTCCCGTGTCTGCGTGGGTTTCCTCCGGGTGCTCCGGTTTCCTCCCACGGTCTGAAAGAAGTGCTGGTTAGATGCATTGGCCATGCCAAATTCTCCTTCGGTGTACCCGAACAGGCGCCAGAGTGTGACGACGAGGGAATTTTCACAGTAACCTCATTGCAGTGTCAACGTAATCGTATTTGTGACACTAATAAATAAACTTTAAAACTTTCAGAGTCATTACAGAAGCAATAAAGTACATTTATTTAAAAATAAAAGCTACTAAGATGCATAGTACAAAACATTGAGACACTGAGGCTGAACCCAATCACAAAGAAGCAAAAATTACAGTTTAAGATAAATATAGATTTTAAAAGTCGACTGACAAGTGTCCCAACTGTCTCAAACACGCTGACTTCACACAGCTTGATAAACTACACAAGAGCTCAATTATTTGCTATTCTTGAAACAAGGAAACTAAGAAATAATGGAGACAGTGAGGATTTTATTGTTGAGATATAACGAGACACTGTATTTATATTACTGGCCACTGACTATGTCTATTATTGTGGCGAGGAACAAGTGGAATCATTGTGCAAAGAGTTTAAACTTGTTTTATAGATGTTTTAATAAGATGCCAGTCATGGCTTCAGAGAAAAACAGGAATCAATTTACTGAAGAGCTTCTGCTATTAACTAAAAATGCAAATGACCCATGCTGCAATGAAGTCTGTATCTTCCCTGATGTTTCTTGTACTTCATGAGCCTCATACATGGAACCATGAGACATGTGTGAACATTTGGCTTTGATCAGGGCGGCTGGGTGGCACAATGGTTAGCACTGATGCCTCACAGCGCCAAGGACCCAGGTCCGATTCCAGCCTCGGGTCACTGTCTGCATGGAGTTTGCACGTTCTCCCCGTGTCTGCATGGGTTTCCTCCGGGTGCTCCGGTTTCCTCCACAGTCCATAGATGTGCAGGTTAGGTGGTTTAGCCATGATTAATGTGGGAGGTTATGGGTTAGGGCAGGGAATTGGGTGCTCTTTCAGAGGGTCGGTGGAATGGGCAGATGGGTGGCAGATGAAGTTCCATACAGAGTAGTGTGAGGGGCTTAATTTTAGTGGGAAGAACATGGAGAGACAATGTAAAAATGGGGTACAACTCTAGAGGGTGTGTTGGAGCAGAAGGACCTTGGTATATTTGTGCGCAAGTCATTAAAGATGGCAGGACGGATGGAGAGAGAATTAACAAAGCATGCAGTATTTTAGATATTATTAATAGTGGCATAGAGCACAAGAATAAGAAGGTCCTTATAATGTGTTACATGTGGGCGGCACGGTAGCACAGTGGTTAGCGCTGCTGCTTCACAGCTCCAGGGTCCCAGGTTCGATTCCCGGCTCGGGTCACTGTCTGTGTGGAGTTTGCACATTCTCCTCTTGTCTGCGTGGGTTTTCTCCGGGTGCTCCGGTTTCCCCCCACAGTCCAAAGATGTGCGGGTTAGGTTGATTGGCCAGGTTAAAAATTGCCCCTTAGAGTTCTGGGATGCGTAGGTTAGAGGGATTAGCGGGTAAATATGTGGGGGTAGGGCCTGGGTGGGATTGTGGTCGGTGCAGACTCGATGGGCCGAATGGCCTCCTTCTGCTCTGTAGGGATTCTATGATTCTATGATTCTATGATATAATGCTGAACTTGTATAAAACACTAGTTAAAGCTCAGCTGGAGTATTGTGTACAGTCCTGGGTGCCACACTTTAGGAAGGATGTGAACATTGGAGCGAGTGAAGGAAGAGATTTACAAGAAGGGTTCCAGAGAAACTTCAGTTATGAGGAGAGATTGGAGAGATTGGGACTGTTCTCTTTGGAGTGGAGAAGGCTAAGAGGAGATTTGATAGCGATGTTCAAAATCCTGAGTGGGGATGGATAAAGTAGATAGGGAGAAACTGTTCCCACTCATTAGAGGATTGTGAATGAGAGGGCATAGATTTAAAGTGATTTGCAAAAGAATCAATTGTGAGAGAACATTACTTTTCCACACAGTGAATGGTTCAAGTCAGCATTGGCTGGAAATGTGGTGGAGGCAGGTTCCATTGAGGCACTCAGTAGGCATTAGAAGATTACTTGAATAGAAACAGTGTGCAAAGTGATGGGGGAAAGGCAGGGGAATAGCACTAACCACAATGCTCATTTGGAAAACCTGTGAAGACACGATGGACTGAATGACCTCCATCTGCATCTAATGATTCTGTGATTCTCAGGTGGATTTTCCAGCTGGGCTCGCCCCAAAACCTGAAAATCCCGTCTGAGATCAAGGGACCGTTCCATGGTCCGCCCCTCGCCCGTTACGATTCCCGTGGCGGGCAGAACGGGAAAATTCACCCCTTTGTGATTTTGAGTTAAACTTTCCCCAGTAGGGGCGGGGTGTTGTGGCAGTGTTCCACATACCTGATCCCATGGGTTACCAACCCAGCGATTGAAATGAAAATTACCCCAAGAACTCAGAAGCTACACTCAGGCTGGTTATCACAGACCTTGCAGAAATTCCAATGAATAGCGACTGTGTGCATTTTCAAACAGTTGATTTTGTACGTAATGTTTTCTCCTAATTTCCTGCAGCACCATGTAACATTGATCATAGAATCCCTACAGTGCAGAAGGAGGCCATTCAGCCCATCGAGTCTGCACTGACCACAATCCCACCCAGGCCCTATCCTCATAACCCCATGCATTTACTCTAGCTAATCCCCCGAGGCTAAGGGGCAATTTAGCATGGCCAACCCACCTAACCCGTACATCTTTGGAGTGTGGGAGGAAACTGGAGCACCCAGAGGAAACCCACGCAGACATGGGGAGAGTGTGCAAACTTCACACAGACAATAACCCAAGCCGGGAATCGAACATAGGTCCCTGGTGCTGTGAGACAGCAGTGCTAACCACTGTGCCACAGTGCCGCCATGATTGTATAGTTTATTTTGTATTATGTGGTGGAAATTAATCACACTTATATATGTTTAAGCGCCATGCTGTTAATTTGGAATAGTTTAATTGTAGTGTTTGAGATGGCCCAACAATCCATCGTGATATTTTTCTTGCCTGTCAGTCTTCCTTCGCTTCCAATTTTGACACGGCTGCTGATTTTCTGTCAGACAAACCATGAATCATGTAATACCTTCAGCTTTGTTACACAACACACAATAAAACATATATTAAAATGCTTCGGCTATAGCATATCTCTGGGTTTAAAATATAACATATTGATGAAAACAAAGTGAGGTTGCTGTCATCTGACTCACACTGTGGTGTGTGTGTTATGATGAACAGTGACAATACTTTCCGAGAAAATACCAAGGGACAGGATATATTGGAGGAAAATGGACTAGTTAGTGACAGGCAGCATGGTTTCGTATGGGGAAGGTCATGTCTCACCAACTCGATTGGGTTTTTTGAAGAGGTGACAAAGAAAACTGATGAGGGAAGGACTGTGGATGTAGTTTATATGGACTTTAATAAGGCATTTGACAAGGTCCCACATAGCAGACTGGTACAAAAACTAAAATCACGTGGAATTCGGGGTGGGCTGGCCAGATGGATACAGAGCTGACTTGGTTATAGAAGTGGAGATGCCGGCGTTGGACTGGGGTAAACACAGTAAGAAGTTTAACAACACCAGGTTAAAGTCCAACAGGTTTATTTGCTCTGTTTGTGAACAGAATTCCCACTCACCTGAAGAAGGGGCTTGCAGCTCCGAAAGCTTGTGTGGCTTTTGCTACCAAATAAACCTGTTGGACTTTAACCTGGTGTTGTTAAACTTCTTACTTGGTTATAGAAGACAGAGAGTAGTGGTGGAAGGGTGTTTTTCAGAATGAAGTTCTGTAGCTAGTGATGTTCCACAGGGATCAGTGCTGGGGCCTCTGGTGTTTGTAGTATCTATAAATGATCTGGAGGAAAATGCGGGTGGCCTAATTAGTAAGTTTGCAGATAACTTGAAGAACGGTGGAGTTGCTGATAGTGCCGGGGATTGTCAGAGGATCCAACAGGATATAGATAGATTGGAGACTTGGGCACAGAAATGGCAGATGGAGTTTAATCCAGACAAATGCGAGGTGATGCATTTTGGAGGATCAAACTTAGGTATGAATTGTACTGTAAATGGCAAAACCCTCAGGAATATTAACATACAGAGGGATCTGGTCCACAGTTCCCTAAAAATGGCAACTCAGGTGGCCACGGTGATTAAGAAGGCATATGGCATGCTTGCCTTCATTGGCTCGAGCATTGAGTGTAGAAATCATGTTGCAGCTATATAAAACCTTGGTTAGGCCACATTTGGGGTATTGCGTGCAGTTCTGGTCACCACAAGTGCAAAGAAGGCTCACCAGGATGTTGCCTGTCTCGAAGGTGTTGGCTATGAGGAGAGGCTGAATAAACTCGGATTGTTTTCACTGGAAAGACGGAGGCTGAGGGGAGACCCTGATACAGGTCTACAAAATTATAAGAGGCACAGACAGGGTGGATAGTCAGAGGTTTTTTCCCAGCGTGGATGTGTCAATTACAAGGGGCACAGGATCAAGGTGAGAGGAGGAAAGTTTAAGAGAGATTTCAGGGGAAGTTTTTCACGCAGAGAGTGGTGGGTGCCTGGAACGCACTTCCAGAGGAGGTGGTGGAAGCCGGCACATTAGCAACATTTAAGAGGCATCAGGACGGGTACATGAATAGGGAGGAAATAGAGGGATGCGGACAGAATAAGAGCAGAAGGTTTTTTTTAAAGTTAGGGCATCATGATTGGCACAGGCCTGGAGGGCCGAAGGGCCTGTTCCTGTGCTGTACTTTTCTCTGTTCTTTGGACTGAATGCAGCAACTTGAAATGAAGAACCGTTATAGAAAATAAGTTGAATGAGTGATGATTAGGTTTCACCAAGAGGAACACAAGAACATAGGAATGTGGAGCGGGAATAGGCAATTCAGCCCTTTGAACCCGCTCTGCCATTTAACCTGATCATGTCTGATCTTACCCTGGTCTCAGCTCCACTTTCCTGCCTGTTCCCCAAAGCCCTTTATCCCGCTTTTCATCAGAAACATATCTATCTCTTTCTTGAATCTGTTGACTGATTCTGCCTCCACCGCACTCTGGGGCAGTGAGTTCCACAGATTCACAACCCTCTGAGAGAAGTAGTTTCTCCTCATCTCAGTTTTGAATCTACCTCCTCTCACTCTATAATGACCTCTTGTTCCAGACTGTCCCATAGAACATCTGTTCAATGTCCACCTTATCAATCCCCTTTAGCATTTTATATACCTCGATGAGATCCCCCCTCATTCTTCTGAACTCCAGCAAATACAAGCCCCAAGCTATTCAACCACTTCTCATATGACAACCCTTTCACCCCTGGAATGAATCTGGTAAAGCTTCTTTGAACTGCCTCCTTGTGCCACCACATCCTTTCTCAAGTAAGGAGACCAAAACTGGACACAGTACCCCAGGCGTGGAGTATTATGTTCAGGAGAATCTCATACCCTGTATGGAGAATCACATGGCACAAGGAGGAGACCATTCAGCCCATCATAGCAGTGTCATCATTTTGAAAGCACTATCCAAATAATCCCACAGCCCTGTTGTTTCCTCATAGCTTTCTAAATGTCTCCCTTTTCGGTCTATATTCAATTCCCTTTTGAAAATAACTATTGAATCTGTTTCTGTCACACTTTCAGACAGTGAATTCCATATTACACTGGCTCACTCTTCTAAAGAAACCCGATTTCCCACCCACTCCTCCCCACCTTTTGTTTGCTAATTATCTTCAATCTGTAACCCCTGGCTACTGATTTAAACATCAAACATGACATTGTATTCGTTGGTTTATTCCATTCTCTCATTTTAGAAATTATGCCTCTCCCACACCTGTCTCCAGCAACATATCATGCCTCACGTCAGCATGTAGGGGTGGTCACTGCAAATGGTGCTCTGGAACCAGTGGCAGGGGTACAAGAGAGCAATGTAAATCAGTCACTCCTGAGGAAACATTCACCCTCTGCCACATGTACTTTGAAATGAGGCTGTGAACTCACTGTGTGGGGACAACATGTATGGGAGGGTAGGGTCGTGTCCCATTACTCAGTGTCCAGTACATTGATGCAGCAAGATGCCCATGGTAGCTGCAATAATGCACACATACAAATGGTCAGCAACACAAAGGGCATTTATTAATGAGAAAAAAAATTTGTATGGAGTCCGGCAACCCACCGACTGTCCCAGTCACTACATGTCTTCAGACTGTCTCCTGGCCAAGAAAGGATCCACCCCCTGGGGTGATTACCCACTCTCATCCTAATTGGTCCCTCAAGCCAGGTGACCCTCCTCTGCTGTGTTGCCCTTCAAGGGACAATCACCACAGTCGTCAACGTTGGTTGGAGGTGACTCTAGATGTTTGGTCAGGTGACCTGCAGAGTACGCTACTTGCCCAAGTGATGCCTGATCATGTGACATTCAATCCATTGAAACATGTTCACCGTGATTTCTACACGTTATCACGTTTATCTTGTGACAGCTGCATTCCCTATTAATTTGCACTTTTTGTGATTTTGCTCCAGCAGTTGCAGTGTGGAAAGTGGGCAGTTCAGGGTGAAGAGAAACCTCATTTCAGAGCCTGCATCTTTGGGACATCCTAGGTGCTATGTGAATGCATGGTGTTTTTTTTTTCAATTCAAGAGAATTTAGTTATTCCAAATATGGATGAAGTGTTCACTGAATCTCTATAGTGTTGAAGGGGGCCATTCAGCCCATCAAGTCTGCACTGATTCTCTGACAGAGTATCTGGCCCAGGCTCTCTCCCTCACCCTATCCTCATAACCCCACACATTTCCCATGGCCAATCCACCTAACCTGCACATCTTTGGACTGTGGGAGCACCCACCCAGAGAAAACCCACGCAGACATGGGGAGAATATGCAAACTCCACACAGACAGTCACCCAAGGTGGAACTGAACTCAGGTCCCTGGCGCTGTGAGGCAGCAGTGCTAACCACTGTGACACAGTGCCACCCACCATTCTGCCACCATGCATTGCATCTACACCATTAACAGAGACCATGCAAGAGAACAGTCTTAGTCAAACAAAAATACACTAGTAAACATAAAATTATTGTGGTTTGAACAAAAATTTAAAGGCAACCAACCAATCCCTGGGTGGGATTGTGGTTGGTGCAGACTCGATGGGCCGAATGGCCTCTTTCTGCACTGTAGGGTTTCTATGATTTTTTCTATGATTTAAGTTGAGAAGAAACTTTGCACTTTCTACAAGCTGTTAGGCTCCAGAAAATGTTTGAGATTTGTGGAATAAACTTCAGCTGCATCAGGAAGTGGAAAACTGAATGCAAAAATTGGCAAACCCAACATGGAGAAAAGTCAACAGCACCAACTCAATTATTAGCAAATTGTTGGCTCAAATCAAATATTTGCACTGAGCTTGTTAAGAAATGTTTTCCCAATCAGTTGATGATAATGTTCCCCAGACAAGGCCACAGTGGGAGAGACTCATTAGACAGCGCCACCTCCTGATGCTAATGCATATTACACCCACAATTCCAGATGTGCTGCTGAACAGAGCGGTTGCAAAGCAGGCAGAATGGTGAAGGGAGGAATAAGTTAAAATAAATGAGTTTATTAGAGATACCTGACAGCTGTGGGACCATACCCGAGCTAGCACAAGTCAGCACTTTCAGGAGAGGAAGTGTAGTTTATTTTTTGGAACGGTGTGTAGAAGAATGTTGATGTCGCCTTATGAAAAGAGTGGAGTTCCATCCTTCCTCAGGCTGGCCAAATGATTGACCCTTTGAAAGATTTTATTCGCAAAGTCCCATCATACAATGGACTCTTTTTTTAAAATTTGCTTTTCCTTTCAACTTCCCAAGTGCCTCTCTGCTGCTGCAATCTGATTTTTTTTTTCCCATTTCCCACATCAGATTTCCCAAGGCCCCTTAAAGATTGCAAGTTAGTGCCAAGCGTGTAATATTTTTGGCTTATTTGTGCCCATTAGAGACTCATTTAGAGACTGCCCTGAGTCACTTTAGCACCGGAGGCTGAAGAGGCAACAAATGCAAGGAATTTTCATCTCATTTGTCCAGATCAGATTTGAACCAAAGTCCTCAAGGGTAAAAATGTCAGTTCTGAGCACACTGCATCACTTTGAACTCCTGTGGACTTGCTGACAAATGTCAAAGTATAGCAACTTGCTGATACATTCATTATCAGTTGTGACAAAACTGATGAAGGGATCTTTGCTCTAAAGGGGAATGCAGTTATGTGTCACCAGAGCCTCAGTGAGGGCTGAAGGAACATACAATCCACACCAAATTGGTCATTAAGTAGAATCCAAAGTATCCCCAACTATTGTTTTTGAACTGCTTTGACAGTTAATTTGGAGGCGGGATGGTAATATATGACAGGTTTTTCTTAAAATGTTCAGCTTAGCTCCTGGAATATTACCTCACCCACACCCAATCCTCACATCAGGAACCATACAAAGGATTTGCAGGTTATTGGATTCTGAAAGAACCATGTTCTGATTTTAAAGGTTCACGAACTCATCCTCATCCATGCTTCATTAAGACATACGAGCAGAATTAGGCCACTCGGCCCATCGAGTCTGCCCCGCCATTCAATCATGGCTGATATTTTTCTCATCCCTGTTCTTCTGTCTTTTCCCCATAACCCCTGATCTCCTTATTAATCAAGAACCTACCTATCTCTGTCTTGAAGACATTCAATGACTTGGCCTCCACAGCCTTCTGCGGCAAAGAGTTCACAGATTCACCACTCTCAGGTTGAAGAAATTCCTCCTCATCCCTGTTTTAAAGGATCGTCCCTTTAGCCTGAGTGTGTGCCCTTTGGTTCTTCAAGACTTAACTATTGCAAGACATTCTTGGCTGTCTCCCATATTCATTTGAATGGACATATATTAAGCTGATCTTTCTCTACACTCCAGCTGTGACTGTAACACTATATTCTACACCCTCTCCTTTCCTTCTCCCCTATGTACTCTATGAACAGTAAGCTTGTCTGTAGAGCATGCAGGAAACAATACTTTTCACTGTATCCCAATGCATGTGACAATAATAAATCAAATCAAATCAAAATCTTCTCCTTCTGCCCCACAGTCCTCCGAGATATCCGTGTTTATCTAATCCTGACCTCCTCAGCATTGCCTGATTTTATTTCCTCCACCATCGGTAGCTGTGCCTTCAGCTGTCTAGGGCTGAAGCTCTGGATTTCCCTCTCCAAAGCTCTTTTTATCTCCATTAAGATGCTCTGTGAAAACAATCTTTCTGGCTATGTTTTTAACCATTGACGCTAAAATACTTTCCCTGCCTTTGTGTCAAATGTTGCTTTACACACTTCAGTGAAGCGCTTTGGGACATCTTAATATGTTAAACATACCACGCAAGTACAAGTTGTTGTACTTTGATTAAATCTTTCCTTCTGTATGTATTAATTCTATAAATATGTGTTTCCTTTGCTTCAATATAATTCCCTCACTTGTAAATAAATGCAATCAATATATTTTAGCCTGAAAACTACTTTTTGGCACCCATTTAGTTCCATCCATTCATTTGGAACGGATAGAAGGATGTGTCAGCACACATGATGACTGTTGTTTAACCTTCTGGTTATTGTTAATCTTTCAACGTTTTCTTCCAATCTCAACAGGCATACAGTTCTAAGCTTAAGATTGTGGGAAAATTAAGTTGGCTTCTGAAAGCTGTCTTCTGATCCCAAGTAAAGGATAATAGATGTAAGCTTGAATGGTAACATAGTCTATGACAGGAAAATCATTTTCTTCTGGTGACCATCACAGCGAGAAACAACTATTTTTAAACGGGCAGTCTGGCAGCATCTGTGAAGAGAGCAAAAAAGTCATTAACTCTTGCTTCTCAATCCACAGATGCTGCTGAGAATTTCCACATTTTCTGTTTTTACTACAGATTTCCAACATCTGCAGTATTTTGCTTTTGTATTCTTAAAGGGCCACTGGATGTGGTCACAGGAGTAATGGAAATTCATTGTACCCTAATATCCAGAATAACCCTTTGGTGCACAGTTCCAGACATTTTCTAACTGGTCAGGTACCATTTTTCCAGGAGGAGACATCCACAGGGACCCTCCATCTGACTACCTTGACCTCCACTTAATGATCCATGCTCAATCCTCACTCTTTCTTCTCACCACCAGCAGATAGAGATCATTTTAGTTTCGCCCACTAATTATTTTGTCCCTCTATCCCTTAAATTTAAAACAATTATTGCCAAGATACCTCCAATTGATAATTATTCACGTAGGAGCCTTATCAGTGAGTTATTTAATCACAAAGACCGCACTGCTGCCAAGCACAATCCTGTCCTGATATCATAGAACCCGTACAGTGCAGGAGGAGGCCATTCAGCCCATCGAGTCTGCACTGACTCTTTGAAAGAGCATATTACCCAAGACCATCGCCCACCCTATCCTTGTAACCCCACATATTTACCCCACGAATGCCCCTAGCCTACACATCCTGGGACACTAAGGGGCAATTTAGCATGGCCAATCCAGCTAATCTGCACATTTTTGGAGGAAACCGGAGCACCCCCAGAGAAAATCCACGCAGACACCAGGAGAACGTGCAAACTCCACATAGACAGATAGTCACCCAAGGCTGGAATTGAATCCGGGCCCCTGGTGTTGTGAGGCAGCGGTGTTAACCACTGTGCTACCATGCCGCCTTACATAATGCAAGTTCAGAGAGGTTGAGAGGGTAACACACAGGGACAGCAATTCTGCCTGGCTTTTAAGAATATATATCAATGTCTCAGCTGATATTAGCTAAATTAAGTCTACAACATAATAAGGGGCATAGATCAGCTAGATAGTCAACATCTTTTCCCAAAGGTAGGGGAGTCTAAAACTAGAGGGCATAGATTTAAGGTGAGAGATACAAAAGAGTCCACAGGGGCAATTTTTTCACACAGAGGTTGGTGAGTGTCTGGAACAAGCTGCCAGAGGTAGTAGTAGAGGCGGGTACAATTTTATCTTTTAAAAAGCATTTAGACAGTTACATGGGTATAGAGGGATATTGGCCAAATGCGGGCAATTGGGACTAGCTTAGTGGTTAAAAAAAAAGGTGGCATGGACAAGTTGGGCCGAAGGACCTGTTTCCATGTGGTAAATCTCTATGACTCTGAATCAGCACTAACCAGGGATCAACCCTGGGATCATATAGCTCAAACAGCTTAGTTAAGACCCAAGTAAACTTACAGTGCTCTTTGGGGGAGCTTAAATTGATTGCTTATAATGACCGCCCTCTATCAGTGCATCTGTGAAACTGCTACAAAACCATTAATAATAAAAATGGGACTGCTATCATGCACTTAAATGATTTCTGCTTCATAAAAAGTTCAACCACCTCATAAATGCCTTGGTGAATCAGAACTTAATTTTAATATTCAGCATCTATTAAATGAAAAAAAAACATTCAATCCAATGATATCAAAAATTTTTGGCATAATGCCTTATTGTAAATGAAACTAGATTTTAATAAAGAGCAGCCAGATTTAATTAAATTAAACAGAATAATTGCTGCAAATGGCCTATGCTATTGACCACTGTGATGAATATAAAGCTTTAAAAAAGTACATGATAGCAATAGAATTACGGGAGAGACTTCATAAATTTGCTCCACATGGTCACCTAGTGATCAGTGCCTGCAACTGCGCTGCGACAGCCGACACAGCAAAATTGAATGGAAAATGTTGACATAGGAATTTAAAATGATAAATCGTGACAGAAAAGCATGATTTAAAATCACAATAGCAAAAAGAAAGATTTGTAAGGATAAATATTTGCTATACAGGATTTTTATAGCCTATGTTTATATATCAAAATAATTCCTTTAATTTTAATGTAGGGAGCACTTTACTCTGGATTTCAGTGACAATTGTTCCGTTGAGCTGCCATCACCACAGTATACATGAAGCAGAACCCCTGATAAAGATAAATAGTTTACACCCACAGAGCTCCTTGGCTAAGTGCTTGGAAATATCTACCACTGTGTCATTGCAAATTCAATGTGCAACATCAAACCTGAAGGACGCTTTTGCCTCACTATCATTTATGGGTGACACGGTGGCACAGCGGTTAGCACTGCTGCCTCACAGCGCCAGGGACCCAGGTTCAATCCCCGGCTTGGGTCACTGTTGGTGCGGAGTTTGCATTTTCTCCCCGTATCTGCGTACGTTTCCTCTGGGTGCTCCGGTTTCCTCCCACACTCCAAAGATGTGCGGGTTAGGTTGATTGACCATGCTAAATTGACCCTAGTGTTGGGGGATTAGTAGGGTAAATGAGGGTTATGGGAATGGGGCCTGGGTGGGATTGTGGTCGGTACAGACTCAATGGGTCGAATGGCCTCCTTCTGCAGTGTTGGTATTCTATGTCATCCAAATCATTTTACGGTAATGATTCACAATACCTAGCATAGCCTGTGACTGTTCTATAGAAACATCCCCAGAATCTTGGGCTGTAAATAAGCTAAACAGTTGAAAAATAAAATATTAAGCGAAAGGGCACAAAGGTCATTTTTTATTTGACGTTTGTCCCCTAACTCTGGCCTCTTGTACATTCCTAATTATAACCACGCCACCATTGGCGGTGATGCCTTCCAGTGCCTAGGCCCCAAGCTCTGGGCCACGATTTTATAGCCCTGCCACTGCATGTCTCCCCCTGGTGGATGCAGTGAGCCATTTAAATCTCCTTTCAGTTTGGCGGGACTCTCATACCCACTGGACAGGACGGGCCATAAAATCCTGGCTTTGGAATGTTCTCCCTACAGCTCTCCACCTCTCACCTTCCTTCTTTAAGACACCTCTTTAAACCTACCTCTTTGATCAAGCTTTTGATCATCTGACTTGATATCTCCTGATAGGACTTGGCATCATTTATTTTTCTGTAGCATCCCTATGAAGTGTCTTGGGAGGCCTTATTATGGTAAAGGTGCTATGATAAAGATAAGTTGTTGTTATTGATGAAGTCATGGTGGCTCAATTGTTTGCACTTTCACCTCTTGAGTCACAAGGTTGCAGGTTCACCACTCCCCCTCCCCTCCCCTCCCCCCCACCAACCCCCCAACCAACAGACCTGAATGCTGAATTCCAGGCTGACACTCCAGCGCAGTACCATGGGAATGCTGCGCTATCAGATGTCCTTTTGGATGAGATATTACGCAAAACATCCCATTGCTGTTGTGGGAGCTTGCAGTACACTCACTGGGTGCTACATTTCCTACATTACGGGCGGGATTTTCCTCCCCCCTCTGCGGTGTGTTTCGCGGTGCTGAGAAGCGGCAGACCGCTCGCTGGCAGCTGGATCTTATGGTCTGAAAGCTTATGGTATTTGCTACCAAATAAACCTATTGGACTTTAACCTGGTGTTGTGAGACTTCTTACTGTGCTTACCCCAGTCCAACGCCGGCATCTCCACATCTTATGGTCCTGCCATTGTTAAGGTGGCTTCTCATTGACCGCACTCCTTGCCACCGGGAAACCCGTGGTGCGGGTGTGCTGTTGGCGGGAGCGTAAGATTCCGCCAGTGTAAACAGCAGCAAGATTTTGGCATACATTTAAAAATATGTCATTGGCTGTAATACACTTTGGTGCACCCCAAGGTAATGAAATGTGCTATATCAATGCAAGTCTGGCTTTCTCTTCTCAATTGACATCATAAAAACAGATGATCTGATCATTCATCATATTGCTGTTGTGGGATCTTGCTGTATACAAATTGACTGCTCTGTTTCCTGCATTACAATGGTGACTGTAAAATGTTTTGGGGAGTCCTGACATCATGAAATGGGCTATATAATTGCATAATAATATCTTTCTCAATCCCGGATTGGCTGGCATTCCCCTTTCCTTATTGCTTATACGTATAGAAACATAGAAAAATAGAAGCAGGAGGAGACCATTCAGCCCTTCGAACCTACTTCAACATTCATCGTGATTATGACCATGACTGATCATCCAACTCAATAACCTGATCCTACTTCCCCCACATATCCTTTGACCCCCTTCACCCATGGTGGCACAATGGTTAGCACTGCTGCCTCACAGTGCCAGGGGCCCAGTTCAATTCCCGGCTTGGGTCATTGTCTGTGTGGAGTTTGCACGTTCTCCCCGTGTCTGCATGGGTTTCCTCTGGGTCCTCCGGTTTACTCCCACACTCTGAAAGGCCTGCTGGTTAGGACCCGAACAGGTGATGGAGTGTGGTGACTAGGGGGTTTTCATACTAACTTCATTGCAGTGTTAATGTAAGTCATACTCGTGACTAATAAATAAATAATAAATAAACCCCAATTTATACTTAACTGCTTCTTGAAAACATACAATGCTTTGGCCTCAACTACTTTCTGTGATAGTGAATTCCACACATTCACCACTCTCTGGGTGAAGACATTTCTCCTCACCTCAGTTCTAAAAGGTTTACCCCTTATCCTCAGACTATGAGCCCTGATTCTGGACACCCCCACCATTGGGAACACTAATAGTTAGTGACGCTTGTCCTTAATTCCTGAATTATGCTGCAGGCTGCTGTTAGTATTTCGTACTAATAGAAAGACTCTAGGGAAATATTAACGAAATTACCATAAGTGTTTCATTAGCTTACAAATGGAGAAACATTCATTGGACCATTAATATGCTTCTCTGCTGGAGCTTTTTAACTGGGATGTTAACACATTTTTAAAAAAGGAGTTTAAAGCTTAGTACACAATGTTTTTCAAACAGGGATATTTTAGTATTTTAACAGAAATAATGTGATTTAATTGATAAAAGGTACTTACAAATTACATTCTCCACTTGGGGTTTAATTCACCTTAGCTCTATATATTACTGTGCTGTCATGATGCCCAACATACATGCTGGAAATGGATCATCCCTCTCGTTCCAAACTAATTTAATCTGAGCACACACACTGCAAGCAACATGAGAGATTTTCACATTCTTGTTCGCGTACCGTGTCAATCGAATGCATCTGGCAGCTGAGAGTTTGAATTTGGGGTGGTGTCAGTGAATTTGAGCGCAAACACCTTGGAAAATGTGTTCACAAGCAAGACTGACCGTCATGCTACAAGCCCACTGGGTTGCAATTGCTCTACCACATTACATATGCCTTTTCACGTTCACCTGTCCTGCAAGAGAGAATCAAGAGTATTACTGACAAAGAACAAAGTATTGAAGAACACATTCCCAATTTCAAGGGGTCGTAGCTTGAGGGTATAAGGAGTAAACCTTTTAGAACGGAGGTGAGGAGAAATTTCTTCACCCAAAGAGTGGTGAATCTGTGGAATTCACTACCACAGTATGTAGTTGCGGTCAAAACGTTGTGTGATTTCAAGAAGAAATTGGATATAGCTCTTGGGGCTAAAGGGATCAAGGGGTATGGGGGGGAAGGCAGGATCAGGATATTGAATTTGATGATCAGCCATGATCATAATGAATGGCGCTGCAGGCTCGAAGATCTTCTTGTTTCTATGTTCGCCAATACCATTGAGAATGGGCATATCCTACCTGCTGTACAAAATCCAATGCCTTGGGCCAAGGCAATGAACAGGAGCAGAGAGATCACGCGAGATGTAACACAGAAGCATTATTGATTCATTATAGGAAAAAGGGCTCCTGTCAAATAGACATTAAAGAATGTGAGCTTTCAGCACAGTCCCGATACCTAATGGCTTGGCCTTCAAAAAATGGCACAGTAAGAAGTCTCACAAAACCAGGTTAAAGTCCAACAGGTTTATTTGGTAGCACAAGCTTTCAGAGCACTGCTCCTTCATTGGGTGAATCAGGCACTCGCCTGACGAAGGAGCAGCGCTCTGAAAGCTTGTGCTACCAAATAAACCTGTTGGACTTTAACCTGCTGTGGTGAGACTTCTTACTCTGCCCACCCCAGTCCAACGCCGGCATTTCCACATTCAAAAAATTAGCTTAGACCTACAAAACAAACGCTGGCCCACAGGAACAATGCTTTTTTCAAATATTGGAGGTGTCATATTTCTGTTTATTAATCATAGAATCATACAATGCCTGCACCGACATGCGAGAAAACCTGAACTCCCAACCTAATCCCATCTATCAGCACTTGGTCCATAGCCAAATGCTCATCCAGGTACTTTTTAAAGGATGTGAGGCAACCCACCTCTATCACCCTCCCAGGCAGCACATTCCAGTCCATCACCACCCTCTGGGTAAGAAAGTTTTTCCTCACATCCCCCCAAACCTCCTGCCCTTCACTTTGAACCTATGTCACTTCGTGACTGACCCTACAACTAAGGAGAACAGGTGGTCTTTATCCACTCTGTCCATACCCTTCATAATCTTGTACACCTCGATCAGGTCACCTCTCGGTCTTCTCTACTCCAACGAAAACAACCCAAGCCTACCCAACCTCTCTTCATAACTTAAATGTCCCATCCCAGGCAGCATCCCAGTGAATCTCGTCTGCACCCCCTCTGGTGCAATCATATCCTTCCTATAGTGTGGCGACCAGAACTGCACAGAGTACTCTAGCTGTGGCCTCAACAAAGTTCTATACAACTCCAACATGACTCCCCTGCTTTTGTAATATATGCGTCGAATGATAAAGGCAAGCGTCCCATTTGCCTTCTTCACCACTGAAAGGGTTAATAGTCACACAAGTTTAAAAATCAGATAGGCTGAAAAACAAAGGTCTTCTTATAAGAACCTTCACAGACAGACACCAAGGCCATTAGTCTGGCAAAGCACACAAATCAGACATCTGTAACTGGAAGATGGGAGTGATCCACAGATATAGAAATGAGCTGTACGGTGAAGTTTTCTCGCTGATTGGATATTATAATGAAGCGAGCATAAAGTGATTGTGATTGGTTTATGCTAATTACTTGTAATTGATTTTGAAAACTGTAATTGCCTTTGTATCTTGGAGTACACTCTGGGTAGCTACAGGAATGTGAACTGTAGCTTCCCAGCTTCCCCTTGCTATAGCTTGTATTAAAACACCTGTTTAAGAAAGCTCCGTTACTTGCTTGGTTACTCGAAGGGTAAAGTTGTGATCAATTTAAAGCCCGCAACAACCACCCTACTAACATGTCCTTCTGTTATCGTTTGGCACTGTCGTTTCCAGGACCATTTCAGCATGATAAAACTCATTAAACACAACGACAACCACTTACGTATTAAACATAAATGGACTCAGTTTTAAAGCTAGTCTGGAAAGAGTTTCCAGATGACTTTTCAGCTCAGAAGACCATGAAACGCACCAATGAATGTTAAGCACTGAATTGTCCTTCACCCTCTGATTTAACTTGTTTCTGGTTATGTTTCTCTCTTCTCTGAAACAATTCAAAGTTTAACATGAAATAAATGATCGAACTTTATCAGAGAGATTAGGATAATACAGCAGACATTTCATTAAAGTTCCAGTTTAAAACTCAGCAATAAGAGAAGCCAATTTGCCTTGGGGCATCCACAGCAAGCAGCGGATGCGTTTTCTACGTAGGAGAACTGCTTCCTGGAATTGTCTCTTATGATGAACGAATGTAATTATTGTTGGAAGATGGCTTGAATTAAAACAGTGTTCATTTCCAGAATTGGGCAAGGGCAGAATAAGGTTGGCTGTGATGCCTCCTGCAAACAATATTCATTTAAATATTCACACATGGATAATGGATTATGGACACGACTTTCAGATGTTTTAGAACAAAGAACAAAGGAAATTGCAGCACAGGAACAGGCCCTTCGGCCCTCCAAGTCTGCAGCAACCACCCACCATTCCAGGGACCATATCCCTCTATTCCCATCCTATTCATGTATTTGTCCAGAAGCCCCTTAAAAGTCACTATCGTATCTGTTTCCATAGCTCCCCCAGCAGCGAGTTCAAGGCACCCACAACCCTCTGTATAAAAACTTGCCTCGTACATCTCCTTTAAACCTTGCCGCTCGCACCTTCAACCTATGCCCCCTAGTAATTGACTCTTCCACCCTGGGAAAAAGCTTCTGACTATCCACTCTGTCCATGACCCTCATACTCTTGTAGACTTCTATCAGGTCGCCCCTCAACCTCCATCATTCCAGTGAGAACAAACCAAGTTTCTCCAATCTCTCCTCTTGCTAATGTCCTCCATACCAGGCAACATCCTGGTAAATCTTTTCTGTACCGTCTCCAAAGCCTCCACGTCCTTCTGGTAGTATGGCAAGCAGAATTGAACAAGTGCGGCCTAACTAAGGTTCTGTAAAGCTGCAACATGACTTGCCAATTTTTAAACTCAATGCCCCAGCCAATGAAGGCAAGCATGCCGTATGCCTTCTTGACTACCTTCTCCATTTGCATTGCCACTTTCAGTGACCTATGTACCTGTACACCCAGACCCCTCTGCCTATTAATACTCCTAAGGGTTCTGCCATTTACTGTATATTTCTCATCCTAAAGTAAAGTTTATTTATTAGTCACAAGTAGCTTACATTAACACTGCAATTAAGTAACTGTGAAAATCCCCTAGTCGCCACACTCCGGCACCTGTGTTTGGGTACACTGAGAGAGAATTTAGGATGGCCAACACACCTAACCAGCACATCTTTCGGACTGTGGGAGGAAACCGGAGCACCTGGAGGAAACCCACGCAGACACGGGGAGATCATGCAGACTCTGCACAGACGGTGACCCAAGCCGGGAATCGAACCCGGATCCCTGGCGCTGTGAGGCAGCAGTGCTAACCACTGTGCCGTCCCTATCTGTGCCTGATCTTTGTTCAATAGAAAGTGCTGCAGCCATGCTGAGATCCTCTGGTCCCGCCGAGGTCTACGGTGTCTTGTATGGCTCGGCTACCAGGGAACCCTCCTGGGGATTCGCCTTCGGTGGGATTGGATGACCCCACCAGTGGGAAGGGCTGGAAAATCCAACCCAACATAGAGTTCAAGTGTTGAACTGAAGGCTGGCAAGTGACAAGAAAGCAAGTATTTCAGCAAATCAAAGGCCATAAAAGCTTTTCAGCTGATCAGGTTGCAATGTTTTTAAGACAATTACACCAGGAAAGTTTTTAAATATAGTGCTTCCTTTATTAGTGGTAAATAGGAGAGAGAATATCCTGGTTTTGGAGGGATTATTGACGGGGGAGGGGGAGGGGGTGGGATGACATAACGAAATGGATAAACTGAGAAATATTTCAGGATATATGTGTACGGCTCTGAAGCATAGATGTATAGGCAATGTGGCGCCACTTTTCAATGGATCCGGCCCCAATCCTTCCAATTTCACCTTCCTGGTGCTGTGAGGCAGCAATCACTGTGCCACCCCAAAGTTTCTTGAAAATTTTGATCAAATTGTCCTTTAACCTTTCAAATTCCAGGGAATCTAACCCAAATTGTATAATCTTGCCGTGTAATTTAACCCTAGCATTCTCGGCATCATTCTGGTAAGGATATCAATCCTAGGTATTATCCTAGTCAAGGACTAGGGGACTTAATCTAAAAATTAGGGCCAGACATTTCAAGGGTAAAATGAGGAAAAACATGGGGAGGTGATGACCTAGTAGTATTATCACTAGATTATTAATCCAGAAGCTCAGTTAATGATCTGGGGACCCGGGTCCAAATCTCACCACAGCAGATGGTGGAATTTGAATTCAATTTAAAAACATCTGGAATTAAGAATCTATTGATGACCATGAAACCATTGTCGATTGCCGGAAAAACCCACCGCGTTCACTAATGTCCTTCAGGGAAGGAAATTTGCTGTCCTTACCTGGTCTTGCCTACACGTGACTCCAGAGCCACAGCAATGTGGCTGACTCTCAACTGGAACTAGGGACGGGCAATAAATGCTGTAAGAAGTTTAACAACACCAGGTTAAAGTCCAACAGGTTTATTTGGTAGCAAAAGCCACACAAGCTTTCAGAGCTCCAAGCCCCTTCTTCAGGTGAGTGGGAATTCTGTTCACAAACAGGGCATATAAAGACACAGACTCAATTTACATGAATAATGGTTGGAATGCGAATACTTACAGCTAATCAAGTCTTTAAGATACAAAGAACGTGAGTGGAGAGAGCATCAAGACAGGCTAAAAAGATATGTATTGTCTGCAGACAAGACAGCCAGTGAAACTTTGCAGGTCCAGGTAAGCTGTGGGGGTTACAAATAGTGTGACATGAACCCAATATCCCGGTTGAGGCCGTCCTCATGTGTGCGGAACTTGGCTATCAACTTGCGCTGTCGTGTGTCGTGAAGGCCGCCTTGGAGAACGCTTACCCAAATATCAGAGGCCGAATGCCCGTGACCGCTGAAGTGCTCCCCAACAGGAAGAGAACAGTCTTGCCTGTCTTTCTCCACATCAATAAATGCTGGCCAGCCAATGATACCCATGTCCCAAGAATAATAAAAAAACACTGTTTCTGAGGACCGATGTATCCTTCCTGAGGCATCCTGCAGAGAATTGCTCACATCACTCCAGGAGTGGTCTAATCAGGGCTTAGTATAGTTGCAGCATAACTTGAAATCCCTTGTACTCTGGTTATTGGCAGCATTGTCATCCTCCACCCTGCAGTGGCTTTGGGGATGGGCAGGAGGGGAGAATCTAGCAGGAGCCAAAACGTTGGAAACCTGTCAGCGTAAAAACCCTTTGCAATTCTCCTACTGACCGGTTAATGGCAGGTAGGTGGCGGGTAGGTTTTCCCACTGCCTGGTGACAGGAATGTCATTTGTATTCACTTGCATGCCATGCATACTCATTAAAAGTCTCAAATCTGTTTCAAAAAGAGTGGCACTTGAAAAAGAGTGATAAGCAAAGGGTGGACCTCAGTTCCGTTGAGATTTTCAGGTGAGTGCAACCTACACAGCCTACCTGCCATAGTCCTGTGCTGCTCTTGTGCGGAGTGTCTCTCTGTTGGGGCCTCCAGCTCCATCTTGAGCTCGTCTTTATGGACAGCACTATGCGGTGGGACTCATGGACCCTCCACTTGGACTGACTTTGGCCAGTTCTGCACCTTGGGTTGTGGACTGCAGGGATCTTCTACTTGCAGTGCCGACCACTATTGTCTGCATAGACAGAACTCTGCTGTGGGACTGATTCATCCTCCAATTTGACTAATGGAAGTTCAACAGGGGATGGGGTATGAGGTGAGGGTGCAGCTGATGAGCACAAGGGAGATAAAGGGGAAGGAGTGCTATGCAAGGGCAAGGGGAAGGGAAGGGCAAGGGGGCATGATGGAAGGCAAATGGGACAAAGAGGTGGAGGAGCATGAGGAACAATGGAAAGCAGAGGAAGGACTGAGGGGTGGGAATCTGGGTTGGGAGGGGTCCACATGGGCAGTGATGGTCTTGGGGGGAGCAGTTGTCGGAATGTCCAACACTTTTTCAATGGGATCATTATAGCAGGGAAGGCTGGAGAATAACGGAGTTGTTCTACCTGTGCATCCTGAGGCTCAAGGTAGATGGGAGGCATACGGACAGTACAAGGGAGGGAGGGTCAAACTCGAGCCTGAAGCACAGGTGTCGCAGTACCATCTTGAGTTCCCAAATGGTTGGCGCTGTACAAAGATGAAGGTAAAGGCTGGGAGGGGTATGAGGCCGTGTGGGAGGATCACTAAGCTGTGCTATGGGGCTCCTTCTCGGGATGCACACTTGCTTGTTGGTGCCACTACAGTGGACAGGGTCCAGGTCAGTTATAATAGAGACCTTGTTGCCTATGAAACAACTGAAAGCTAATCATTTCATTGTGTGCTGTTAAATGGATAGACAGAACACACTGGCTTCATGTCATAGTGTCTCAACATCAACAGAGTATAAGGTCAGAATGCAGCCTTGGGGAATGAAGGCAATAACGAGGAGGGCATGGCTGCATCATTTGTGCCATCCCATCAGTGAAGGGCAGGCACAGGTTAACAATCAGTGCCATTCATCACGGATTATTTTTCATGAGCAACTGAATGGTCATAATTAAACCACTTCAAAGAATAGTGTACAGAGCTACTTTGCCTCAATAATTTCATTCACATCTTAGCACCTCTCCCCACAGGGCTCCAGATATCACATCTGTGGAATGGAATGTTTCCCACCTGCGTGCGTGTGTATGTGTGTGTGTGTTGGAGTCCCTGGGGTGAGGCTGCATCAGGCACAATGCAATCAAGACGCCCAAAACTGTGCAGCCCCACATTCCCCATACAGGTCTCTCAATCAGAGATTCCCTTTCTGCACTTTTAACCATTCCTGTCTTCAATGTTTACTTTCAGAGGAAAGGCAAAAGGACCAATGGATCCAGGGCCCCAGGTTGTGTTTCTCAGCTTCCTCATTCAATGGAGGAGACCAGGGCGGGAGAGGCCTCAGTGTGCACAGCCCTAGCAGGAGGTACTGCCTGGGTGGACGTGGCCAAAGGCAGTCTAAGCATGAACAGGAGGGTGAGGAGGAGACCCAGACAGCAGAGGCAGCTCACCATACCAAGGGGTTTATCATCAAAATGTCTCTTACTTAAAAATTAGTGGGAGGCAGTGCGTGACATGCCTGTGATTGTCCAGAGATACATCACATATGTCAAATTCTTCAAGACGACCTGATACTGCATAGGGTTAGAGGTTTCTCCTTGCCAATGACCCTGAAGGTGATGGCAGCACTCGATTTCTTTGCCTCTGGGTCTTTCCAGAGAGCAATAGGGGACCTGAGCATAATCTCTCAATCCATACCACATTGCTGCATTAAGAGGTTGCCAATGCCCTTTACAGGAAGACTCATCATTGTGTCAGGTTTACTCTGGAGGAGAGCCAGGCTCAGATTCACCAACTTCACAGCCATTACAGTCTTCGCAAGAGCGCCAGGTGCAATCGACTGCACTCGTATGGCAATAAAGGGTCCCTGGCAGCAGCCCCATAATGTGTATAAACCGCAAGGGCCACCATTCCATTAATGTACAACAATTGTGTGAATATCACAAACACATCCTGCATGTGTGCACATTACCCTGGGAGTTGCTGTGACTCCCACATCCTCGGCCATTCTAAGGTGCCTGGGAGTTTCAAGGGGCCAGGATGTCTGTAGGGGATAGCTGTGACTGATAACTCTCTGGCGTGTTGCCCTCTAACTCATGCTGAGCAAAGGTATAAAGCTGCTCTTAGCTCTGCACTTTCTTAGAGAGCAGACCACAGGGTTTCTGAAGATGCGGTTCAGATGACCAGGACACTGATGTACCCATCCGATGAATGGCAATTTATTTAGCAATCACACACCCATGAATCAGAAGCAACATCAAATTTTTAAAACTTTTCTAGCCCTACCGCCATGATGCAGCCCCAACATCCGCAGTAAAGGTGGAGGCAGCCTGCTATGTCCTAATGCCTGTGATGATCTTGGCAGAAGTCCTCTGGTTGCATAAGGCCTGGAGGGCATCGACCTATCAGGATCACCTGCTCAGAGGCAGTAGTGCTCTCAGACACTGCACTGCTGGAGTGTGCGCGGGCACAGGCACAGGGGACTCTGAGCAGCTACACACTCTTGAAGTGATTTGAGGAGAGGCCCCAGGGTGCTTATCCTCCCTGTGGGTGCCAGCCTGATTCCTGCAGGAGCACAGCACCTGGAGGGAGGTGGAGATGCCTCGCTCCCTTATCGTCCACATCCTGATGGTGCCCACCAGGATGTGTGGCCATGGCGTGCAGGATCGAGTGCAAATCCAGCAAGTCCTGCTGGACCAAGATCTCCATGGTGGTCAAACTTCCCCTGATTCTTATTAAACTTATTGAATATCAGAAGAGTAGTTAGGTAGGTGGATTTGGGAAAATAATTCAGACTACCAGATCAGAATTTCCATTTCTAAAAAAGTAAACCTTTGGGACAGTTTACATCGTAGAGGTTTCAATATACTTCAGTCAGCAACTGCAGCTGAATTTGATGTACTTCCTTTCAGCCCTAATCTTCTGTGTTATGAAATTAGATTCGCCACCATGATTCCAAAAATGGTTAACTGGCAATCATTGGGCCAGGCGAGCTGTAGGATTGCCCCCGCAAAATAAAAAGGTCAAGCCAACCCCTCATATTTTTAATGACCACCTTACTTTGATCAAAGAAGAAGGAACACAAGGTGGGAGGTGATGACAATGAGGAGTAGATCAAGCAATTAAAGCAGAGATTACAAATTGGGCAGTTGTAAAGCTTTAGGGAATTTCATAGCCATGAAACAGAGGATTGGATGAGTTGACAATGGGTGAAGGTTGGTAATGAAATCAGTGGTGGTTACAAATTGATTACAGAATAGGCAAAGGAGTTTTTCTAGGACTCTATGACAGGGCTTAGGAGGCCACAGTGTTGTAGAGCTCGAGGTTGGAGGTGACAAAGACATGAAGGTAGGGTATGGATATTTGCACCAATATTATAGTGGAAATGGGTAGTTTTGAGATGAACAGAATATGGGATTCGAAGTTTAATGCAATAAGGCTGCAAAGGCTGTGCAGCTCAAGTGAGCCAATGGGAAGGTGGATGAAATAACAGTTAAGATGTAGTGCTTCTAGACAGGATTATTTCAACTTTGCATACAAAACTTTTTAAACATGTATTATTCATTAGCCAGTCACACGTGCGTTAATTTTCTATTTCAGATACTGACTGAGCTATATGCTGCCAGCATTTTGTCTTTTAAATTTCATTAACACTCCATATAGCCAAAAAAAGAAATTCGTCCTCCAAAATAAAAATTTATTAATTTTGTAACAAGAACATTGTACTTCATACAACAGTGCATTACTTCACATTAAGCAACTTAGCACACTTGCAATAAAAAAAATTGTACAGTGGAACATCCCATAATGCAAAATAGCATACAGTGACAATCTAACATGAAGTGTAGGTAGGACCAGTGACAGAAACTGCAAATTGTCAAGTGGACTGATTAAGCCTCACAAAGGTAAGTCATGAAGTGAAAACTACAGCCTGCACAACAGAGCCTGTGGAACAAAATAAAATTGTCAAGTGCTCCTACTTGATTCATCCTAAATGTTTTGTTCAGCTTTATCTGAAGGCACGGTCATGACTTGTGCCAAAACAAATATTCTGTGCTATGATAGTCTTGAAAGGTGGTGCCATAAGGCTGAAGATAATGTACTAGATTTTAAAAAGCTAAGTAGTAGTACTCGTACTACCGTATTACAAAAACAAGACTTAAAAATGAAGTTGTATCCATACAGCACATGCAGTCACATAATTTACATTTTCGTATGAACAAACAATGGTGTAAAAATCAGTTTCACAAGTATGAACCAAATGTGAAAACTGAATGCCAAGGCAATAGACGGCACGCACACAGTCTGTACGGTACAGCTATAAGTTAAGAAAATGTACAGCTCAAATATTCACAATGTAAACAATATAATAACCACATTTTAAAAAGACCACATATAATTGCTTTATATAAAAATGCCCTTTAAAAGTTGTTGAACTGCAGTGGTTTGAAAAACAAATTCCAATAGCAGGCTCCAGACTCTCGACATCTGTATTCAAACTCTGAGCATCAATGTGCTGTCTGATCCTCTTAGATAATTTCACATCATGTTCCAGACAAAATTCATTTGGTTATCAGTCTTAATATCCTCCTTTAATTTACAATGGAAGCCATAATTAGACAAAAATGGATATACAGCAGTACTAGGAGCTTGTAAAGATAGCAGTATTTTTTAAAAAGTCAGTAAAAATTGTGGACACCCCGCTCACTTTGCTATGCTTTGAAAGCTGTGATTAATTGCATAATTTCAGGTTAGGACAGGACAGGCAGGAATCTTGATCAGGAATCTTTGAAATCAAACACATTCAACAACAGCCCAGTAGTCTAAATGATTGTGCAAACCCATCCTAACTGGCTGAATGTGCTTCAGGTTGCTATGATGCGAGTTGAGTTTGGTACTGAGATGAGGCACCAGATGAAATGTGACTGCCAGCAAAATAGTGACAAAAGGAAGTGTATAGTCAAACTGCTCTGTTTGAATGGTCACTTGATCATAAAAAATGTACTGAAGGAAAGGGAACATTTTGCATATCCAAAATAAAGCATGCAATGTAGATTTCCAAAAAGACAAATGTGGATCTCGTAGACAGAAAGAGAATAATACTAATTATAGTTGGAACCCAAAATTTCATTCCATTTGCCCTTTTATCATGACTTAAATTTCACTTTTAATGAATGTTTCAAATACCTTGTGGTTTTAGACATCACAACTTTTTCCATAATTATTTCGAAGTGATTGAGATTGGTTGAATCTTTTATAATGATGTTTCTGCTTATTGTTTTACGTCAGTTACATTGCATTTTAATTATTTTGTTAAAAAGATACACATATCCAGGATATCCCAGCTAAACCCAAGACCACATGGCTCTGTAAAATGTTATTCTGTAATAGTGTGTGTGTTGCTCAAAATTAGATAACAATTTAATGTACGGAATATGAGCAGTGCTTACAGCTTTTATTACACCAAGTATAATTGTGCAATTTTTAGAGGTGGTACAGAACATCAACAAGACTAGATGAGAATGCAGGAAAACAGTCGTATTTGCAAACTATGTACATGGGAGAAAATTATTACAAAGATACTACCAATATTCTCAACATATTTTCCACAAGTTTCCAGTACAACTTCTAGCTTAGGTACTGCAGTATTATCAGATGGAGCAATATAAATTATTCCCAGTAGTACGAGTGTTTATTGATCAAAGGAAAATGCTGACGTTCCTATTGCTGTAACCAAATTGAAGTAAAAATAGATGATATATTTCAATTAAAATAGTTCCAGTTTAAAATAAGAATTGTTGGCCTTATCAAATGTACTCTCAATCAGGGGGGTTAGTGGAGAAATGTTGAATATTATACATGTAACAGGAGTAAAGACAGTAAATTTAGATTCACCCATTTAACAAAATACAAAAACCCATACCAGAGATTTATGAAACTAAAAAAAAAAATCACAAATTTTCTTTCTTTAAAGGAGAAATCACATTCAAAAGTGATTTCCTATTTAGGTTGGTTACACAGGATGAATTTATGTCCTTCCAATGGGACCAACAGATGGCACTTTAGGGGTAGAATACACAAAAGGATATAAAGAAAAGGCAGAGAACAGTTATTACAAGGATTCCCCTTTAAGCTGATGTGGAAGGTCTTATCAAAAGCCCACTGCAGTGTTCAAGTAATAATTCACATTAACCCTGAATGCAGACCACCTTAAAAGGAACACACAAACTAACACAAAAACAATTTGTAAACCCATTTCGTAGTGATGGAAAATGAGGGGAGTTCAGCAGGTCAAAAATATTGCAGCTAACAGTCTCTGTATAGCCCTGCTAAGAGAGTTGATCTCAATTTTACTGTAAGCCAGCTTGGGGATGATTAAGGAATAGTGCAATCTAGATTTTGTTGTGCACTGCGTTTCACTATAACACATGGAATATATTCCAAGGGCTCAACAGCCATTTTCACAAGACTACATAAGAGTAGTTTTGAGGGGGGGGGGGGGGAGAGAGAGGGAGAGAAAGAGAAAGAGAAACCCAGAATTGCATCGGTAAAGGTGGTGATGGAATAAAATCGTAATGGTCAGTATTTTCTGTTAGCAGGAGGATTAGATTAAGTACATAACGTTCAGTAGGAAAGAATGTTACTTTAAAGCAAAAAGTGACATCGCATTTGTAAAAAAAGTACAGAACTTATCACACACAGAACTTATCACATGGAACAGTTTTTCCCTGATTTCGATTAGAGGTATGTTAAACAGACTGGTTGATTTAACTGCAAGCGTGTTCAGTGTTAGCTGGTGTGCTCTTTTAAATAAGATCTTGTAATTAAAGGGTTTGGTTTCACACAATTTTAAGTCAAAATCAACTACAGAAATAAAGCAAGGAGTCTAAGGTCTATATGTGGTCATTGAGAAAATAAAACCCACAGTTAACAATATATAGAAAACAAATTGTAAAGTGCATGTTCCTTTGAAAAACACCTGCCTCTCATAGGGAAGCCTCGCTTTGGGCTTAGGGTCACATGGTATTATATAAAGGATTGGTTGTGCGTTTTTTCTCAATTGCTGTTTTTAATCGCTTTAGCGGATGATTTCTATGATGCTGCTGTCGGGGTGTTATAGCTGTCAGTGGGGTGGGACAGGGTGCGTCTGTGTCAGAAGGGTAGGAAGGCTTTATCTGTGGAAGATTCTCTTCTGTACTTGCCAATGGATCCTCTTGGGCTGACTCAACTGCTTTGGCATATTGCATTAAAGGCTTCTCTACAGGCTTGCTTTGTACAATACTTTTTGACGCTTTAAGCTGCTCTGCAGAACACATTGTGGGCTGAGGATCTTGCTGGAGAATAGAGATGGAAATACATTTCTTTTTGCTGGGCTCATCTTCCACAGCACATTCAGTGCTGTATTCACTTGGACTTTCCATGGTCCATGGTGTGCCTTGGTTAGAGTCTGAAAATGCTTGGCAAGTCTCAGAACTATTCAAGCTGTTTCTAACTAAATCATCCCTTGAAAGCTCCAGGTAACCCAGTTTAGCAATAGATGCTGAACGTTTCATCTGTGATGGAGTTGTGAGGCCTGCCTGCCTTATCTTAGCTTCTATTTCCTTTGATCGTTGATTACTAATTCCCAGGGTACTACTAAGATAATTTATGGTGTCATTGCTGGAGCCATGGCTAAGATCATGATCAAGATTTGAAAAATTTAGTATCGCCTGCATTTCTCTGATACTTTCATCAAATCTGCTGAAACTCAACTCTAAATCCTCATGATCCAGCAGAGTAATGTAACCACCTTCTGCTCCTTGCAAAGACCTCATTTTGGTGTCAGCTTCCTGAAGCCCCAAATGTTGCTTACCAAGAATTTCTGCATCAGTATCTGTACTTGACTCTGTGACACCTTCCAGGTGCAGTACGTGTGTCTGACAGTCCAAGTCTTTTAATGGCAAACGTTTTGCATCACTAACAAACAAAGCAATTTCATACTCCGAGAAGCTGTCAACATCTTCTGAAGGACTACAAGGTTTGAAGGTCTTTTCTTCAATTTCTTTGTTGTGGATTTGGGCCAAACCTACAACATCCAATAATGGTAATAATTGAGGGTGGCATGGATTACCAGAGGTTTCTATTATTTCCAGATCATCTGCAGTCTGGATGATGGCCTGATCTTCATTTCCTGGAGATTCATCTTCAATGATGATCTTTTCTTCCACTGTCAAGGAAAGGGTATCATTGTTTTCTTGCGATGTTGGTGGTTTAAATACATGAGTGTATTCAATTATCTCAATTTTCTTTGGAAGCTGGGTATACGAATCCGGTACTTCGGGGGCTTCAAAAGAATGGATGTTCCTATGTTCCACAGTGCTCAAAGAGCCAGGTTCAGCTTGTTCCACTTGCAGTCTTGGTTCTAACGGATGCTCTATCTCACACAACTGTGAGTCTAAGACTGGTTCTTGATTAGGAGATACATTAAGCTCAAATAACAAACATTGGTCGTCAGCAATCCTTTCTCCTCCTTTCTCCTCGAGTAACGATTCAGGAGAGACAGCCTGACTCTTGTTTATCACCACAAATTCACCAGCTGTAGCTCCATCAATTTTGGAATTTTTACGGATTGGTAACATTACTGATGGTTGATGCTCTTGCTCTTGTTTCATTCGTTCTTCAAACTCCTGAGTTGCACGTTTTACTGAGCCAGGACACCATTTTGGCACCTGTTCGTGACTTATACTTTCATCTGGTATACTCTCTTTAATGGCTGTCTCCTGGCATCCCTCATAGCTCTTGGCTGTTAAATGCACCTGAAGACCTGCACTGTCCTTGGCGTCAAACAAATCAGTGGCTTTTTTGTAATTGTTTTCAGCATCTGAAGAGTTGTTTGCAGAAAGGTTTTTTACAGTGTTACCATTTTCAGAAAGCCAATGGAAATCTGCTGGTAGTTCATGAACTGTATTCCTCTTTGGTGTTTGGGTCTGGTTAGTGGCAACATTTTCCATCTTGCTTTGGCACAAGGCTGAACTCTGGCTGGACTCTATTCCTGTCACTATTTCTTTCACAGAAATAACATTTAATGACTGAGACCTTGTTAAGGAAGACTTCTTGCTGGATGATTTTGAAATCAGATTTTCCTGAGGAAAACAGAATACAACATGAGCACAACCATATAGCTTTTACACGATCTCCGCATAAGTGAGCAAACCCCATCCCGAAGTAAACACTTTTGATTATAAACACAGAGGAGTAATTTTAAAAGAACTTTACACTTTATATAACTAACATGCGCGCACACACAAATTACATCAGGGGTTCCCAAACTGAGGTCCACAGGAGCCTCCCATGGAGTCCATGACAAGACAGACACATTTGAAAAAGGGTTGTTGTCCAATCAGAGGCGGCTCCTTCAGCAGCTAGCCTCTGATTGGGTGACCATGGAAGGAGGAGCAATGGGAAGAGAGGACCTCAGAATGGAATGCAGAGCATGGGATGGGGTGGTGGTGTCTAGAGTGTCTGAGTGCATGAGAGAAAAAGAGTGGGGATGAGCTTATGAGGGGGGAGGCAAGTGTGTGTATGAGAGAAGAGAACAAGAGTGCGTACACAAGGGAGGGAGAAGGAGACAGGTATGTCAGAGAGAGGGAGATGCGTATGTGAAAGAGAGAGAGAGGAGAGGAGAGGAGTGACAGAGGGGGAAAAAAAGAGATGTGTGGGGAGAGAGGTGTGTGTCTGATAGGAGGAGTATCAGCTTTCCTGCATCATTTCTCCTATTAAAAATGACAAAAATGTATGACAAAATATAAAAGGAGAACTTCTTAATCACCAATTATCCACTTCTAAGGGGGTTAACGTGAGGGGATCATGTAGCTGGTGAATGTATTTGTGGTTGTGTGCCTCTTCCCCATTCCTAATATATACATAGAGAAAGTAGAAAAGACTTGTTTATATTTGGTTTCTGTGCTCACACCTACTTTGTGGCACAAAAGGGACGTCAACATGGAGATGTTTGGGGTTCCCTGATGCACTTGGGAGACCAATAAGGATTCCACGGCTCAAAGTTTGAGAAATCCTGAATTACATAAGTATTTTGTATTTCATCAGTATTTAAGTAAAACATTCATGTGCATCTTGAAATTTCAAATTCTCTATCGCATTGCTCCACCCAATAACATTATAAACCTCATCCCAAATGGAAGGAAAGCACTCTTTCCCAAGAACTCGGAGTTGAATTGATCAGTGCCAAAACACACAAAATTAATTCAATGGGAACAATAGTACAATACTATATATGAATAAGTCTATTAATTTATTTTTGATGGCCATATTTGTGTGCCCAGGGCAAGATATACAAGTACTATCGTATGGAGCAGCTTTCCATAGTTGCCATCCACTAGCAACATGAAGCATTCTAAGGAATACTGTGGAAGACAGCCTTTAGCAGAAATAGTTCTTTGTTCACCATTTCCAACATGGTTCAACTCCAACCTGACAAAGTTCCTGCCAACTGCAGCAATGTTTTATTTCTCATGTCCGAAGTTCTGGCAACAGTGTTAAACATGGACCATTTTATCCTCTGGGTTTACAATCAATAGGAGCTAGATTGTACATGACTTAAATTAATTTCACACATATGGCAGAGAGAGAGAGAGAGATTTGCAATCTATCAGACTAGGATGGATTCAAACCCCAATTCTTGGAAATAGAATGACAATGCGCCAGCCCAACATAGATCTCCAACATATTTGGCAACTAACCATACTGGAAAGAGAACTAAGTCAGAACAATAACATAATGGAAGACAGATGCAATTTGAACAAAACTGATAATGCTTAAGAACATAGTTCATAGAAATTAAATATATTTTCTTGAAATAATTAGCATCGCAAGCTGAAATACTGTAAAGTTGTACAGCACATTTTGCTCAGTTCATCAGTAATTATTTTTGATGGTTTGAATTGACAAAAACTGCAGTGTTTTTACCTTATTAGATTTTGTATCATCATTCATACATTGGTCTCTTGCGTGAGCCACTTTATCCAATGAAATCTGCTCCTGACCATTTGCAACCTGCTGTTCTTTCCCAAGGGTTTCTTGTGCAGTCACCTTAGTGACAGGGCATTTCCCCCCACCAAGCTCCTCAGTTTTTGTGTGTGATTGGCCTCGGGCCCCATTCTCCTGTGAAAGTCCAATGAATTTTTCTCTGGCACTGAAGAAGTCAATTCGATCAATACTTAAGTCGCTAATTCCAGCATCTACATTTGATGATGAAACTGGAGAAACCAGTTCCTGTGAAGCTTTATGATCTTCTAACAGGGGTGCAATTTCAAGTAAAGGCGCTGAAATGTTGTTTGAGTTTGAACTAACATCTTTTTCCGATTCACCTACTTCTAAAGCAGTCAACACCATGGAATGATCAGGTGAAGAGAAAAGTCCATTCAGTGACAAGACTTCTCCTGGTTTGTTAGAGTGGCTGCCTTGGAGAGGAAGAGTATCTGAGCTGCAACCTGCACAACTCTTGGTGATACTACTGGAGGTCACTGACGCAGGCATTGTTGCAGAAGAGATGTTGTTGTGCAAGTCATCGGGGTCGCATTTTAAAGGCATTTCATTCTCTGTAACGAGTCTAAAAGTTGATTCATTTTTATCCTCATGGACTCCAGGTAAAAATGTATCTAGGACATCCGAGAATTGAGACTGACATAGATGTTCAGCAAGTGGATCAGTTGGCATTTCTGTAGTGGAAGTACTGTCCCTTCTGTTTAAGTCAACAGTAGATTTATTAATACGCTCACGGTGATCAGAAAGGTCACTGTCAGAGTGCGATCGCCATAGCTTATTGTGCCGCTGCTTGCTGCATTGAAAAAAGAAAAAAAAGAGGAATAGTTTAAACAAAAGTCATTCTGTCAAAGCAAAATATTTCAGGCATAACACAACATATGGTTATATAGTGCCCAATCACAGAAACATACCTCAAACATTCCACCCAAATTAGTTTTCAGATGCAATCAGTGTTATCGTAAGTACAGCAGTCACTTCTTTCCCCGGCAATATCTAACCAATAGCCTCTTAAAAATGTCCCAAAACACAAACTACAATAATTACTTTGAAATGTCAAGACTCTTGTTGCTTAAACACAGCTTCCATTTTGGACACAAAATTCCTCAAATACAAAAAAAGTACCTCTTGATTTATTTTTAGTAGGGTGAGGTAGGAATGCTCAGGATTACTAACAACTATCTGAATATGCAGAGAGGGAGAATCAGTTTAACTTTCATCACGACCAATATTGCAGCACTCCTCTTGAACTGCACTGAAGTGGCAGTATAGATTATGCACTCAAATCTTAGAGAAGCTTGTGCCTAATCTTCTAATTCAGAATAAGGTGAGTTCAAGCCAAATTGACAAGAAAAATAGTTCCAAGAATCCAAAGTGTAAATAAATCTGATCTGAAACTTTTGTTGTGTGGGTAAAATCACCTGCAGCAGCTAGACAGGCTAATTCTGATGTCAGATTTGCAAAATCCATATAATTCTTTTCCTCTATTGCTCCCCATCATAGCTGGAGGCCCTTTGGGATAATTCTGGTAACTGACAAGTGGGGTTGGCATGATTGATAAGATAGTAAATTTAATTGGTTCAAAGTGAGAAAACCAAACAGGCAACTCAAAATCATTAGGTTTATTTGCCAAATGAAAAAAAAACTCAATCTATTTTTGCAGGAACGGGAACAATCTTTTGATTAGCCATTAAAAAATTCTGCAAGATGAAAAGAGACTAGTTTATAACACAAGCCTCATTAGAAGGCTGATATAATCCAAAGCATTTCTAACGCACTACTAAGCGCTGACTTCTTTACTGAATACCTGTTGATGCAAAGAAAATAAAGCAACCAGATCATCCACATAAGTCCCGCATCTGTAGATGGAAAGATGTAAATAGATTATATTAACCCCAAAACAAACTGGTTTTTGGGCACACTTTATGTTGCTTTCGTAAAGAATATCTTAAGTAGTTACTGTAGTCATACAAAAGAGACTACCTTCATGTGTAAACACTCAAGCCATCAGTATTAATGTGGACGATGGAAAACATGAAAAATGATATGCTGCTACTGCTGGACCACCAAGAGTTCAAAAAGGTAGTTAGTGACATGGTGCCAGCAGCTCCCACCTCCCTTTCATTGCCGGGTTTCCCCATGCCACAACAGTGTCCAAAATGCACTTTAGGAACCCAGTTTAAATAAGTTAATTAAGTGTCTTGCCTTTCTATGCCAAAACTGACTCCCTACCATCTGTCACTTGAAAAAAAGCAAAGGGTGCATACACAAAAGCTGGATTTTCCAGCTCTTCCTGCTGGTGGGACCTTCGGGTCCTGTAGAAGGCAATCACCCTCATGGTGGGTTCCCTGGCTGCGGGGCAGGCAAGCAACACAAATGGTCGTCAGAAGATCCCACCAACAACCATTGGTGAGCCACCTCTGCCACCAGAAAACCTGCCACAGGGGATGGGTGCAGAAAATCCGGCCACAGTGTTGGGGATGCTTTCTTATATTTAATTCTAAGCACTGTCCTCTACCATTCCACAGCCTCTCGTCTGTCATGGGGGATTAATAGAGGGCAAGTGTTCAGAGAGGGGAATATGGCAAGGTTATTATAAGCAGCCAATATCTCAAACTTTCAAGAACACAAACCCTGTGATGCACCCACTGGCTTTTAATAGTGGATGCTGTAATTCTAGTGTATACTAGCAAGGAATGCTGGGCAGGAAACAAATTAAAATCCTGCATATATTGTTAAAAATGCATCCATTAAAAAGCTAAACATATTGCTCAAAAATATCAAGTTTTTTTGCTGTTTGATAGCTCTTCAACTGTTGTTGCCACAGTTTCAACTAAGTTGCATTAAAAACCTAAATGACTAAAATCGCAACTTCCTAATTAACATATTTGTTTGAACAAACTACAGCCCTGCTCAATGAAGTACTTGCATAAAAGTAGGTTGTTTGTGTTAGTATCATCTTTCCTGTTATACAATTGTGACTATTTTGAGATGTGAAATGATATTTATGTGATGGGAACAAGTGAATTCAAATACTCAGCAGGGAAACAAAGTTCAGTGGTTTGTAATCCAATATGTTAAACACAAGCTTTCCTTGTGATGATACAACGTAATCAAAATTCTTTTGTAATGAAACATTATACACAAATAAAAACAACTCAACAACAAACCAAAACAATCTTTTGGACGACTCTCATGTAGTTAGAAAACCCAGCCGAAAACTCAAAGAAATGGAAGCAGTGGAAATACAAATACAAAACGTTAATGAGAAATGGTAGCTCAGCATGTGCTGGCCTTGGAAAGGGTCCAAAGGAGGTTCATAAGAATGATCCCTGGAATGAAGAGCTTGTCGTATGAGGAAAAGTTGAGGACTCTGGGTCTGTATTTGTTGGACTTTAGAAGGATGAGGGGGGGATCTTATTGAAACTTACAGATTACTGCGAGGCCTGGATAGAATGGAGAGGATATTTCCACTAGTAGGAAAAACTAGAACCAGAGGGCATAAACTCAGGCTAAAGGGACGATCCTTTAAAATAGAGATGAGGAGGAATTTCTTCAGCCAGGTATGGTGGGAAGGTCTTATGAGGAAAGGCTGAGGGACTTGATGTTGTTTTTGTTAGAGAGAAGGTGGTTAAGAGGTAACTTAATAGAGGCATACAAGATGATCAGAGGATTAGATAGGGTGGATAGTGAGAGCCTTTTTCCTCGGATGGTGATAGCTAGCACAAGGGGACATAGCTTTAAATTGAGGGGTGATAGATATAGGACAGATGTCAGAGATAGGTTCTTCACTCAGAGAGTAGCAAGGGCGTGGAATGCCCTGCCTGCAGCAGTAGTGGACTCGCCAACATTAAGGGCATTTAAATGGTCATTGGATAAACATATGGATGATATTGGAATATTGTATGTTAGATGGGCTTTAGATTGGTTTCCCAGGTCAGCGCAACATCGAGGGCCGAAGGGCCTGTACTGCGCTGTAATGTTCTATATGTTCTATTAGAGAGTGGTGAACCTGTGGAACTCTTTGCTGCAGAAGGCTGTGGAGGCCAGTCATTGAGTGTCTTTAAGACAGAGATAGGTAGGTTTTTGATTAATAAGGGGATTAGGGGTTATGGGGAAAAGGCACGAGAATGGGGACAACCATGATTGAATGGCGAAGCAGACTCAATGGGTCGAGTGGCCTAATTCTGCTCCTATGTCTTATGGTCTTATAGCAAGCTAGATCATTGTTCTGATCCATGTATAAAAGCAATTAAGAGAATTCCTTCTTCCATCTAAACCTACATCTAGCTTGATTCGCGAAACAGAAACTGAATTTGAGTCCAAACTCTCTTCTATGCCAGTGTGCATTGGTGAAGCAGTCTTCAGCATCAGGAATTAAACTTCTTTGTTTTTTTCCATCTCTCAAAACACCTCAAAATTTAACCTTTGAATTGCACTTTCAGCTACCTCTCTTTCTACTACCAGCTTGTTCATTATTCTTTATCTCATGGTTTTTTTGTGTGAAGCATGTTGGGATGCTCAACATTAAATACATCAAATAAATGCATGTTGCTGATTTTTAAAAAATTGATATTCCAAACAAGCTGGTATCAATTGAACCCACATGATAGAAAATGTATTTGTTGAAGACCAAGAAACATTTATTCACAGTCAAAATGAAACTCAAACTTTCCTTAGTTTCTAATTAAATTCTCAAGCTTTTCTTTTATCCATTCATTCTTTTCCCTATATTGACCATGAGTGTTCAACCTGGCAACAGTTTAACTCAGCCTGGAATATATTCATTGACCCAGTCTCCATTGTTCTGTGTGGAAGAAAATTCCAAAGACTAATAACCCTTTGAGAGAAGAAAATCCTTATCTTTTTAAATAGATGATGTCATCTCATGGCGCCGCAAACCCCAAGGGTTGGGGTGCACTGATGGCGGGACTGGAGAATCCCACTAGCGTGAACGGCCAGAGAATTCCAGCCTATATGTTTCAATAAGATCACTTCTCATTCTTCTAAACTCCAATTGGTATTGGTCCAATCTGCTCAACTTTTCCTTATGACAATCTCTTTATACCAGGAATCTGCCTAATGAATCTTTTTCTGAACTGCTTCCCAAATAAATATATCCTTCCTCAAGACAGGAGACCAAAACTTTATTTACACAGTACTCCAGGTGGGGTCTCACCAATGTCTGTATAGTAGTAAAGTATCCCTACTTTAATACTCCATCCCCCTTGCAATGAAGGCCAGCATTCAATTTGTCTTCCTAATTACTTGCTCATGTACAAGGACATCCAGATCCCTCTATCACAACATTCTGCAGTCTTTCTCCATTTATATAATATGCTTTTCTATTCTTCCTGCCATAGTGGACAACTTCGCATTTTCTTACACTATACTCTTGTCTGCCATTTTTTTGATAACTCCTTTAACCCATCTATTGTATTGTTGCTAACTCTGTGTCTTCTACACTACTTGTTTTCCTACATACCTTTGTATCATTAGCAAATTTGGCTGTAATACAGTTGGCTCCTTCATCCAAATCAATAAATGGAAGTTCCAGCACTGATCCCTGCGACACTCCACTATAGTTACAGTTTGCCAAGCTGAAAATGACCCATTTATCTCAACTCTTAGTTTCCTGTTAGCTAGCCAATCCTTTATCCATGCTAATACATCAATCCCAATACCATCTGTTTTGTATAACCTAACATCCCAAATTGTTTTGGCAACTCCTGACATATTATGTGACACCTTTTTGCACTTCATATTGTTTCTAGTACAAGTTCAGCCGGGTATAATTGTATTATTATGCTATTATTTTTAGCATACCTATTACCTTGTATTATTTAACAAGATGTCACAATGCTACAGTAGTTCACAGGGATAATTGCTATTCTATAATACAAATAAGCCAACAGAAATGCCATTTACTGTTTTGGAAAAACAAGACTTTTTTTAGTTGTTAACGCAGCAAGTGATCAGCAGAATACTATGAATCATAGGATCATAGAATCATAGAAACCCTACAGTGCAGAAGGAGGCCATTCGGCCCATCGAGTCTGCACCGACCACAATCCCACCCCACATATTTACCTGCTAATCTCTCTAACCTACGCATCCCAGGACTCTAAGGGGCAATTTTTAACCTGGCCAATCTTATAGTTTCTCTGTTAATAAGGGAGCTATAAATAATGTTCACTCAAAATGAAAATTTGCATTTATTCTCAAAAAGCAGTAACCCTAAATATTCTATTTCAACAATAACTGACCATAATTAAGGTATGAAACAATATCGAGCACAAGTTAAAATTTACAGTTTATAATGCAGATCTCAAGACCACAAGTTCACTACTTGTATTATAGATGGAAGCTGGTCTTTTAATCATAAGATATAAAGAATGACTTAGCCTGGGCATGCTGCGAGCTAAAAATTAGACCTGCAAATCTTCAATTTGATTGCTTGTGATGATATTTAGTTATTAGTTTTCCCAATTCAAGCAACCATTCTGTCAACTTGACCCTTTGGTTGGGATATTAAATCATTCTAAATTTAACACTATGAGAATACATAGAATACACCCCAAGATAGGTGACCAATTTGTTAGTTGATGGGAACGTTCTGACAACTTTTGGACTGACTAGAGTTTCATGTGAAGAAGATTGAGTTTAGAAAACGGAATGCAATGCAGTATCATTTTTGGTAGTCATAAAATACAACTTCCGCATGTTAATAAAAAGTGCTTAAACTGCCAAGCATTGAATTTATACCATATGCTTCAGTTTATAAAAAGTACAGACATTTCCTGTTCTGTTGGCACAAAAAACATAAACTGTGAACACAAGACACAATAACACAAAGTAGAATTAGAGAACATTGAACTGCAAGACAGTTTCTCCTATGTTATTTTTCTAAGCTTTCACTGTGGTTAGCCTCACAGCACCAGGGACCTGGGTTCAATTCCCGGCTTGGGTCACTGCCTGTGAGGAGTCTGCATGTTCTCCCCGTGTCTGTGTAGGTTTTCTCCAGGTGGTCTGGTTTCCTCCCACAGTCCGAAAGGCATGCTGGTTAGGTGCATTGGTCATGCTAAATTCTCCCTCAGTGTACCCGAATAGGCGCCAGAGTGTGGTGACTAGGGGATTTTCGCAGTAACTTCACTGCAGTGTTAACATAGGTCCACTTGTGACACTAATAGTTAAACTTTTAAAAACTTTAAAGGAAAATTTGGACTACCGTTTCCTCATTAAACTCCACCTATTTTTTTCCAGCCATAATATGTAAAAGGTTAAAGTATTGGTAGTAGGAAGTTAACTCAATTAACATATTTTCAAGTAGTTCAATAACTATCCTTGGATATACTAATGTAGCATATTATTGGCTTGGAAATAATACAAATTCATTTACATCGCGTTTCATTTACCTAAAAATGAATTAGGGTGAAAACCTGTATGAACTCTTCATCAGAATTTGTCCTGAGACGAGAATTCAATAGTCCATTGTGTGAGTCAGCGACACGCACACAAGCTAATCAGGAAAGATATGATGAAACCAGTTCAATGAGCATGGATCACTATTCTCAGATCCCAATAAATGCTGCAAAGCCTACAATGTCAACACCAACATATCTCATTTGTTACAAAATTTGTGAGCCACTGCAAAAGCATTTGGTTTGTCTTCAGCGGCAGACAGACAGTTCAAAAATGTGCTTTACCACTAGGCTTACTTAGTACATTGATACAAAACATATAGTAGCAAAGAGGGTGATGATGGTAGGGGTTATGTTTTGTGCAACAGTAAATCCAACCTATTGCATTACATCCATTATACTAAACATGTGACATGATGGAATACTGATAGCAGCAACATGTCTATTTCAAGCTACACTTTTCCAAGCATAACCCAAGCTTCTAAGAACTGAATCTAGCAGCTTTGGTGTACTTCCACATGATGTTTTTAATTCAAGCTGACACATATGGTATTTCCTACTGCCATCTTTAAACTGGCTTACAACACCCCAAAAGAGGTCAGCATGATACCTATTAAATTACATTAGTCCGAGCCCAAATTACTGCTATAACTAAGGTTTCAAAGTTGATTATATTTAATGTTTAGTCAGGTTAATTAAAACAGGGAGACACAAAGACAATTTTGAGGCATTACAAAGTAAATCATTATATCGGTGGTAACAATGCTCATGCTGATTTAATAAACATGAAAGACACGAGAAAAATATGAAGTGGATAGAGGTAAAGTGTTTGGTTCAAATAATCCATACACAAATTAGGACAAGTATTCAGGAATGTGTGTTTACAGGGCGGTTGGGGGGGGCGCAGAAAATTTCAGACAAGCCAAATAAATGCGAAAGCTAATTTTCTTTTGCTACGAGACTATTGTTAAAGTAAATTGGGTGCAGTGTGAATGAAGAAAATGGGTCCAGGGAGCACATTAATTCTAAATAAACCAAAGTCAAACTTTCTCCATCTCACTGGTTAGAACCATTCTTCATAGAAGACCTTACACACCAGCTTCATGTTCCACTACATAAAGTTTTTCCATTTAAAATACAAATGGTTAATTATACCATATTCAGCTAGTAACAGAAAGCCTGCGTGCTTTAATCATCGAGGTCTTGGGTAGAAGATCACTAACCACATAATTGAATAGTCTTTTTTACATTATATTTTCCACAAATAAAACAAAAATACAAGAACACGTTGAGTACTGCAGGGCACAATGAGAATGGATGCCGAGTTCATGGAACTTGCCCCTATTTGTGGTTTGTTCCAAAGGAATTTAATAATTATTATCTTGTATTGCTATTTCCAGATAGGTCATTCCAATGAAACCAGTTAGAATGGGAGACCCTGGTTCAAATCATAATTTGGTTTGACATTTCCACTCGCAGGGAGTTGGTAATCTCACACCTAGTTTGTCTGGTTGAGGACCATGCAGACACAAGGTGTGCAGCTGACTACGAGAGAGGGAAAATTGGCAGTGGCTCTACCTTGGATTGCACTGCAGGACCTGGTTCTAGAGCATCATCTGTGGAAGTCGTGGAGATGTACATGGCTGCCCTGCCTGCCGTTCTATCAGACCCAATCCAGTGTGTGTGTGTGCCAGGAGGTAAATAGAGGAAAGAAAATGTGAATCAAGAAAGTAAAGACAGACAAGACATATCACACATCTGATATTGTAAATTAAGGCTAACTGAAAAAGAATGATCGAAGATGATGCACCCACCTAGCTAGCAAGATACCCTGGTACTCTTCCAGTTGTCGCATGAAGCTGATGTTAGGCTTTGTAACTGTCCGTTTCTCCTTCACAAAACTGTAAGCTTTGTCCAAGTTCCAGCCGTATTCTTTCATTGCATATGCAATTACTGTGGACGCAGACCTGCTGATGCCCATTTTACAGTGAACAAGACATTTGGAACCATTTTTTCTGACGGAAAAAGAAATATATGTTCAGAATCAAAATTTTCTAAAGTTAAGGTGGTAGCTTGAGATGGCGAGTCTTAGGAACATGGTATTGATGGTAAGTGTTCAAAACTTAAACTTGCCAATTTATGCAAAAAATCTCCATCCTGTACAACAATGGGAATTTATCAGTAAACCCAAACATGTTCCATACTTTCAGCTTTACACAATTAAAGCTGGTTTAGAAGCAGGCATACTTTTAATTTGGTGTACTATTTTTCATAGTATGATGAATTCTACAGTCATTCATATTTAGATTATTTTGATTTATCTTGGAGGTTTGAAATGAAGATTTTTTTTTAAATTTGAATGCACAGACAAGAACTCTGATAAAGATGCATAGCCAGTCACAATTTGCTCCTGACAGTTGCAATTAGTCCAACAGGTCTGGCTAAACATAAATCTTAACATACACAAAACAATTAGTGAGTAGAAATTTGAACTGATTACATGAAACTGATTTGCATTCATCTTTATAAATTAGATTTTAAAATAAAAATCTAGAATGGCTTGCTGTTTACATTGGAAACCAAACATCACTCAAAATTTAGCTCCATCAAATAATGATCTTTTTAATTTCAAGACACAAAGTCCTAAGTTTTGTGCCAAATGGCATGGGTGCTAATGCTTCAAAGAGCTTGAGGAACAACATACATTACAACAACACATGATACTAGATTTTTAAAAGTTTGAGTATTGGAAAGACCCAACTTCTGCTAATATTGCACTTTCCCATTAGGCTTGCATAAGAGATATATAAAAAGTACATCATCTAAATGAATTTAATTGTGTGTTTGTTACTAGAGTATGTATTTGATAATCTGTACAGATTAGCTGCAACTTCCATTGTTCGCTTCATGACAAGAGCATCAAATGATTAAATAATTTCCCTAAATTACAAACCTTTTCACTAGAAATCCATCATTTGGGAACCAGCCAAAATTACAAACTTGGTAGTTTAACACAGATCGTGAGAATTAAGGATGTTAAGTTCACAATTTATGTGGGTAATCTTTGTTTACGCTTCAAAATCGCTCAACATCCAACTTTATGGTTTGTTACTGAAACTACACTATTGGCACCTTTGTGAACACAAATACTCAAAAGTATAGATTAATAGGTAGAAAAGGTCTTGGTACTTTAATATTGGAGTCTGGAACTGCTTATTAATTTTCTGAATACAATGGAAAGCAATCTGCTCTATAACTGCATCCAAAGTCATCAGGACAAATATCATATTTATGATTCATGTTTTTATACAATGATAATTTGTTCTGAAATGAAGAACTATTTGGATTCAAAGATCAGCAGCAGCCATCAAAACATTGAATGACATGAAATTCTGCACTTTACATCCAGGATTACTATGAAGTGGTATCAATTGAATGGCTGTGATTCTAGCATTAAATTCAACACAAAACTCAACTATTGGTATGATGCCTTCAAAACACTATTCAGTATCAAGAGGTTTCAAGGCTGCAACTCCCAAAAATGCACTTTATAAGTGAGATGGCATTACTGTAGTAGGTGTCTCTACAGAGGTTGTAATGTTATCTCAGGAATCCTGAGTTAAACATAAATAGCAACACAGCACATTTTGGAACCACTATTTCAAAAAATGCAGCAATAAATGTCCACGTTTGGAAATCAATGCTTGACGTTCACATTGATATTATTTCCAAACTTTCATTATCTCAAGTTATGACAACTTTAATCAAAATTCCAACTGAGCATATTTACAGTCTGAAATGTTGGCCATTACATTTTCCAGTGAGTCAAATTGCATCCTTTGGTACAATTCTCGGACTCGGCATGACCAGTATTTTAAGCAGAACACGAACATTCAGGGTTTTTTTTTCAGTGTTGTTGACAGGACTAGATTTAAAATATCATTATAGTTGGCAGCCACCCACCATCCCAAGAACTTTTTCAGACTTGTTTTAAACCAAAATATCTTGAAAACCAGACTGATCTTCTGATGTGTATTTTTATATTGTGTAATAAAAGTAAATATGTGCAACAGGATAAATAAAATAAAGCTAAATTTATGTTAATACACGGAAAGAGAATAAAAACTAGGAAAGCTATGCATGAACTGACCACACTGTAAACTAGTCAGGCCATCTAGTTCCACCAGACAATTCTTATATAATATACAGATTTTTAAATACTACATTGATAAGAACCACCCAACACCAGAGTGATTTCTATTTAATTACGTACTTTGCCTTAGAGATGAACTTGTATGTATCATTCCAATATGCAAGCAGATCTGTAGCTTCCTCATCATATACCCTGATATTATGGTACTCAAATATTCCTGGGAAGAAGTTATCAATTTCACGGGTGATGTTCAAGATGTACCGAATCCTAAATAGAAAATTGAAGAAATCATCAGTTTAGGTTCTGCCATTGCCATATAAACATGTTTAAATTAAATGCAACTTGCACTGTCAGGTACACAGGGCGAGTTTTAAAAGGCCCATTTTTTGAAATGAATGTGAATGTAAATATATTTTGTATATTTGCATTTTGTAAGAGAATTTTCTATTAGATGGTTATAGCACAATGCAGTACTAAACCAAACACTACTACCCTGCAGGGGGAGATATAACCATTATGATTAAATAAAGGATGAATTAATGCGGTAGATACAACAATTGTAATAAAAACAGGATGAATTAATGTGAAGGTTATTGACTATGAACATAACTGTTTGCAAATGAAAAACTGGCACAACCAAACTTTCAGCAATCAATTTTATAGAGGGATATAGTCAACAAATGTATGCTTACTTATATTCAGTTCAAAACTAAACCTGTACCAGATGAGCAAGTATGGTAATTAACTGGTCAATGCCGACAAAATGTATTCCAATGCTGAAACTTGAGAAACATGTCAAAATGAATAATGGAGTGAGTTTCTGGCCCCATAGAGGACAATGTCACCAGATGAAACATCAAGTGAAAACAATGCGTTTCCCCAAGGGCAGGATAAACGAGAACAACAGAAGAATGATGGAAACCAGGCTGTTCTTGCATACATTCTTACTGTGTTTACCCCAGTCCAACGCCGGCATCTCCACATCATGACTACATTTTACTAGCCAGCCCAATGTAAATATCCTCAGCTGTCTCTAGTTTTTCCTTTCAATTGGGGAATGCAGCTAATTATCATTCTTCCAATTTTCAAGACAATAAAATGGCTTTAAGTGAAAAATTCATAATTCTCTGACAAGTATAACATCTGGCTTAAAAGAAAAGCCACCAATAAGCTTCCCAATTGCCAAAACACAAAAATAAACAATTTTTAAAAAATAATAGGTTATCTTTAGTGAAGGCAAGTTTAAAATATGTTTACAGCTCTATAAATCAACATGTTGCCTTTAGGGAAAATACATTTTGAGGAAAAATGCTTGGGACTAGGGGGAGAGGAGAGGAGCGGCACTAAGTAAATTGCTTCTTTAGGAGAGCCAGCACAGACATGACAAGCTGAATGGCTTCCTGTGCTGTAACCATTGTGATTCTGTGGAAGGATCTAATAATGTCTTCTGTGATCGAGCCAGATCTTTGAACTAGTTGCTTGCCAAAGAATTTCAAACCTGCGTCACTTGGACATAACAGAACAGAGATGAAGAATATATCCAGGGAGAGAATGGGACATGGGCGAGGGGAGTAATGGTTTTAATAGGACAATGGCATCAAAAGTGGAGAAAATGATCGGTAGCTACTGAGATGTCATAATTAAATGTGGGCCAAAGGCGAGATTATTGAGAATTTAAAGTGCAGTAAGTGACCTAGGAGCATAGGAACAGGATTATGCCACTTAGCCCATCGAACCTGCTTCACCATTCAATTAGATCATAGTTGATCAACTACCAATCTCCATATTCCTTGAATTTGTGTTTTGAATACACTCAATGATTGAGTTTTCACAGAATTGTAAAGATTCATCATCCTCGAGTGAAGAAATTCCTCCTCATCTCAGTCTTAAATGGCCTACCTCTTAGCCTGCAACTATGCGTGGTTTTAGTGTCAGAAACCTGGAGAAACACGATTTATTTCCACCCTGACATGCCCTAAGAATTCTGCAAGTTTCAATGAAGTTGCCCCTCCTCCTTCAAAACTCTAGGGAATACGGAGCTAGTCTCTCTCCTCATACAACAAAATCCCAGGGATTAATCTGATGAATCCGTGTTGCACTCTATGGCAAGTATATCCCTCCTTAGATAAGGAGACTGAAACTGCATACAATACTCCAGGCGAGGGCTCACTAAGGCTCTATATAACTGCAGTAAGACATCTTTCCTCCTGTACTCAAATATCCTTGCAATGAAGGTCTTCCTATCTGCTTGCTGCACCTGCATGCTAACTTTTAGCGTCTCATGAACAAGGATACCATTTGGACACTTGTACTTCCCAACCTCTCACCATTTAACATTTGAGAAAGTTTATTTTTCTGGGGCGGACAGAGAAAGAAGTAGGGTTGGGAGGTTGAAGGGGAGTACGAATAGAGCGCAATTCAAGGAAATGATCAGATATAATCTCATCAGTTACAACGGGAGAATGAGGGGTTAAGAAAGGGAACTAAAGGTGTTGTGAATTTTATTTTCCCTCAGAATGTACATTACTAGATATATCTGGTTTTTTCATGTTTCACAAGTAAATTCTGAAATGCTTTAGACTACTGGGAATCATATTAAGTGGTTTTCATAGGGAGAACATAGACCAAAAATAAATAAGGTCAAGAATTTGCTCGTGTCAAGAAATGGCTCATGCATCAAATCAACTGGTAGGGTGACAGTGGTTAGACTGCTGCCTCAGTGCCAGGGACCCGAATTCAATTGCTGGCTTGGGTCACTGTCTGTGTGGAGTTTGTACATTCTCCCCGTGTCTGCGTGGGTTTCCTCCACATGCTCCGGTTTCCTCCCACAGTCCAAAAATGTGCGGGTTAGGTTGATTGCTCATGCTAAATTGCTTCTTAGTATTAGGGGATGTCAGGGAGATTAGCAGAGTAAATGTGTGGGGTTGCGGGGATAGCGTCTGGGTGGGATTGCTGTCGGTGCAGGCTGGATGGGCCAAATGGCCTCCTTCTGTACTTTAGGTATTCTATGATTCTACGAACATTCAAAACTTTGGACCGTCCTTACAAAAATCCGATAAGCACATTTAAATTGAGCATATATAGAGCAGATTATAACAGCGAGGGATATGCAGTACTTCAAACAGACCAACTGTTCTGTTCTTTATACAATGCTGGTCCACAGTTAAGTTTGGCCCAACTATCAAACTTATGAGCATGTTTCATTATAGGAGGACCTTACCCTCGGCTCTGCAAATCTTCCAAATTGGATGCATTCCACTCTGAGCCCTGCAAACAGAGATAAGCTGGCTAAGGTTCAGGTTTAACAGGATGGTCCAAACAGACTTTATTGATATTCAGCACAAACAAAGCAGCTCAGGTGTAGATATGCAAGTTATGTTCACCCCCATCCCACAGATGCTGTAATGCACTTACAAGCATTTGCGTTTGAGCAAAAGGAGAGCTAAGTTTCCAACAAACTTGTACAAAGTATATCAAATTCTTAAATAATTAGATTGACATATTAAAAGATTTCTGCATTGGCAGCATTACTATTACTTTTCCAGACATTTTCATTTCTTCCAGTCAAAAAAAAAAACAAATAATTAAATAATTAATGACAATGATGAATATTACCAAGGCCTGACTTGAAGATGACACTGTGGGATAATACAATAGTATCAACTCTACTAATGAGTCTTGTTGTTTCTTTAAGTTTCACAGTAAAAGTGCAAATTTAGATTACAAAGAAGAGCGTTGATGTGAAGCCACAAAATAACAGTGAAGTTGAAGAATGCACAGATGTCTGTTACTCATACACTCGCTATCCCACACAAAAGACTACTTGTACAGGTGGTTCACCAGGGAGGAAATACAAGAGTGGAATATCCAACCCCAGGCAAGAAGAAAAAAAAACACACACTAGTTCCAGGTTATTTTCTGAATAACTGATAATATGTAACATTTATCAACCATGCAGTTAAAATGGATTTACTGAGATTCTCTGAAGCAGTGTTTATATCTTCCCAGTAAATGACATTTTCTTTGACTTTAAGGGCAGCTGACCATTGGTATCCTTACAAAGCTGGCTGTGATTCAAAATAAGGAGGCAGCAGCTTGCCTCATATTGTGAAATTTTAATACAGGAAACCCAATCAGAACAACTTTGAAAAGAAAATACTCCCAAAGAGATCAATCACAGTAGAGATAAGTTAAGTCACAAAGAAAATACATTTATATGAAACTTTATAACTTACTACATCCACAACTAATGCAAAAATGGATAGTCAGCAGTCAGCCGAGACATAGAAAAAGCATAGATTTGCATAGCACCTTGTCACATTCTTGGGGCATCTCAAAAGAACTTTACATCGAATGTAATATTTTTATCATCTCTACTAGCACATCTTCAGATTTCTCTGGAATTAGTCTACACTGACAATGTTCTAGATTTGGTCATGAAAGGATGAAAATGTAGCCATTTTAAGTTATCTGGCCTTAAAGACTCTCCAGTCAAGTTGGTAGGACACTGTGGTAGTATGCCAAAGTGCTACACCACAAAGTGGCATGACAGCAACTTGCATTTATATACTGCCTTTTATGTAGCAAAAATGTCAAGGTGTTTCACAGGAGCAGGCTGTTGTCACTGAATCACGATAAGATTTTAGGGCAAATGACCAAAAACTTGTTTTAAGGAGGAGGAACAAGACATGAAAGGTTTCAGGAAGGGAATACGTGGGATCAGGTATAGGCAACTGAAGGCAATGGTGCAGTGATTAAAATCAGGGAGGCGCACAGAAATAGAGAAGGGGGTAAGGAGGCCATGAAGAGATTTGAAAGCAAGGATGTGAATTTAAAATTGAGGCATTGCTGGACCTGGAGCCAACACAGGAGTCATGGATGACCAGGGCTTGGTGCAAATTAGAATACGGGCAGCAGAGCTTTGGATGAGTATAAGTTTATATACTCAATATTTCCTATAGTCTCAAGCTGCCACAAGGAAAGAGGTTCAGTGAAAGGATGCAAGACTTCTCAGTGCTTTAAATAGGAAACTGAACAAATCACCTTTTGATGAAGGTGCTTAAAAAACAAAGCTGTTTAGAAGCCATCACTAGAGAGGCATATTGTGATTTCCCTCCCTTTTGCTCTCCTTAATTCCCCATCACTCTGGCACCACACTCACACCCACGTAAAATAGTGAACAAGAGAACAAATATCAATTATAATGTAATGATCATACCAGGTAGACGTGCTCAAATATCTCAGTTGGGTTGTCCATTTGCCTCAAGATTACAATCATCTCATTATCAATATACTCTTTAAATTCTCTCAGGTTGCAAACCATTTGCATTTCCAATTCTGTGCGAATCTGTAATCAGTATAACAATTAATTATTGAGATCTGTACATTTCATACAAGACAAAAACTACGGCTGGAATTTTTCAGCTGTTCATGCCCCGCTGCCACAGCAACCGAGGGCAGAGAATTTGGCGCTCAGCCAAATCGCCGTTCACTGCAGCGGGACCAGAGAATCAAAGAACAAAGAAAATTACAGCACAGGAACAGGCCCTTCGGCCCTCAAGCCTGCACCAATCCTGCCAGTGTGAATGGTCGAAAAATTCTGGCCTATATCAGCAGCTAACAGAAGGTCAGGAACTGACAGGCAGGAAGGCGGTTTGAAGTGTGTATACTTCAACGCAAGGAGCATCCGGAATAAGGTGGGTGAGCTTGCAGCATGGGTTGGTACCTGGGATTTCGATGTTGTGGCCATCTTGGAGACATGGATAGAGCAGGGACAGGAATGGTTGTTGCAGGTTCCGAGGTTTAGATGTTTCAGTAAGTGCAGGGAAGGTGGTCAAAGAGGGGGAGGTGTGGCATTGTTAGTCAAGGACAGTATTACGGTGGCAGAAAGGACATTTGATGTGGACTCGTCTACTGAGGTAGTTTGGGCTGAGGTTAGAAACAGGAAAGGAGGTCACCCTGTTGGGAGTTTTTTATAGACCTCCGAAAAGTTCCAGAGATGTAGAGGAAAAGATTGCAAAGATGATTCTGGATAGGAGCGAAAGTAACAGGGTAGTTGTTATGGGGGACTTTAACTTTACAAATATTGACTGGAAAAGCGATAGTTCGAGTACTTTAGAGGGGTCGGTTTTTGTCCAGTGTGTGCAGGAAGGCTTCCTGACGCAGTATGTAGATAGACCAACAAGAGGCGAGGCCACATTGGATTTGGTACTGGGTAATGAACCAGGCCAGGTGTTAGATTTGGAGGTAGGTGAGCACTTTGGTGACAGTGACCACAATTCGATTACATTTACTTTAGCAATGGAAAAGGATAGGTATATACCAAAGGGCAAGAGTTATAGCTGGGGGAAAGGAAATTATGATGCAATTAGGTGAGATTTAGCTGGCATAGGTTGGGGAAGGAAACTGCAGGGGATGGGCACAATTGTAATGTGGAACTTGTTCAAGGAACAGCTACTACGCGTCCTTGATAAATATGTACCTGTCAGGCAGGGAGGAAGCAGACGTGTGAGGGAACCGTGGTTTACTAAGGAGGTTGAATCTCTTGTGAAGAGGAAGAAGGAGACTTATGTTAAGATGAGACGTGAAGGCTCAGTTAGGGCACTTGAGAGTTACAAGTTAGCCAGGAAGGACCTAAAGAAAGAGTTAAGAAGAGCCAGGAGGGGACATGAGAAGTCTTTGGCAGGTAGGATCAAGGAAAACCCTAAAGCTTTCTATAAGTATGTCAGGAGTAAAAGAATGACTAGGGTAAGATTAGGGCCAGTCAAGGACAGGAGTGGGAAGTTGTGCGTGGAGTCTGAAGAGATAGGAGAGGCACTAAATGAATATTTTTCGTCGGTATTCACACTGGAGAGGGACAGTGTTGTTGAGGGGAGTACTGAGATGCAGGCTGTTGGACTGGATGGGATTGATGTTCATAAGGAGGAGGTGTTAGCAATTCTGGAAAGGGTAAAAATAGATAAGTCCCCTGTGCCGGATGGGATTTATCCTAGGATTCTCTGGGAGGCTAGAGAGGAGATTGCAGAGCCTTTGGCTTTGATCTTTGTGTCGTCATTGTCTACAGGAACAGTGCCAGAAGACTGGAGGATAGCAAATGGTGTCCCCTTGTTCAAGAAGGGGAGTAGGGACAACCCTGGTAATTATAGACCGGTGAGCCTTACTTCTGTTGTGGGCAAAGTATTGGAAAGGATTATAAGAGATAGGATTTATAATCACCTAGAAAGGAATAATTTGATTAGGGATAGTCAGCACGGTTTTGTGAAGGGTAGGTCGTGCCTCACAAACCTTATTGAGTTCTTTGAGAAGGTGACCAAAGAGGTGGATGAGGGTAAAGCGGTTGATGTGGTGTATATGGATTTCAGCAAAGCGTTTGATAAGGTTCCCCATGGTAAGCTTTTGCAGAAAATACGGACATATGGGATTGAGGGTGATTTAGTGGTTTGGATCAGGAATTGGCTAGCTGTAAGAAAACAAAGGGTGGTGGTTGATGGGAAATATTCATCCTGGAGTTCAGTTACTAGTGGTGTACTGCAAGAATCTGTTTTGGGGCCACTGCTGTTTGTCATTTTTATTAATGACTTGGATGGGGGCGTGGAAGGATGGATTAGTAAATTTGCGGATGACACTAAAGTCGGTGGAGTTGTAGACAGTGCGGAGGGAAGTGGCAGGTCACAGAGGGACATAGATAAGCTGCAGAGCTGGGCTGAGAGGTGGCAAATGAAGTTTAATGCGGAAAAGTGTGAGGTGATTCACTTTGGAAGGAGTAACAGGAATACAGAGTACTGGGCTAATGGTAAGATACTTGGTAGTGTGGATGAACAGAGGGATCTGAGTGTCCATGTGCATAGATCCCTGAAAGTTGGCACCCAGGTTGATAGGGTTGTTAAGAAGGCGTACGGTGCGTTAGCTTTTATTGGTAGAGGGATTGAGTTTCGGAGCCAGGAGGTCATGCTGCAACTGTACAAAACTCTGGTGCGGCCGCATTTGGAGTATTGCGTACAGTTCTGGTCGCCGTATTATAGGAAAGATGTGGAAGCGTTGGGAAGGGTGCAGAGGAGATTTACCAGGATGTTGCCTGGTATGGTGGGAAAATCGTATGAGGAAAGGCTGAGGGGCTTGAGGTTGTTTTCGTTAGAGAGAAGAAGGTTAAGAGGTGACTTAATAGAGGCATACAAGATGATCAGAGGATTAGATAGGGTGCATAGTGAGAGCCTTTTTCCTCGGATGGTGTTGGCTAGCACGAGGGGACATAGCTTTAAATTGAGGGGTGAGAGATATAGGACAGATGTTAGAGGTAGGTTCTTTACTCAGAGAGTAGTAAGGGCGTGGAATGCCCTGCCTGCAGCAGTGGTGGACTCGTCAACGTTGAGAGCGTTCAAGTGGTTATTGGATAAACATATGGATGATATTGGAATAGTGTAGATTAGAGGGGCTTTAGATTGGTACCACTGGTCGGCGCAACATCGAGGGCCGAAGGGCCTGTACTGCGCTGTAATGTTCTATGTTCTATGTTTACTAATAACCCGACCAGTAAAACATCAGTTTTAGTGAGTAATCACATCTTGTTTTAAAGTCTGAAACCCACTCTTTTCTGGACTTACATTTCAGAATGAGTTATGTGGAAACTGCATCTACTCTGGAAGATGAAATTGAATACAATCGCCAAATAGTTAAAAATAGACAAGTTGGAGACAAGCAAGTGCAGTGTCAGTAAGAATCTTCTACAAGGTAAAGATGCATAGCACATTTCTGAAATTAGGAATTCCAGTCTTTTTAAGCTACATCACCATACACCTCAAATTGCAAAATATTTATGTTTTGACAAATTATTTTTCTTATTTTTGCAAACTTCAATCAATGAATGAATATATCAATTCAGAATTTATTTTGAATCCTGTTGATCTTCTCCCGTCAGGGTACACATACCTCTTTTGATGTGACATTCTCCAAATCCATCTGCATCATTACCTCCCGAAGTTTAGTCTTGATTAGTCTTTCTGTCCGTTCTCGCTCTGTTGGTCTGTAAATGGCACAAATATCATAATTATTCCTTCATTGGAAAGAAACAACATGATAAGCATAATGTCAGCTTTCAAATTGAAGGTCATACTTCCCAGTGAACCGTAAATGACAGTTGCTCCACAATATCTTTTTTTTAATACATCCCTCGCTCACGGTTTGTCATAATTAACAAATTACAGGCGCCTGAAAGGGGAGGAAAAATGCAAATTGCTCCAGGACAAGTCAACATACACATGAATTCTCAGTGTCTTCAACAGCAATGTTCAATTGCAAATTGCTTTCATAACATCAATAAAATATTCCTAGCAACTTGCTTCTAAAAATTCAATTATTCAAAATGCTAAAATTTATTTTAGATAAAAACAATTCCCCAGGGTGGAGCTTTTAAGGTTACATAAAGTATATGAGCCTACAACTGAAGTGGTTTCAAACAAATCTGGACTTTCAATCTATAACTTTATTAAAAATAGTAAAACTCTTGGGGTATATAGTATGCATCAGATGAATTCCCAACTGTGGTAAAAATTTCTCATTTAATGGCCAGGTAATTAATTGAACTTCATAGTTAAAATAACAATTTGTATTTACATGGCATATTTAATGCAGAAAAACATCCCGAGGTATAAAGTTGCAAAAGACACCAAACCAAAGATGGAAATATTAGAAAGAGTGGCCAACACACGATTAAAGAAAAGATTTGAAGGCAGATATGGAGGTAGAAAAGAAGGGGAGTCAATTCCAAAGCGAGAACCCTAAGCAATGAAAGCATAGTTGCCAATGGTAGGGCTAGGGAGGGAGAAGAGAGCAAAAAGCTAAAGTCAGAGCAACATGTGTGTGGGGGAAGGAGGTTGTAGACTTGGAGGTTAGAGAGATTGAGAACTGAGTTCACGAAAGGACAGAAACACAGAGGAATTTTAACCTCCAGGTTTTGAGGTACAGTGGTAATGTTAAGAACAATGTATAATCTTAAGTTTAATTTATATTTGTCTGTTAAGGAAAGAAAGAATATGGTTTCAGTTTCATTTTGGCTTTTTTGGAGAGCTTGGTGCTGGGAAGTCTGGAGGGTCTCCTAGCAAACAGGTTAGGTTTTCTGGATTTGTTTGTGTACATGCATTTTCAATAAGCTTTTACAACCCTGGAAGTGAAGACCATAAGACATCGGAGCAGAATTAGGGCACACAGCCCATCGAGTCTGCTCCGCCATTCAATCATGGCTGATATTTTTCTCTTCCCCATTCTCCTGCCTTTTCCCCATAACCCCGATCCCCTTATCAATCAAGAACCTATCTATCTCTGTCTTAAAAACACTCAATGGCATGGCCTCCACAGCCTTCTGCGGCATTTAGAATTTGGGAAACAACACACAAAGTAGAAAAAACGGGTTCTGGTGACACAAAAAGACAGAAAAGTAGTTGTTCAGAGTACGTATGTCAGAGTTCTAGCCGGTCTGATAAGAAATACTGCAAAGCTGCTGGGGTACTGAGTTTAAGGAACTTGTGTTTGCTCTGCAGTTCAAGTAATAGCTTGTTTAGAGTGTGGTTTTGGATGTCTCAAAGAGAGATACCAGCTTGGAAAAAACTATCCATTATGTTCAGAAATCCGGCAAAGAAAAAGTTTGGAACGGGTCCACCTGAAGCAAGAAGCCTTTATGTTAAGATAGTGGCAAATCTTCACTGGGTTTTTATGACTGTAAGGGTATTGCTGGGATAAAAGGAATTGAGAGAGTTTGAATAATTTTCTAGGGTTTTTTGACTGGTGTAATATAGTTTTCTTTCCCCCTTATGTAATAAATGTTTTACTATTTATGTTAAAAGTCCATCAGCAAACTCCTGTGAACTTGTTCAATAACTTTCCTCCACCGTTACTTAAAGAAACACAAAGTTAGGATCTATCAAGCCAGGTTTCACTCTGAAGTCTAACTTGTCCAGTGTTATCAGTTTGGGTCATAACAGTGATGTAATTTCAGCAAGGTCAAAATGATTGACAAGTGCCACCTGGTGTAGAGTAGAACATGAAGAATTTAGGCCAGCTCAGAGAACATTGGAATCTTTGATTCTGGAAGTGACAAGGCATAAATGAGCTTTTCAGCAGCTGATGGGTTGAGGCAGCAGAAAAGTTACAGAAGTCAAAAATGTATCTTATTACGCTCATGTGAATTATCTTGGGATGTCTTCCTACATGATACAAATACAAACTGATGTGGAAAACATGTCTGGTCCCTGGACAGAGTAACCACAATGGATTTGTGCTTCAAAAGTTATTTCACTATCATTTTAATTATTATTCATACACATGGATGAAAGGGGGATTTAGCATGATGAGTCTCAAGCCTTATTCTACGCACAGCGACACTAAATCTTTGAGGACTTGACAGGCTTGATCTAGTCCATCTTACAAATGTTTCCAGCATTTTACCACTATCATTCATTGAGCACTAGTTTTAATTGGATATATCTATATTTTAAACTATCCATATTAAGGATTATCAACTGTGATTAAATATATTCCTGGAGATTTCATCACATGACTTGCTCCCACATTCCAGCGTATTTGACCAACGTATCCACCTTTGTGATGCACTACCTTCCTACGTCAACTGAAAAACAAAGACTCATTACCCAATTGGATGATGCTCAACTGTCAGCCAAACAGCGTTCCCCCCCCCACCCCCGCCCAAAATTTTCAACGTTTTTATATCTGGTAAAGAAATTGACAAAAAAAAAAGTTGTTTTTAATTTCCCAATTGTTTTCCTTCAGGGTTTTCTTCAGCAGTGTCCTGGAGCTTGGTCTTCAATTCCTGGAGTCTCTAAGCCAATCCTGGAGGATTAGCAACCCTACCCATATTTCCAACTATCAATGTCACATCTGTTCACCTTCCATAGAAAGGTTGTATCATCAGCTTCCTAATAAGGAAGCAACTAGATGGTGTCTATATGTCATGCTATCTTCAGTGCCCAAATTCTTATCACGGTTAGTAAAAATAGTATTCCTAATCAGCAAAGACTGTCACAGCTGAGAGTCTATTTTCTGGTCCATTAGTATTAGAATGTTCAGATGCAAGACATGAAAGTTTTCGATCATTAAAAATGAACTGATAAACATTTGAGCAAAAATTAATGCATGTGAAATAAATGGAGAAGGAATAAGTCTTCAGCTAACAATGTTTTGTCTTTTACTCAGCTATCCCATTTAGGTTTACCAAAATTATTTTAACAGCCATTCTGTAATATATTAACAAGCCTAAAAAAAAATGAACATGAGAGATGTTAAGGATTTTGGCGGTAATACACAGCTGCATTCTATTTCTTTATGATCAAATTGCTGTTTAAGATGTCAATAGAGATAAACGTAGGGCAGGAATTCTTTGTTTAGGCTATACAGTGGGAAGCTGTTTATATTTTTTTAAAAATAGCAAGCTAATGCTTATCATAGAATTCTTCTCTTTCCAGGATTTCCCCCAGAAGCATTGTGATGTTGGCCTGGAATGGGAATGCTAAGAAACAAAAGCAGGTGTGACACAGCAGTAGGTGACAAATTCAAAACAACTGCTGTGACCTTGCACTGTTATGAACTTGGACCAGGCTCCCAAATTTTTGGTACAATCTGGTTAGGGATTAATAACTTTTTGTTTCAAGTGGACAAAGTTTGAGATCCAAGACACTTTCTAAAGGATGAAAGCCCCAAGATTCAACAGGTTTTGAACATATATAAACTTTACAAGGTCTGAAAAATAAAATAATTTGCAATATCTCTCTTATTCTCAGAAGGTATATACGAATTAACAGGCAAACTGTAGTCAAACAGTTTGAACACTGCACAATAAATAGCAGTTGCGGCCAAAACAGATTCCAAAGATTTCTCAATAGCCCACCCAGACTTCAATAAACATTGAGTCAACCAATCTCAATGAAACTCCGTCTCTCTTACGGTGGATTCCAGATTTCACCCTAGAAAATCTTGCCTTGGAATTTATCCCAAAAGTTGCTCCAACTCAGATGGCCTCAATGAAGGCTCACATTACAGGGTCTCCATTCCCCCGATTCCTAAAATCTGCATTCCAGCACCAATTCAAGCACAACATCAGCTCTTCGACTGCACCAAGCAGAATACTACTGCTTCAGAGTTACCTTCGCCCCAATGGCCCGCAGCATGGAGTTATCAGCCTTCTGCTGCCTTCTTAGATGTTCAGGACTTCTCCTAAGCCTTCATTACATCTCCAATTGCAGCCCTTTTTCTATATGCAGCCCCTTTCTCGGTTCTTTTTTTTAATTAACCAGCCCGCATTCGGGAATTCTAACCTTAATGCACACTCCTCCCCTCACAACCCCCCCACCCCACTACGAGAGAAATAGAAGTCAGCTTCATAAGTGCATCCATTGGTAATTGGCCAACGATTACTTCTGCATTCCAGAGTTAGTTACAGGGGAGAAAAATCTACTACAAATCAAACTCCAAAAATGCTAGAAATTACAGCATATTCATCAACACCCCAAACAGAAAGACATGTAAACTGGCTTCTGATGGTACCTCATGCCTGTATAGCAGCCACTGCATTTCAAGATAATTCATGATGTGTGTGCTTTGTGATGTTTCAGTCAAGATGTAAAGCCTTAGAAAATACTTTAAAAAAATCTATGAACACAGAAATCTTACAATCCCAAGTGCAAATTTAAAATCAATAAGTCATTGATAAAAGCAAGGATAATATAAGAACATAAGAAATAGGAGCAGGAGTAGGCCATCTAGCCCCTTGAGCCTGCCCCGCCATTCAATAAGATCATGGCTGATCTGACGTGGATCAGTACCACTTACCCGCCTGATCCCCATAACCCTTAATTCCCTTACCGATCAGGAATCCATCCATCCGCGCTTTAAACATATTCAGCGAGGTAGCCTTCACCACCTCAGTGGGCAGAGAATTCCAGAGATTCACCACCCTCTGGGAGAAGAAGTTCCTCCTCAACTCTGTCTTAAACCGACCCCCCTTTATTTTGAGTCTGTGTCCTCTAGTTTTAACTTCCTTACTAAGTGGAAAGAATCTCTCCGCCTCCACCCTATCCAGCCCCCGCATTATCTTATAAGTCTCCATAAGATCCCCCCTCATCCTTCTAAACTCCAACGAGTACAAACCCAATCTCCTCAGCCTCTCCTCATAATCCAAACCCCTCATCTCCGGTATCAACCTGGTGAACCTTCTCTGCACTCCCTCCAATGCCAATATATCCTTCCTCATATAAGGGGACCAATACTGCACACAGTATGAATTCTCTGAAAGCAGATTTGATCAAAATTGAACAGGAAAGAGATCATTAGCTCTCATAAGATCTCAAAGGTCCCAAAGAAAACTCAGCTTAACTTATCAACACGCATGAACTCTGATTATTATAACTATGTTCTGTCTCTCTGTTAGCCAGTATGCAATATATTGAGTGCCTTGCCATTGCTTTGAAACTTGGGTAATACAATTGTTGCAGGCCATTTGTGTCCATGCCAGTTGCTATGCTAATGTTTCCTTAGTTCAAAACAAGCCCATATTTTGTCTACATATTTACAGGTGAATCGAAAATTACAAATAAAAATGTAATGTGTGACTTTACCTTAATTAAAATACATAATGATTGTAGCCCCCATGTGATACTTTGAGTTCACATGTAATCTATATAAATTAAAACTGAAATTTTAAAAGCAAATATCTTTAACAGTCTCATCAGTGCTAAAGGTCCCTTCTTTTGACTATAACACTTCAGGATAGGATTCCATCAGATATTGTCCAAATATGAAAATCAAACTTCTCTGCTGAAGCATTTAAGTGTCTACATTTCGCTATAGTGATATTAGAAATTATGTTGATTCAAAGTATTTTCCTCTCCTGCTGTATTAAATAATATGTACAAAGAACAAAGAAAATTACAGCACAGGAACAGGTCCTTCGGCCTTTCCACTACCTCCCCTGGCAATGAGTTCCAGGCACCCACCACTCTGTAAAAAATCTGCCTCGTACATCTCTTTTAAAACTTGCCCCTCGCACGTTAAACCTATGCCCCCGAGTAATTGACTCGTCCACCTGGAAAAAGCTTCTGACTATCCACTCTGTCCATGCCTCTCATAATCTTGTAGACTTCTATGAGGTCTCCCCTCAACCTCCGTCGCTCCAGTGAGAACAAGCCAAGTTTCTCCAACCTCTCCTCATAGCTAATGCCCTCCATACCAGGCAACATCCTGGTAAATCTTTTCTGTACCCTCTCCAAAGTCTCCACATCCTTCTGGTAATGCCTCAATTGACGTAGAAGTTGACAGAACACAGGCTTTTACACAAGACTGCAATCTCAAAATACAAAGTAATAGAAATAGACATACACATCAGTAAAGAGCACAGGTGAATCAGAGCGGTGAGATTGCACATCCTGCATTGCATTCCATTCATTAATGAAGGTCTGGTTAGAATTGATGCGGCTCTCATAATAACTAATCCATGTTAGGTACAGGCTTCCAGGGTAGTAGTTATGCATCCTGGCTACCTCACAGGCTTTGTGCAAACTCTGCAAAGCTGACCTGAAAGTAAAAATAATTCATAGTTAGAGTCACAGATCAAGGATTCTTCCAAGGGCTATCAATCCTGTGTTTAAAAATGAGGCTTTTTTGATAGCAAGGATAACAAAAGACTAATTTGGCTGTACATTTACCAAAACAAGTACAAGTCCCCATTTTAAGTTGCCCAGTTAGTCATTCCACTGGATACACTAGGGCTGCTGTGTGCACATAGCATTAGGATATCAGTTTCAGTGCCATTTCACACTAGGCCAACATAGCATGAGTAACCAGATCAGCACATTTGAGGTCTCTCCTGCTCATCAGCCCTATCCTTCCCAACCCTCCTACTATAGCTCCTCTTGATCACTTCCTCCCTTTCATTGCCCCTCTCCCAAGCCCTTGCTCACAGCGAGGGAAACAAGCAAGAGGGAACAGGAAGGAGGCAAGTAGAAAGAATTAGTATATTTTTGTTTTTTAAATTTATTTTTAGTTATTTCAATTACAAATATAATATACAGTATTTCAACTTACAGGCTATAATTTTTTTGATGCGATAGGTCCTACAGCATCCAACTACAGTTTTTACATTGGTTATAATAGGAAAATCTGATTCGCTTAACATTGTTTTATTTCAAGTTCCATTTTTTAGGAATGCAACTATAATGTTGAGCCAGGAACTACTGTAGACTTTCACAGCGTTAGAATGAGTACTGCATTTTTACATTTGATTATGATGCCAAATGAAAAACACTCAGGAAATATGAAGATTTTGGCTGCAACATTGAAGAAAATGTACAATGGGCTTTGTCTGAACCTAGCTAAAATACACAATATGAACTTCTGGTCTTCACGTCTTACCTGATGGGGCTTTCTCAAATGAAACTATCAGAGTTTGTAGCTTTTGCTGTGCTTACCTTCCTCACAATTTCTATTTCATAGCCACACAAAATTATGGGACTGTTCTAATACCATTTGCACGTTATTTAAAATACAAGGTCCTCTTTTAGCTGAAACAGCAATGGAGCTTTAAACTTCATGAGCAAACTGATGCTGAAGAAAACTTACAAATAAACAACAAAGAGAATCTGCAAACTGCCAAAAGAAATGTTCAGAAATTTCTTACCACATTGCTTGTACAGATACAGGCTTGAAGATGTGAATTCTGTTCACTGTTGACACACTGAATCCTCTTGAGAAGGAAAGAAAGGCAGACAAAAAAATAAATTGAATTGGTTATCAGCAAAGCTTACAGAAATAAACAGTATGGTGGCATGGAGGACCACAATATACAGGAAACTCTGGAATGAGGAAAATTAAACAGGGCTGGGCACTCCTAATGGATAATAATCAACAAATTATCCTGGATTAAAAATTTAGATTGAAATTTAAAAGACAGAAAGCGAGAGAAGAAAAAGTGAGGGGGCAAAATACAGAGCACAAAATAGGAGGAAGAAATAATGAAATAGATTTCTGGGAAAACCACATACAGTAATTAATTTATAGAATTTTTTAAAACAAAACTTCATAAAATGACCATTTATATTTACCATGACATTATAGCAGATAACTTCCATTTGTCTGGTGTACACAAGGTGGGAAAATGAATGATTCATTGCCAAGATAGCAGAACAAAATGTTAGAACAAAGCAATTAAGTTGTTTATTGTTGAAAACTCTCCTGATAAATTCTGTTGGCAGCAATTATGTCATAAATGCCATATGGTAATATGACAGTGCTTGTTTTGTGATGGACACTGGCCTTCCATTGGTGGAAGGTTGAGTGAATGCTGGTCACACGATACAGTTCCTAAACTATTACTAAAATCACAGTTCACAGCACAGAAACAGGCCATTTGGCCAAACGAGTGTACGCCAGCATTTATGTTCTAGATGAGTGTCCTCCCATCCTTCTTCCTCTAACCCTACCATCATATGCTTCCATTAATTTCTTCCACGTGCGATTATCTAGCTTGTCCTTGCACGTATCTATGGTATTCAGCTCAATACTCCTTGTGGTAGAAAGGTCTGCATTCTTACGAAGGTTTTGGATAAATAAATTTCTCCTTAATTCCCCATTAGATGCTAATAAGTCCGAGCTTTCTGCATGACTTTCTCTGTGCTATCACACATGCCTTCAGAATTTTAAAATCGCCCCCAAGTCTTCTCTTTTCTACAGAAAAGTACAAGCCCCGGTTAAGTACATCTCCCTCTGATCCAGCAACATCCTTATGAATCATTTTTTGTATCTTCCCCAATTCCTCTATCCTTTTTATAATATGGAAATTAGAACTGTGCACGGTATCTCCTAGTGTGTTCTCAGAGTCATACAATGCAAAAAAGGCCCTTCGGACCAGCGAGTCTGCATCAACAATATCTGCCACTAAAGGCGCACCGATTCTTGAACGTTATGGTATTTCAAGTGCTTATCCAAATATTTTTTAAAGGTTGTAGTTTCCGGCTTCAACTACAAAGAAAGAAGAACAAAGAACAATACAGCACAGGAACAGGCCCTTCGGCCCTCCAAGCCTGCGCCGCTCATGTGCCCAACTAGACCATTCGTTTGTATCCCTCTATTCCCAGTCTGTTCATGTGGCTATCTAGATAAGTCTTAAACGATCCCAGCGTGTCCTCCTCAATCACCTTGCTTGGGAGTGCATTCCAGGCCCCCACCACCCTCTGTGTAAAATACGTCCCCGACATCTGTGTTGAACCTTGCCCCCCTCACCTTGAACCCGTGGCCCCTTGTGTTCGTCACCTCTGACCTGGGAAAAAGCTTCCCACTGTTCACCCTATCTATGCCCTTCATAATTTTATACACCTCTATTAGGTCGCCCCTCATCCTCCGTCTTGGTAAACCTTTTCTGTACTCTCTCCAAAGCCTCCACGTCCTTCTGGTAGTGTGGCGACCAGAACTGAACGCAGTATTCCAAATGTGGCCTAACCAATGTTCTATACAGCCGCAACATCATATGCCCCGTCCAATAAAGGCAAGCATGCCATATGCCTTCTTCACCACGCTCTCCACCTGTGCTGCCACCTTTACGGATCTGTGGACTTGTACACCCAGGACCCTGTGTGTGTCTGTACTCCTGATGGTTCTGCCATTTATTGTGTAGCTCCCCCTTACATTAGGTCTACCGAAATGCATCACTTCGCACTTATCTGGATTAAATTCCATCTGCTATTTCTCCGCCCAATGTTCCAGCCTATCTATATCCTGCTGTATTCTCTGACAATGTTCATCACTATCCGCAACTCCAGCAATCTTTGTGTTGTCCGCAAACTTACGGATCACACCAGCTACATCTTCCTCCAAATCATTTATATATATCACAAACAGCAGAGGTCCCAGTAAAGAGCCCTGCGGAACACCACTAGTCATGATGTGGAGATGCCGGCGTTGGACTGGGGTAAACACAGTAAGAAGTTTAACAACACCAGGTTAAAGTCCAACAGGTTTATTTGGTAGCAAAAGCCACACAAGCTTTCGAGGCTCTGAGCCCCTTCTTCAGGTGTCTGTGAAGCACTCCCAAGCAAGGTGATTGAGGAGGACACGCTGGGATCGTTTAAGACTTATCTAGATAGCCACATGAACAGACTGGGAATAGAGGGATACAAACGAATGGTCTAGTTGGGCACATGAGCGGCGCAGGCTTGGAGGGCCGAAGGGCCTGTTCCTGTGCTGTATTGTTCTTTGTTCTTCTTTCTTTGTAGTTGAAGCCTGAAGAAGGGGCTCAGAGCCTCGAAAGCTTGTGTGGCTTTTGCTACCAAATAAACCTGTTGGACTTTAACCTGGTGTTGTTAAACTTCTTACTGTGTCAACACCACTAGTCACAGACCTCCAACCGGAAAAAGACCCCTCCACTGTTACCCTCTGTCTTCTTTGGCTAAGCCAGTTCTCCACCCATCTAGCTAGCTCACCTTTTATCCCGTGAGATTTAACCTTTTGCACCAGCCTGCCATGAGGGACCTTGTCAAACGCTTTACTAAAATCCATATAGACGACATCCACGGCCCTTCCCTCGTCAATCGTTTTTGTCACCTCCTCATAAAACTCAACCAAATTTGAGCGGCATGACCTCCCTCGTACAAAACCATGCTGTCTATCGCTAATGAGATTATTCAGTTCTAAATGCGCATATATCCTATCTCTAAGAATCTTCTCCAACAATTTCCCTATCACGAACGTCAAGCTCACCGGCCTATAACTACCCGGGTTATCCTTGCTACCCTTCTTAAATAACGGGACCGCATTTGCTACCCTCCAATCCTCTGGGACCTCACCTGTGTCCAGCGAAGAGGCAAAGATTTCTGTTAGAGGCCCAGCAATTTCATCTCTTGCCTCCCTGAGGAGTCTAGGATAGATGCCATCCGACCCTGGGGATTTGTCTGTCTTAATGTTTCCTAAAAAACCTTCCTCCCTTGTAAGTGAGATTTTTTCTAACGAGTCAACACATCTCTCTGAAACACTACCAGTCAACATGTCCCTCTCCTTTGTGAATACTGATGCAAAGTATTTGTTTAGGATCTCACCTACTTCCTTTGGTTCTAAGCATAATTCCCCTCCTTTGTCCCTGAGAGGTCCGATTCTTTCCCTGACAACCCTCTTGTTCCTAACGTATGTATAAAATGCCTTAGGATTCTCCTTAATCCTATCTGTCAAGGACATTTCGTGACCCCTTGTTGCCCTTCTAACTCCTGCTCGAGTTCTTTTCTACTTTCTCTGTATTCCTCCAGTGCTCCATCTGTTTTTAGCTGCCTGGACCTCATGTATGCCTCTTTTTTCTTTTTGATTAGACCCACAATTTCACTGGTTATCCACGGCTCCCGAATCCTACCGTTCCTATCCTTCCTCTTTACAGGCACATGACCGACGGACCGCCCGATAGATGGACAGATAGATAGATAGATAGATAGATAGGTAGATAGATGGGCAGGCAGACACATCAACTGCTCCTTAAAAGACTCCCACATGCCAGATGTGGATTTACCCACAATCAGCCTCTCCCAATCAACAGCCACCAAATCCTGCCTAATCCGGCTGTAGTTAGCCTTCCCCCAATTCAGCACCTTACCCATAGGACAACACTCATCTTTTTCCATTACTATCCTAAAGTTTACAGAATTGTGGTCACTATTTGCCACATGTTCCCCCACTGAAACTTTGATGACCTGACCAGACTCATTCCCCAGTACTAGGTCCAGTATAGCCCCCTCTCTAGTTGGACTGTCAACATATTGTTCCAAAGAACCTTCCTGTACGCATTTTATAAATTCTTCCCCGTCCAGGCCCCCAGCCCGAAGCGATTTCCAGTCTATGTGAGGGAAATTAAAGTCTCCCACTACAACAACCCTACTTTTTCTGCACCTGTCCAGAATGTCCTTACATATCCGTTCCTCAACTTCCCGTGGGCTGTTGGGAGGCCTGTAGTATATCCCCAGCATAGAGACTGCGCCTTTCCTGTTTCTGAGCTCCACCCACAGTGACTCGTTACCTGACCCTTCCAAATTGTCCACCCTCTGTACCTCTGTAATATGCTCCCTAACCAGCATTGCTACTCCCCCACCTCTCCTAGCCCCTCCTCTGTTTCGCCTAAAACACTTATACCCTGGAATATTCAGCTGCCTGTCCTGTCCTTCTTTTAACAAAGTCTCCGTCACTGCAACCACATCCATGTTCTGCGCAAGCATTAAGGCTCTAAGCTCGTCTGTCTTGCCCGTGACGCTCCTTGCATTGAAGCAGATGCACTCCAGACCTCCAGGCCCACTGAGGTCATCCTCCCCCAGAATGCTCTTCCTCTTAGATAGCCCTGTCTTGGCCCCAACCTCGTCCCCAGCCTCTATGCTTATTGACCTATTGTTCTGATCCCCACCCCCCCTGCCACATTAGTTTAAACCCACCCGAACCGCACTAGCAAAACTCCCAGCTAGGATATTCGTGCCCCTCCAGTTTAGGTGTAACCCGTCCTTCTTGTACAGGTGCCATCCTCTCTTGAAGACTTCCCAGTGATCCATGAATTTGAAACCCTCTCTCCTGTACCAGTCCTTTAGCCACGCATTCAGCTGTACAATCTCCCTGTTCCTAGTCTCGCTAGCACGTGGCATTGGGAGTAGTCCAGAGATCGCTACCCTAGAGGCCCTGCTTTTCAGCCTACGACCCAACTCCCTGAATTGCTCTCGGAGGACCTCCCTGCTCTTTCTGCCTACGTCATTTGCACCAATGTAGACAATGACGTCTGTCTGGTTACCCGCCCCTTTTAGGATGCTTCCTACCCGCTCAGAGATATCCAGGACCCCGGCACCAGGGAGGCAGACTACCATCCAGGAGTCTCGTTCGCGCCCACAGAACCACCTGTCTGTGCCTCTAACTGTTGCATCCCCCACTACTATTGCTCTCATAGTCCCCCTCTTTCCCTTCTGGGCCACAGAGCCCGAATCCGTGCCAATGACCTGGTCACCGTGGCTTACCCCTGGAGGGTCATCCCCCCCCCACAGTATCCAAAATGGTATATTTATTCTGGAGGGGGACAACCACAGGGGATCCCATCACTGACTGCTCTCTCCCCTCCTCTCTGTCACCCATCCCTTACTGTTAAGGGGGACAACCACCGGGGTACGTGACCTTTACCCTTCCTAACCGTGACCCACGTGTCCTCCTCCCGTGGCCCTGGTGTGACAACCTGCCTGTAACTACTCTCTATTAATCTCTCATTTTCCCTGACTAGGCTAAGGTCATCGAGGCACAGCTCCAGTTCACTAATGCGGTTTCTCAGGAGCTGCAGTTCGACGCACCTGGTGCAGATATGGACTTCCGGGAGGCTAGGCGACTCCATGAACTCCCACATCCGACACCTTTCAGGCAGTGCATTCCAGATTCCCACAACATTGAGTGAAACAAACTTTTCTCAAATCCCCTCGGAATCTCCTGCCCCTTGTCCTAAAACTACGCCCCCTCGTGATTAACCCCTCAACCAAAGGGAACAGCTGCTCCCTACTCACCAAGTCCATACCCCTCATAATCTTATACACCTCAATCATGTGCCCCCTCAGCCTTCTCTGCTTTAAGAAAACAATCCAGGCCTATCCAGTCTCTCCTTATAGCTCAAATGCTCCAACCCAGGCAACATCCTGGTGAACCTCCTCTGTACCCCCTCAAGTGCTATCACATCCTTTCTATAGTGAACTGTAGAACTGCACACAGTACTCCAGCTGTGGCCAAGAGTGTTTATTAAATAAATATCCTCGATAGAAAATGTACTGAATCATGAAAGGCTTCAAAAATAGTTAATTCTGTAAATAATTTCAACTTGAGCATAAAGTTAGCAACGACCACTTATTTCAACTGTGGTAAAAAATAAATGCTTCTCATTCCCCAACAGTGGTTTTATTGCTAAGAATTCCTCTACGCTTGAGAGAGAGAGCCGGGACAATTCTACAGGGAGGCTGTGACAGAGGAAGGTGGTGCTTTAAAGAACTAAAACAGGTCTGTCCTCATCAGAAATTCATTGAAAGTAAATTTCAAACAAGGGTGGCTGGATTAGGCAGAAATTCAGGCTGACTTTTCTTGCCAATTTTTCTTAGATAGGCTCTTATAATCGGCAGTAACATACATCTTCCACTGTCTCAAAGCCTGTATCTCGGAACAAAAAGAATTTTGCTACTTGGCACATAATAAAACCTTGGGAATCCAGTACTATTTGAGATTAAATGTTAGGTACCTAGTGTACTTACCCATCGCCATCCAAATGGATCAATGTGTCACTCCATAATGGAAGAACCAGGCCCATTGTGCAAGTACTGCTGCAAAGATAATGTAATCTAAAATTAGCACTGTTTTTGTATACTTTGTTGCACTGTTTTACGCAGATACTTTCAGCAGAAACTACTACAGAGAAGGCATAAGCAAAACTGGAACTAGAGTAGATCTGGGCCCATAAGCCCAAGTCTCAGCTCATGTACGTTTGAAAAAAATGAAAAATGTATTTTAACTTGCAAGTGTTAAACACTTATGGATATAAAGAAATAAATTTGGTAATGGGCTGAAGCACCTTGCATGGTACATTTTCTCTTCTTTCCCCATCCCAAAGGATCTTCCTTTCCCACCTTTCAAGCAGATATTTAGCTCAAGTTCTGAGAGAGAAACAAACTTGAAGCCTTGAATTGCAAAGATTTTCTCTCAAATCTTGAACTTTCTAAACTGCTCAGTGTATATCAACAAGAAAAATCAAGGTTGGTGATTCACCTTCAATAAAGCAGTAATACTCATTAAAGACCCAGAGAGAGTTATCAAGTTTGTTGCATTCTCAATGAGAGCGCAGAACTACAAATGATAAATAGGATTAAGTTGTATAACATGCAGCTTCTTTTCCCGAAACACTTCAGTTGCCTTACCGAATCATTATTTAGTTTGGATTATGTGAAATGGGCCCTTTTTTGTCCCTCTTTCACAATGGTTCATTCCGTATGTCTTTGTCTATCCATCTCTCCCTCCTTTCCTCTCTGGCTTATTTAGCCTTGCTCACCTGCTGGGTTTTAGCCAGCAATTGTTCATCTTTTTTGATACAGTAATATCTATTTTCAAATTGTAGCACATCTTAATTAATAGAATTACCTTTGCCCAAAAGGTCATTGCCAATATAATTAGATGTGGGCCAAGAATATTTAACTATGCATGTAGCTAATCACAGCCTCAAGTATGCAGATGTGGCCATCTCTGGCTGTCTAAACATACTATGGGAACATCAAGTTCACACATTATCTAGACTTGAACATACATTTGCAGTTCATCGTTGGATCAAAAATCTAGGAATTCATTATCTGATGTGGAGACAAGTTCACAGGAACTGCAGCAATTAAAAGGTGGTGGTTGACTAACATCTGCTTAGGACAAACAAAAAATGTGATCCAGTCAGCATCACCTATATCCGTGAACATTTTAAGAGTGAATGTATTTGTTTACTTTCAGTTCTTGTGGTTTTTATTAATTGTCCACACTCTTACCAGTGTTACTTCTGTTAAAACAACAGGTAGCCAAAGTTAAGTTGCGGACTTTACTTGTAGCAAAATTATTTATGGAAGCTGCACTGATCTTACATAAATGGGTGTGAATTTTGGTGTGCAAAAACCACAAGCAGGGGTGCGTCAAAATTTAGTCTTCAGACTCATCCTGGACTCGAGTGTTTCATCTCAGCAAAAAAAAAAGCACTAAGCACAAATAATTTGTTTGGTTCAGGAAAGGTTATACAAAAGTACAGTAGAAATATCTGATGCTACACCTATCCATTCAGCAATGCCCATCATCCCATCTGAATGGTACTAGCAGTATCAGACACATTTTCTGGTACAAAGACAACTATGCAAAGACTTGGAGCTTGGTACCCAATTGTCACAAGTTATGGTTTGAATCCTCAAATATATTTTTAAATCTTTAAGATGAAATCAATTACACACAAGGCTAAAGATTTGTTTTGCAGAATGAGCACAGGTGAGCTTAAGCATGCCAAAAAGTAACTTAAGTCAGGAAAACTATATTGTCATACATTTACTGGGTCAAACTCCTGGAACTCCCCCCCCCCAACCCCCAACAATACTGTTCCCGCAAGTGGTTCAGGAACACCACCATCTCCTCAAGGGCAATTAGGGATGGGCAATAAACGCTAGCCTAGCCAGCGGCACCCATCCCCCCCAAAAAAGACAGACTTATTCTGAGCAAACTTCCATTTTCTCCATACACACTGTTCCACTGAATCCCCAAGTTTATTTTTCCTTAGGAGTGATTCACCTTAACATTAACTTCACCCAAAGGCCAGGCAATATAGAAACATTTAAAAGATAGGTATCTGCAATGTGCAGAAAATGTTTGAACCAGCATATGGGCAACACGGTGGCACAGTGGTTAACACTGCTGCCTCATAGTGCCAGGGACTCGGGTTCAATTCCACCTTCCGGTGACTGCCTGTGTGAAGTTTGTACATTCCCCCATGTTTGTGTGGGTTTTCTCAGAGTGCTCGTTTCCTCCCACACTCCAAAGATGTGCATGTTAGGCAGATTGGCCATGCTAAATTGCCCATTCGCAGTCAGGCAGATTAACAGGGTAAATATGTGGGGTTACGGGAATAGGACCTTGGTGGGATTGTCATCGGTGCAGGCTCGATGGGCTGAATGGCCTCCTTCTGCACTGTAGGGATTCAATGAAAGTGTAAATGAATATGCGTGTTTCAATTTTACATCATTGGATATAATTTAACATAACCACTTATGCAGTCCTGATTTTGAAACCCTGTTCATTCATTGTGATTACTATGTAGCATTGCTAGAGAGAGCAGCGGTGCTCAGGGAGACAGTCAACACAAATAACTTGTGTTGACTGCACAAAGTGACCTCATGGAAAGTTTTATAAAAAGCTCCCAATGATCAGAGATTATTCTTGGGTCCTCCCCCAGCCACATGCTCAAGCCGTTTCTAATTGCACCCTGTAACAGGATGGCACTCGAGAACCACTATCCTCAACCACGGAACTATATAAAGTGTGTGTTGTTTTGTTTACGTAGCAACAAGCAGACATATATCAATATGAACCTGACAGATCCAATGCTAGTTATTTAAAAAACTTCAAAACTTATTTGCTTCATCATAAGATCTAAAGTTTAGAGAAACGGTGCACATTGTTGCATTGGAAAATAGCCACAGCAGGAAGAGCTTTAAAACAGCATTTTCAACCTTATGTCAGGACATCATTGATAAAAAAAAAACCTTTATCCATCCACTGATAATGAAAGCCTACGAATGTATGTAGGGGACACGAGCTGCTATCATAAAACAAAGCATGTTACTTGTGTAAGATTACTTAGGTCATGTGAAATTTTTCTCTTGTCATTTAACACTAAGATTTCTTCTGTGGGTATCTTTTGTTGGTGGTATTTTGCCCTAGCTTGCTGATGCAATATTTAGCATTTTATGAATAAAGGTTTAATGTTCAGTGCAGAGATTTGTTGGCAAGAAGCCAGTTAACATCTTTTAGGCTCAGACTCAAACTACATTATAAATCAGTTGTGTGTCTTTTTAGAATGTCTAAAGGTTATTTTAGACTCGTTACAGTAATCTCAGCACACATTGGCCCACATCTAATTATACTGGCAATGACATTTTGGGAAAAAGGTAATACTATTAATAGAGGGGTGCTACAATTTGAAAATAGATATTATTGCATCAAAAATAATGAACAATTGCTGGCTAAAAAGAATGCAACATACCCAGCAGGTGAGTAAGGGTAAATAAGCCAGAGAGAGAAAAGGAAGGAGAGGTGGAAGGACAAAGACAAACAGAATGAACCATTGTGAAAGAGGGGGGGAAAAAATCAACCCAGGGCCCATTTCACATTATCCAAAGTAAATAATCAATGTTTCAACAAGATACAGTAATTATTGGCATCAATTTAAAAAACAAGCATGATATCCGATAATGGCTAAAATCATAATCATTACTTCCAATATTATGTTGACTAAAAGTATTCGTTAAATCATGAAACAAATCCTGATTATTAAAAAAAACAACAACAAAAACATTTTCTGCATGAATAAGCTAATTTAATTAATACACAAACAAGCATTCTGTAACAACAAGGAGTCAGTTACAAGGCATCCATTCCAGCAGAGAGGTCACATATCATAAAATGTGACAACCAAACCCTTGTGGCTAATCATGTTACCTGAACCCTTCAAAAGTAATCATGCTGCGTTATACATTTCAGTATTTATTTCAGTCTTCACTGTATTAACAGCAATGAAAGTTTCACCACCAATTACATATGCTGGTAAAATGGCAACAGTCCAAGTTTGATGTTTCTTACCTATCCTTGAAGAAATCCATTCCTAATACAATACTTTCTTCTGTATCTTGTCTGCCATTAGTGGAAACCACCACCATGTACCGCGTTAGTTCCAGGTATGCACTTTCCAACCGCACAGCCTGGAATTATTTTAAAAGAAAATTTTCTGAAAAAAGTTCAGACATTTAAAATCTTGATCCAATAAAGCCAAATATATTAGGTCAATTTATTACACCCTCTCTCAATCTGGGGATAAACTATCCAGTTTGCCTGACTATCAGTATTTATTTCACAAAGATAGACTGTGCCTACAAACATAGTAATGTACGAGTCAATATCTAAATGCACGTTCAGTGACATGGGAATGTTTATAGTCATCTGACCAGAAATACAAGCTAGTTTACAGCTATTGCCAAATCCTTTAACTTGGATTGATCATTGTAAAATACTAAAAGGGCAACACATTCTGGTATGATTTCTGTTAAAACAGAACCCTCATTTTTGTTCACTGACCATGATAGACAGAAGAATTGACACACGTGTGTATAGTTAAATATTTTTTTAAAAACAGGGGTATTCCATACAGTCTCTCCAGCCTGCTCAGCTATTTAATAAGATCTATTAAGGCTGATGTTCAACCTCACTTTCCCACCATAATAACAAAGCTTGAAATGCATCTGCAAACTGTTCCATAAATATTGCAAGCATGATTGGGTGGAGCCTGACCTGTCACAGGCCACTTTTGATTTCAATTGTGGTGCCATTGAACTGAGTGGCTTGCGCTTGTTATGGTTCAGATGAGAAACTCCAATGTGTTTTATGAAGCCCATCGGAATCATAAGTTTTGCATTTTGAATTTGGCCAGGATAAGCATGAGATGTTTCACTTCAGGTATGATTCAAGTGACCCACTAGGGAGCTTTTATCAAACAAAGTTTACTTAAGAATATAGTTAACATGTATAGTAAGAAAATTAGCAAGATCTTTTATCAATTACAAACAAGAAAGAAGTCTCACAACACCACCTGATGAAGGAGCAGTGCTCTGAAAGCTCGTGAAACCAAATAAACCTGTTGGACTTTAACCTGGCGTTGTGAGACTTCTTACTGTGCCCACCCCAGTCCAATGCCGGCATCTCCACATCAAACAAGAAACAATGATAATATATAACCCTTAACAAAGATTTCTACAATGTTCCAATCAAACTAATCCCATAGATAACAGACGCTCTTCACAGATTTAACACAGTACAGACTTATGCTCACGTGATACTGGGATCAAGGCCATTAGTTGAATTCTGCAGTCAAATGCTCTCGAGACTCAGAACAGTTTGAAGACAAGACAGCTTCCCAAAACACCAGAGAGACTCTGGTCCAGCCCCCAAAAACAGCAGATTTTCACCCTTCAGGAAAACAAGATCTTGTTTTCAGCTAACCAACAGAATTTTCAAATCAACAGAGAGAGAGAGAGAGAGAGAGGGAAAACATTTCTTTTTAGCTTGCTGTCCCTTCTAAAACTAAACACTCAAACATGCAGCTCCAAACAAACTGAAATCCGTCACCTGACCTGCTCAGTTTTTTTTCTCCTCCCAACAATGACATCACCTAAGGCTATGAGCATGAATTATTACACTAGACTATTTCAGAGGGCAGTTAAGAGTCAGCCACATTTCTGTGGGTCTGGAGTCAAATGTAGGCCAGATCAGGTAAGGGGGCATGTAAATCATAGAAACCCTACAGTGCAGAAAGAGGCCATCTGGCCCATCGAGTCTGCACTGACCACAATCCAACCCAGGCCCTACCCCCATATCCCTACACATTTACCCACTAATCCCTCTAACCTATGCATCTCAGGACACTAAGGGGCAATTTTAGCATGGCCAATTAACCTAATCCGCACATCTTTGGACTGTGGGAGGAAACCGGAGCACCCGAAGGAAACCCACGCAGACACGAGGAGAATGTGCAAACTCCACACAGGCAGTGACTCAAGCTGGGAATCGAATGGAACTGAACTAGATCAGTGACAACAATCAATGATAGTTGCCATGATCATCATTACTGAGACAAGCTTCATATTCCAGATTTTATTCATTCAATTTAAATTCCACCAACTGCTCTGGTGGAAAATATCCAAACAAAATGCAGGCGTTTTTAACCAAACCTGCATAACAAAACAGGGGGTATCCATTCACGTAAATGAGCCTCCAAAAACTCACCGTCCCATTCTTTCCCACCAAGTTCAGTAGAATCTTACAGCAAAAAAGCAAAAGGTTCTAAAAAGTTCATTTAGGCTAGACAGAACACTCCTTGGCTCTCAAGGAAAATCTGCAGATTGCATTCCCAGCTTCCCCCCACCTCAGCACTTCCTACCCATGAAGTACTACCAAAATGCAATGTATCTGTATGAGTAGATGGCCTAATCTTTGCCTATCAGCAACTCGTTAGTTGCCTCTTACTTGACTTTTGAGTAGACCAATGGTGAAGGTGATGCAAATCAGGCCTGGGAGTCAAGATATTCCGGGGTTCAAATTTACACTGTCGGGAGGGATGGGGTGGGAAATCTGCACACCCGTTTGTGTACCCTCACACACCCATTAAAATTCTATCCAGACAATGCTGCCCATCATAGAACTACAAAAGATCTTGGCAACCAAAGCATTTCATTATCACCTGCCACATCACAAGATTTACTGTAAAGCTCACTTAGTTTTCCCAAGAGAAATTGCAAAGTAAACTTCCTAAACATTTGTGCAGCAACAAGAGTTATTTTTAGCTATCTATTACCAATAGCAACCTTTATGCTGTGTTAGGTTTACCATAACCAGATTACTATAATTCACATCTATAAAAAGTGACTCTTTGTGGAACTTGTGTAGTTGCACAGGACACCCACCTTATTTTCACCCTCTTTTGTCTCGCTATAAACCACATCTCAGCTGAGGAATCATGACAGCTGCTTACTCAATGATTTCTGAAAATGCTAATCTTGAGTTAGTTTCTAGGAGTTAGAAGAGGGCCCTGTTTTAAAATTAATTCTCCTTCAGACTTCTAAATTTTCCTGAATTAAAAAAATGTTGCATTTATGCCATGCCTTTTTCAACCTTGTGAAGTCACTGTTATAACACAAGGAAATGCAATAGACAATTCTGTGCTTAATGAGCCCAAGTAGCCGAATAACCTATTTTAGTACTATGGGTTGAGGAATAAATATTTGGCAGAACATGGGCAGACCTCCTCTACTCTTTTTCAAATTCTGCATGAGTGCTTTAAATGCACCCAAAAGGGACCCTGATTGAACACTGCATTCAAAAAAGTACTTCCAAAAGTACAGTGTTCATATAGTATTACACAGGAGTGCTAGCTGAGATTATGTATCCAAATCCTTGTGGGGATTGAACCCTTAACCTTCTAACTTGGAGGCAAGACAAGAGTGCAACAACTAAAGGCAGGCTGTTACCTAAATTTTCCTCACTCCCACATCATGTGCAAGTACTTAACCCTTCCTTAATACGGAAGCCCTAAAACATCTAGACAATGGTACATGACGGTAGAAAAATAGTGGAAAATTAAATAATCTGAGTTTATATGGAACAAGGAAGGACTAAACCAAAGGCAGTAAAAATTATAGCAACTATTAATTTAACATCTCAGGTGAAAATGGGTGAATGCTTTACAGGTTCAAGTTAACCCACAACTAAATTCTTGGTGGCCAGGCAATAGTTCATTACTTGCCATTAGTTTTCATTACCATCCCTATTATAACCAACAAAATGCTTGCAACCACTATTTGCTGGAAAGGGGAAGCTGTTAAACAGATTCACATTTTCAGGGCACACTTTTCCTTTACCAAAATGGCATCCACTCACTCATCACACCTTTGCACATTCGCAAACAGTGAGTAATAAATATGCTCTCTCTAAATGTTAACAGTACCTACCAAATCGTTACACGTTCCTGAACTTTTCATTTCAAACCGTACACATTTATTGGTTGTCCATCAGTCTTGTTGACACAGACAGTTCAAAATATATAATACATGATACAAATTTCCTTCAACTTTCTGGTAATTAAAGTGTGTATACCAAATTTTGCATACTGAATAAGTGCAGACTAAATTCAGTGTAAATACTTGTATTCTGACACATTGGGCAGGATTTTACAGTCTCATCAACTGACTTCTCCATGGTCTGTCCCTTGCCCGCTCCGATTCCCATGGCAGGAGGGACAGTAAAGTTCTGGCCTTAGACTCAATAAATTTAATTTATTAATGTCATGCCTTGTAATGAGGTCAGACCAATTTATGGTTAAGCAGGAGGAGAGTGGGGAAGCTGCTTCTATTGCAAGGTACTAGATCTAAAAGGCACCTCAAGGAACTTCAATGAAACAGCTGGTAACATTGTTTGTGTCATTTCATGGGGTGTCAGCATCTGTGACAATGCCAATATTTATTTCCCTTCCCAACTGCCCCCAAGCCTCCTTCTTGAGCTGCTATAGCTTGAATGATGTGACAATGTGGCAGAGTGCTTTTAGGTAGAGAATTTCAGGATTCTGACTGAATGTTGAAGGAATGACGATAGTTTAAAATAAAGTTTATTTATTAGTCACAAGTAAATTTACATTTACTGTTAAAATATTTTCCAAGTAGGATAGTGTGGGTGACGTAGAGATGGTAATATTCCCATGCAATGGTTGTGCTAGTTCTAGGTTTGAAAGCTGCTGACAAAGAAGCATTAATGAGTTTCTTCCGTATATTTTATGGATAGCACTTACTGCAGCCACATTGTGTCGGTGTTGGAGGAAGTGAATGCTAAAGGTGATAAGTATTTATCGAGTATGGAAAATTGGTAATAGGGAAGGTAAACTCATTTAATAGATATAATAAAGAGTATATGTAAGGACAGTGAATTAAATAAAGAGAAATAAAACACAGCCTACTACAGTCATCAGAATTACCATTCGGATATAGTTTTCCACAATATACTACAAATTCCCTAATAAAATTTTGGATATAATTATGGAAGCAAATAATGTTAAAGTTGTAGAGTGAAAAGAATTTTAAAACTGTTAAATAATCTGCGATGATACTAAAAGTTGCATTTCTATACTTTTCATGGCCCCAGGATGTCCCAAAGCACTTTAGAGCTAATGATGCGTTTTTGAAGTGTAGCCAGTGCTGTGATGTAGGAAACACAGCAACTGATTTATGCTCAGCAAATTCCCACCAAAGGGTCGGTTTTAGTTAACCACAGCAGTTATACAGCTAACATTCAGTGTTTCAGAAATGATGTCAATATAATCTATAATTAAACAATGTGTGCAGTAAAATTAAATGCCAAAGATGCCATTTGACCAGAATCTTTTAGCAAACCAATTAGTTTTGTTATGCAGCTACTTAGCAAAAGAGTAGCTTGAAAAATGCAGGAAGATTCGCAGCCCCAAATCATTGTACAAATAAATATGCAGAACAGGGACAGATTCAAACAAAAATCTACACTGATCACAATGTGTCTAAAACATGAAATACATTTTTGCTACATTATATTTTTTCTTGGAGACAGTACACCCATAACTTCAGACTGATAAGTGCTCAGGAACGGCAGATACATGTTAAACAGAAATATTATCAAACATATATCATATCATGATTCACTTTTTAGGATACTTTTATTTTTTTGAGGGGGAAGGCGGGAAGAGGCAGGCTACAATTGAAGTCAAGTTCCACTCACAGTCTTATTAGGTGCAAATGCGGATATGGATAGATCAAACAGGCTATTGTCAGTCTGCAGCAGATTATGCCCAAACAGCTAACTGATGGTAACAAGTCCTCAACAATAGTGTACAGAATTAAGTGTCAAGAGTTGCATGCAATATTACTGTGTAGCAATGTCATTTGTATAAAGTAACTGCATTTCTGAATTACTTTGCATGCAAATAGTCTCATGCAATTTCAGCCTTTATGAATCTGGATTGCTGTGTTTTTAATCATCCAGTTACAGTGTAAAATGTGCACTCAGATCAGTGAGTAGGAACTAAGCAACCCCCATTTTTACTAGACAGAATTTTTTTTGAATGAAACGCTAACATTCAAATACCATGTCATCTGGTAAACAAAAATAAGAGTTAATTAAATTTTAATATTTTACAATAGCTGTACAAGAAGCAATACAGTAAAGCCAACGCTGTAGTGAATAGATAACCACAGATTTTTAAACACAGCAGACATTGTAACTTGATATGTCCTAGGTTGACTATAATTCTGGAAGTAAACTCATCAAAAGATAAATGAACATAGTTTTGAAACTCTGGAAAAGTAAAAATTGCAATCAAGCACACTTCAAGATCTTAGGAAATTAAAGTTTATTTATTATTAGTCACAAGTAAGGCTTACATTAACACTGCAATGAAGTTACTGTGAAATTCCCTTAGTTGCCGCACTTCGGTAAATTACTGAGATCTGCACGTGCCAGTCTGTGTGCTTTGCCTCTATGAGGTTCTTCAATGGAAAGCATGCAAGGAGATCAAAGTTTTTTTTAATGGTCTGACTTCTACTGCTGGGGACCATGAGAAGCTGGATTCGAGTGCTGAATCACTCAAGTTGCCATCTTTATATTTTAATGTGCAATGGCAGGACAACCCAAGCTCCGTCATTGATTGCACATTATCTTATACAAATGCTGAAATTGAATTTGCACTAGAATTATTTTAGAATAAGTTACATAAATCTAATAGTATAGACTGGTGCACATAAGATGGAGGCTGATTTCTGCATAATTGTTAAGAACCTGTAAATATGAAGCTAGAAAAATGTTAAATATAGGTCTAACGTCCCAACCATGTTAAGGGTGTGGGTTTTTGCATAAAAAGAAGAAATGTGGTTTGTACATGTGGATTCAAAGTAAAAGATTTATTGAAGAACTGTTCTCTGCTCTGCACCAATTACAAAATTGGAAGTAAAAGCCTGTGGTAACACCCTAATGACATCACCATCAAATCATGTGATCAGCTCTTAAAGCAATCTGCAAACCTTTTAAATATATAAAAAGGTTAAAATTTGACATTAGTTTCAAGTTTTACTATGAATCTGACAATTGAGTATAGCAGCTATTGAATGGATAGCGTGAAGAAAACAAAGGTAATTTTAAGGGATTTATATTTCTAAACATTAGAAATAAGGCACAGTTTTAAGTGGGTTTAATTTAACATTTCCCTGCCTGGAAGAGTAAAATCTTTAAGTGTGGGGGTTGTTTTCAATTCCCGCTATGATTCTATTGTGCTCAAGGGGGTTAGGGTATGAAGAGTAAATGGAAGCAAGTTGTTGCGTAGTAACAGGAGACCATTTTCCAGAAGGAAGGGCTTTCCTTTGTTCTTAGTTTTAAGAGCTTTTGGAGACAGGACACTGGGGAGTGAACAGCTCCCAACTCTGTCAGGAGAAGAAGTTGCAGAGCTCTAACTTCCTAAGAAACAAGATACAATCCAGATAACCAGGGAATTGGGACGGAAAGAATGTTTAACACAACTGGAGTTAAGACAGCAGAGATCAAGGTGTTGTTCAGAAGAATTCAAGGTAAGGAAACACAGGGTTCTGATTAAAGAGGCAATTGCAGTAAACAGATTTAAAGTGGAAAAGCAAACTTCAGACGTAAATCAAAAGTGTTTATGGCTTCAAGTTTATTTTATTTATTTGTCATAAGTAGGTTTACATTAACATCGAAATAAAGTTACTGTGTAAATCCCATTTTACTACAGGCTGGAAATTGAGAGTTAAAGCAATTATGAATAGCTTGCACAGCAGTCAAGCCAAAGAAATCCTAAAGGGGTCAGTGTAAATCCTGGACTGGATTTCTGGTTAAAAGTGGAGCAGAAGCTTTGTTTAAAAGTGTAATTTGGAAAAGCTGGACTGGATTTCAGAATGCCAACCACTAAGGGAAAGCATATTCATAGAAGTCATAGAATTCCTATAGTGCAGGTGGGCATTCAATCCATCAAGTCTGTACTGATTCTCTGATATAATACCTTACCCAGGCCCTTTCCCCCACCCTTAACCCTACATATTTCCCATTGCTAATCCATCTAACCTACACATCTTGGGACACTAAGGTGCAATTTAGCATAGCCAATCCGTCTAACCTGCACATCTTTGGACTGTGGGATGAAACTGGAGCACCCAGAGGAAACACACACAGACACAAGGAGACCGTGCAAATTCCAGAGACATCCAAGGCTGGAACTGAACCTGGGTCCCTGGCGCTATGAGGCAGCACTGCTAACCACTATTGGTATTGAGAGAGAAGATTTTAAAGCATGTTTTTGGGAGTAGAGTTTGAAAACTTCCATGAGACAATCATCTGGCAGGAATTTTGGGAAGAAATCCACAGACACTAACTTGGGGTCAGAGCGGAGTACGTGTATTTGACCACAGTCAATCTTGTGTGTTAAAGGGATGTTGTGTTGATGAGACCATTGTAGCTTAATCAACTAAGGAGTGAGCATCTGATCTATGTGCATGATATTACTTTGTAAACAGTGTTAATCTTAAAATCTGTGTATTTATTAAGCTAAGGGGGGAGTAAAGGAGTATAATAGAATCCAATTTTTGCATGTTTAATAAATGCTTTTTCCTTGTTGTTAAAAGTAATTTGTGGTCCTCTGACCCTCTTCCTTCATGTTTTATTTAAAAAAATAGCAAAACTTTTAGTCTTTCAGCCAGGGTTCCATTCTGGGATCTTCCCATCCAGCTATAACACCAACAGCAATCATAACAATAGGAATACCCTACACCATGATAAGTGTACACTTGATGACTACAATAAATAACTACACTATGACAGCCACTCTTCTTTTATTTAAAATGTGATTTATCCTTTTCTTTCCAGGTTTCATTTCCAAAACTATGCATCATCCTTCACTGAACATCATCAAGTGAGCTTACTGACTACTGCCAGCACTTCTCTGGGTCAACAGTAAGGAATATATAAAAGATCTCTGAATTGGTACCCTTCTAACTTTCTAACTCCCACCAATATAAAAAAACGCCTTCTTTACACCCTTACAACTTCACCATAAATTAAATCCCCAACTTTAGTAAGGGTGAAGGGTAGTGGGTAGGGTTGAGTTAGTGAATCAATCCAATGTTTTTGCATTGAATGTCAAATGCAAGGTCAAAGTTGGCCAATGTCATGCACATAATCAGACGCTCACTCCTCAGTTGATTCAATGGTACATGGGAATGTGAAAAAAGTAATTCAATTTCTGTGGGAAAATTTCTATCAATTTAGTCAAAGGCATGGTTCTGAAATGGAAGAGAAATTTGCATATACATGGATAACTCACCAAACGGATGTTATCTTCAGGTCGAAGAAGGGTAAACATTGCTTGTAGGTGCTGTTGAAGGTCACCTTGAAAGAACAAAAAAAAATTGTAAAGAGCTGGATACAGGAAAGTGAAAGCAATTCTGTCATTAATTAGTCTTGATTATTTGTGATAGCTCATTAAATTTCAGTTACCATAATCGCTTTGATCACTGATAGATACATGATCACATGACTCTTCCACATATGCATATTTTTCCATTTGCAGATAACACTTTAATCTTGATATTTTACATGCACAAATCTCCTATGGTCATGCACTAGTTTTAAGTGAGGGAATAATTTAACCAGACAAAGATTATATCAGTTCTCATTATAAAGATAATACATTTTGTCCTTTAAATTCTTATGTTCCTCTATATAACAGAAACTGACATTGTAAACTTGATAAGAGCCACATCAAAGGTTGTGGAAAATAAAAGCTCATGGCATAGTGGATAACATATTAAAATGGATAGAAGATTAGCTAGCTGGCAGAAAAGAGAGAGAATGCATTACTAGGTCTTGTTCTGACCGGGAGGATATGACAAGTGGAGTTTCAAAGGGGTCTATGCAGGGGCCTCAGCTTTTTACAATTTATATCATTGACTTAGATGAGCAGATCAAAGGCATGGTAGCTGAATTTGCAGATGACACAAAGATAGATAGGAAAGTACGTTACGAGGAACATTGAAGAAGGTTGCAGATGAGTATAGATGGGTTGAGCGAGTGGGCAAAAATCTGACAGATGGAGCACAATGTGGAAAAATATGAACTTGTTCACTTTGGCAGGAAGAATAAAATGGCAGAATATTACTTAAACAGAAAACAATTACAGAATATCAAGGTGCAGGGGGATCTAGGTGTTCTCGTGCATTAGTCACAAAAAGTTAGTATGCAGTAATTAAGGTGGCTAGTGGAATGCTGTGCTTTATTACAAAAAGAATCAAACACAAAAGTAAGGAGGTTATACTTCAATTATATAGGGCATTGGTGAGACTGCATCTTCAATACTGTATACAGTTTTGGTCTCCTTATTTAAGGAAGGATGGAAATACATTGAAGGTGGTTCAGAGGTTTATTAGATAGTTAACTGGAATGAGCAGGTTGCCTTATGAGGAAAGGTTAGACAGATTGGACTCATTTTCACTGAAGTTTAGAAAAGTGAGGGGTGACTTGACTGAGTATTTAAGATCCTGAATGGTCTTGACAAGGTGGACGTAGAAAGGTTGTTTGCTCTTGTGGGCGAGTCCAGGTCTAGTTTTAAAATTAGGGGTTGCCCTTTGAGAGAAAAAAAAATTCTCATCCATCCCTATCCTAAAAGGTTTGTGCAACTTTGGAACACTGCCTCAGAAGACAGTGGAGGTGGAGGTCATTGAATATTTTTAAGGTAGAAATAGGTAGATTCTTGTTAGGCAAGGGAATAAAATGTTATCAGGATGGGAATGTGAAATTTGAAACAAACAGTTCCGTCGTAATCTTATTGAATGGCGGAGTAGGCTCAAGGGGCAGCACAGTGGCAAGCACTGCTGCCTCACAGCGTCGGGGACCCAGGTTCGATTCCTTGCTTGGGTCACTGTGACTAATAAATAAACTTTACTTCTACTTTACAAATGACCAACTTCTGCTTCCATTTCGTATGTTCATGTTATTACCTTTTCCTATGGCTCAATTATAAATCACAATAAAAAGATTCAGTTCCTGAGATGCTGTCACACTAAATCCTTAAATTAGTGACTATTCTTGCACAACCATTGAGAGGTCACTTGATATTTGTTCTCCACAGCTGCAAAGATGCCATATGGTCTCTTTTGGAGACCAGAATCTAAACCGTGATTAATTATTGAAGAAATCAAGCAAGGGGCTTTTATTAGAAGAGATTAACAAGTTTAATTTCATAACAAAAGGCTATGATCATTTATGACAATTGGGTGCTTTTTTAAAAAAAATTCTGGCTGCAGCACTCACTCAGAAGAAAAGCAGAAGATGTAAACTTCTGTTTTCGGGTGTTGTGCACACCAGAGAAAATCAAATCATAAAATTTCACTTTTACAAATTGAATAATGAAGAAACCAGATTTAAGTTAGATTGATTGGCTGAAAATGCAGAAACTAACCTCACTGATTTGTCCACGAATTAAAAGTAAAACTGCATAAATTAAATGTAAAATTGAATGCAGAATTAAAGCAAGTAGGCAATTACAAAATGGAAAGCTAGGGTGTTGCCAAAAAACATGTCCACAGGGCACAAGGGTATGTTGTATACAATATATCTGCTCATCTTCATTAAGATTATACAATGCACCAAATAATATTGCATTACATTAGGAAATTATACTGTACTAGAAACCTATAATTCATTGTTCCAGCTATGTTCGTTTCTTTGCCAACAGATATTTAATAACAGAACTGAAAGCATCCCAACTGCTGCTTTTGCAAACATGGCACTTAATATTTTGAACTTGAACCTTGCCATGATGCAAATGTTTCTTCAAGTTGTAATGTAATCCCACTGTGCACAAAATATTTCAATTCATTAACTCAATTTAAAAGGGCTGGCTTTATGAACTAAGTGTAATAAGCACCAAAATAGCAAGGGTAGTCCAATTTTACATCTTTTTTAGATAAAACAATTTAACACTTTTGTGTAAATGCACCCATCAGATTACAATATAAATACATTCTTTGACAATACTGCACTGTGCAGCAAGCACTTAAGTGTTTAATGCTAATACATGTCTAGAAATAGTGAATAAAATATGGGTAAGGATCAGAAGAGATAAATTCCCTCCCAATAGTAACCTCAGGAAATAGGTGCCAACCTTGTTTAACTTGTATTCTCATTTGCTGGCATGCCTTGAAATACACTAAAATAACAGGATGGCAAACTGTTACGTGCAGTTCTCCAAGTGCTTGGGGCATTAAATGTTTTATTTTCAAATTAAAAGACAGACACAGAGACTGGGCATAAGGAATACTTTGAAGCCCAGATCTATCATACTACTTGGATGTTGTTATATTGCTCCCTTTACACTGATAAAAGGGCTATGTATCAATGCAGAACTGGCAGCATTACTCAGGACACTAAGTACAAAATACTGGGAGGTATGAAAACTCTTCTGCAGATCATCTCATTCCAGTTTAAATCTACCGAGTGTATAGTACAATTGCAGTTTTACCGTCTGCTATCCTTACTTCTAACCTCATGACTCATCCAAAATATTAAGGAAAATGATGATAATGCCAGGTGGGAAGAAAGGAATAGCAGAAATATTGGAGGGATTCACCCCAGCAGGATTTTCCCACCTGCTGCAGTGAACAGAGATTTGGTTGAGTGCCAAATTCTCCATCCTTTCTGGCAGTGGCTGGGCACGAACGGCTGAGAATTCTGGCCACTATCTGTAACAATTCTGGTTAAAAATCATCCGTGCAAGCAGGATATTATATTATATGCACAATCTTTTTTGTCAACGTAAAATAATTTACTTAGGGGTTTGTTGTTGAAAGAGATGTTTGTAAAATCAGTGAAGTTGCTAAAATGGAACTTGTTTCCAAATGCAGCAAAGGTTATCAGATCTGCAAGTTTTGATGGGTAAATATCAAACCATCACAAAAAGTGATGTTAGTTGACAAATCTGAATCGTGCTTTCTTCGCCTGTAAGCCATTCATCTGTGTACATCGTCTCTGCATTACTCAGCATTGTTGTTTCTCATCAGTACTAATGAAATTAAATGCATGGTTTCATACATAAATGCTTACATTTATGAAAAAATAAACCTAAATTTAGCACAATCTTTGCCCATGTTTTTGAAAATGCTTCATTAAAGCATTCAAGTTGTGAAGGAATCTGTGGTTTCAAGACTTGTATTTCTTGTAAAAGGACTCTAACCCAAAAGGGAATCTTGCCCCTCCAGTTTCTAAGGAAGCTAAAACTGAAACTATTAGAAACTGAAACTTCTTGGAACATACAGAAGGGCACAAAGCCCTTGAGAGCAGATGCAAATTCTTGCAGGCTGAAGATAAGAGGCAAGATCTAGAAGTTGAGAACAAGGAAATGCACTATTGCTGCAGCTTTCCTGCTAATTAAAGATAACACTGGATCTACACCATCTAGACGGAGTTGAGAAGGTTCAGCAGATGGGTGCCATTTTTGGTGAAGACTGTACCTGTGGAAACGGGGTTGCTT